>NC_051309.1:7051997-7351997 GCF_015220235.1 Choloepus didactylus | reverse complement strand
CGGGCTTGGGAGCCTGGGTCCCAAACGAGATCGGGCCGCCAGGGAAGGGGATGAACCGGGGAGATAAAGCAGGCGGCGGGGGGGGAGTGTGGGGAGGAAAAGGGACTCTCGCCATCAACCTCCCTCCCTCGGGGGACGCCGGATTCAGGACCACGGAGAGTTCCAAGCTACAGGAAGCGATGGAGCCACCCGTGACAGGCTGGGGGCGGGAGGAGACCCTCTACCGCGCCGCGGCACCCGCAGGCTAGCCTAGCCCCTACTCCTCCAGGAAGCCCTCCCAGATTTCTTTCCGGATCCAGTTCTGCCCCCTCCCGGCACACTTTATGCCGCTCGCAGCATTTAAGGAAAGAAGAGTTAATAAAAATGACCATGATAAGAAAACTACACAGCGAGCATTTATAAACGCTCACTACCTAGAGGCATTAGCTGATGTAATTGTCACGATGAATCTGTAGACCTTGCCTGGGAACTTGTGGAGGGTGGGATCGGGATGCTGACCCAGGCACCCAGCGTCCACCCAGGGCCTGGCACTGACCAGCGGCTCAAGCAGCCAGTGCTGAGCCGAGCTGATCCCTTGTTGGCCCTCGGATGCCCCCACTGCCTTTATCTGGGGGACTGGTCCTAACCCTCAGCCATCGGAGACCCTCCCCAAAGCTGGGGCATCCAACCCCCATCTTCTTCCAGTTCTCTAGCTACTATCAGTTCAAAGGAGGAGACTCACAGCTCTGGCATCCTGGCATTCCCTCTCCCTGACACTTTCGACTTTCAGGAAAAAAAAAAAAAACAACCTTTCAAACCTTGTAAGCCTGAAACCCTGGTTCAAATCCCAGCTCTGCCTCCAACTTGCCTTGTCAAGTGGACACAGCGCAACCTGCTGTGGGACTCAGGAGCGTCCCTGAAGATGTCAGTACTTGGGGGGAGGGGCTTACAGTTCTAACCGATGATCTAAATCTTTAACCAAATCCTTCCCCCGGAAAATATGAGGGGAACTCTTAGGAAAGGTTCCTTCCAGCTTTAAGCTGTGTGACCACAGGCGATTTGCTTAACCCCTCCCTGCAGCCATATATAGTCGGTCTTCTATAAATATTAATGAACGGGCGAAGGCAAAACGCAGCTCCCCTTCTTTCCCATAAAACAGAGATAGGGAAGCCATCGATTAAATTCATCCCAGAGGCCCCCTACGTTTGAGGGGTCCATGGAGCGCCTTTAGCCAACTAACTTCCTGTCTCAGAACCTCGTTCTCCCTTTCTGCAGAAGAGGGGCAGAGGGTGGGACCTCAAAGGTCCTTTCGGGGTCTCATGGATTATGCTGGACAACCTTGACCCAGGCGCACAACCTCTCGGAAGCTCTTGTAAAAAGGAGTGGGGGAGGGGTCTCCCGTAATGCTCCCAAACCCGGTGGTTCCCGCACTTGGGACCCGGGTACTGTCCTTGGCCGGTCCCAGGGCCAGGGGCCCTGAGGGCCCCGCCTCCCCTCTCAGCCGGGCCCACGCGCGCCCCGAGGGTACCTGGCCATTGTCCCGGCCGAGCGGCAGGTCGCGGGGCGCCGGGCAGCGAATGCGCAGCGCCGGCGGTCGCTCGTCGCGCTCGCCCGGGGAGCTGACCGCCGAGCCCGAGGGCTCGCTCACGTCGCTGGCGGTGTCCTCGCTGCCGCCCGGCCCCGGCAGGCCGATCGCGTCCAGTCGGCCAGCGCTGCGCGGCGTGCGCGCCGAGCCGCGGCGGCCCACGCTGTACGCGTCGAAGTCGATGGTCTTGTTCTCGTAGGCGCCCTCCACCGCGGCGAACATGCCGCCGTACTTCTGGCGCGGGGTCTGTGCCGCGCTGCCCGGCCGCGCCAGGTACACGGGCAGGTCGTCCTCCGTGTTCCACGCGCGCCGCCGGTCCGCCATGCCCGTTCCACGCCGGCCGCCCACCCGCGGCCCTCGCCAACGCTCTGCGCCGCGCTCCGCGCCTCGGTGCCGACCCGCGGCAGCCCAGGCGCGATTGCGGCCCGGAGAGGGGCGGGGCGGGGCGCGCGGCGGGGCGGGGCAGGGGCGGGGTCGGGGCGGGGCCTCCGGCAGCTGCAAGCGCGCGGAGCGGCGGGCTACAAAGGACCCGGGGGCGGGGAGCGCGGGGAGCGCGGGGAGCGGGGCGGCGAGCGCGGGGAGGAGCCGTGACGTGCGCGAACCGCAGCGCCGAGGGCGGGCGGCCGAACCGCAGTGCCCTGGCCGCACCCCTTCCCCTTCCTCCCCGGGAGCACAAGGCGAGTGGAGAGGGAGGGGTGGGAACCGCGCAGGCGCGCGCACACACACGGACACACACACTTCTAGGCACACGGGTTCTTACTTGTACAGCAGACAAGCCACACAAACACCCGAGGGACGCACCAACATGCTAGTTCACACACCAGGCAATTACACACGACCCCGAGATATACACCGTGGACAATTTTTCACACAACAGACATGCATGCTTGTACACATTCCGAGCCAATTACACACACATACACATACACATACACACACACACCAGGAATTCTCAGTCACCCAAGCCTGCCTACAGCATCATACGGAGATTAACTGCACAGCCGGAGAGCCACGTATTGGAAGCACCGTTCATCCATTCAACAACTGAGCGCCCACTAGTGACTGGCCCTGTCGTGGACGCTGGGGACAGAGCCGTGAACGAAATAGACAAAGTCCCTACCCTCCGGGAGCGGACATTCTAATGAGGGGTTTCATGTGCCCGGCAATGCTAAGCGCCAGGAAGGATGGTGCAGCAGGGCAAGAGAGACGTGCTAGAACTACACTCGTACAGACACGCAAGAGAAATTCGCTCTTGCACGCGAACCAGCGAGTCACGCACGCACATGATGTCCACTCCAGCGACGCACACAGGAGATTTGCACACGCTCACAAAAAAAGGCAAACTCATAAGGCGACTCTACACACACGTGCGCTCATAAACCACGGGGAGACGCCCACACACAAATCCACACCAGAAATAAGGAAGCCAGAAGCTTAAATAGAAAAGCCCCAGAGAAAGACACATAAAGAGATAGATAACCACACACACACACACACACACACACACACACACACACACACAGCAGTTACACGGACAAATACTTCCCATTCCAGGGGCACCTCCCACAACCCCCTGCACAACCTGCCCTTGCAGCGCCCCGAGCTAGCAGTCTAGGGGTCAGGGGTCTTCTCTTACTAGGGCTGGAGTGGGGGCCTGGGGATCGCTCTGCTGGGGCTCCCCTCGACACTTCTCGGAGACCTAGACACCGACTCTCATTTCCCCGTGATTATTATCAGGCAGAAGATCCGCGGCGGTCCCAGCTGTCGCCCCCTCCCTGCGTGGCCAAGTCGGGAAGCCCAGGGTCGCGACCTTGCGGAGGCGTCAGTGGCGCGCGCCCCGGATTCGCGCAGAGCCCCCCGCCCGCTCCCCTCGGCGGGAGCTGTCCCTTCAGCAACCGGCCCAGCTCCGGGAGTCCCAGACAGCCGGATTCACATTCCTGTCCTGCGGCTGCCGAGATGCATGAACTGAGGACTCCGGGGACGTCGGATGTATGGCCTCATCTGACACCTCCCTGCATATGCCGTTTTTTAACGCTGAAACGAGCCAGTCTGTGCAGTAGGTAGACGCCAGTGCTTCCCGAGTGTGCAGATGTGGAAACGGGAGAAGAGAAGCAGCGAGCCACGGATCTCACAGCCTTTCCGCCGGGTGCATCTCGGGTCATTCGCCCAGTGGGTGTTCAGCAAGTCCTTTCTCTATGCCAGAGAAATTAGGGCTGGGGACCCAGAGACGAATTTGTATGAAGTCCCTGCCTTCAGAAGGAGTATATTCTAGTGGGGGAGAGAGTGCTGGATACAAATAAGAATAGCATATCAAGGTGCAGAGGGGCACAGAGAGCAGAGGCGAGGATGGGGGGTGCAAGGGTAGAGGGAAGTGGATTGAAGGGAACCGGGAGAGCATTCCAGCAGAAGGAGCCTGTGAAACAGCCTCCTAGAGGGGAACGGCAAGGGTTCAATACGGTGGATGAGGTGCAGGAGGGGAGATGAAGGAAGGGACAGAAAGGATGAAAGGTGGCAGAATGGGCACCGCACCCTTTGTACATCCTCACCTGGAGAGGGAATTGAGGGAATCTAGTTTGGTGACTCCAAAAAGTAGGGAATCGGTGCTGCTTCCGAAGACTCTGGAACTATTTTAACCCTATGCCCACCTCAACCACCAAGTGCAGCTTTAGAAGGTCGTGTTTTTGGATAAGTTGAAGCTTCCCACTCTGAAACAGAGCTTTGTTTCCTGGGAGGGCCAGTGAGTATCTGATCTGCAAACCATAAGAAGTGATCCCAACTTTTCTATATGCTCCCAACAGAGGCCAACTTGGGGGCTCCTGGGGGCTACCTGAAATAAAGTACAAAAACTTGTAGTTGCCACTTTTCATAGAAATAAGGAAATAGGCCAAATACCATGTGGTTATTACGAAGGTTCAGAAAATGGCAATTAGTTCACCATCCCCCCGGGCTCCCCATACACTTCAGTATATGTGTGCCCCTTGTATATGTACTGGGGATGTTATACAGATTCTGGTGTGGATCTCCACTTGAGGGACATAGCAGCCTCTCACCCCACATAACTTTAGAGGCAGGAGGGGAGGAGAAAGCAGAGAGCTCAGTACTAGTTCAGCAACAGGTAAGTTCTCAGCTCAGCATGGAAATAAAGAAGTGTGTTGTCCTTCATCCCTTCACTCAGTTAGTTACTGGGTTTGAATCCTGATGTGGTGACTTTGAGAAAGTTACTGAGAATGCTTCTTCAAGCTTAAATCCCCTCCGCTGTCCAATGACGATGATGATATACACCTCACAGGGTCAGTATTGGAGACAATTTTTTTTAGAAGGTCCCGGTTGTATGTAGTGAGTGCTCCCTAAATGTCAGTTTTCTCCCTCTCAAAGAGATTCCAGTGGGATCTGTGAGTGGGGTTTTCAAATTTCCAATGAAAATGTCACCTGCCCAGTGAAACACTATTCCCCACAAATTCCAGACAAGGAAATTTCCTATAGAGACCATATAGGAATGTCTTCATATGCTTCACAAATATTTTCAGTAACTAGACTCATAGAATGTCAGAGAATCCAAGACTGAGTTGGACAGAACTTTTGAGGTTAATCCGCCTACTTCATGCCGGAATCCCCACTCAATGCCTTGAAGAGCAGTCTCTCAGGTTTTGCTCAAGTATCTAGGGTGATAGAGATCTTACTACTTTACAAGAAAACCCTTTCCAGTGTGGGAAAGGGCTGGGTACTCAACCAGGAGGGGGGGCGGGGGGACTGACCCAAGGAAGGAGGGGGGCAGAACTGTCCTCCTGCAGAAGCAAGAAATTAGAAAGAGTTCTCCACATTCCAGGGATCCCTGTAATCACTTAAAGCAACTCACTTAATGTTCACAGCAACCTCGGACTGAAAATAGATACCATTTTCACCCCACTTTATTGATGAGGAAACTGAGGCTCTGAGAGATAAGTAACTTGCCCAGGGTTCCAGATGGTAAGTGGAGCTGCCAGGACTTAAACACAGTTTTCTGGTCCCAGAGTCTGCATTTAACCGCTGCCTTTTGCCTTCCCCAAGAAGCCTGGATGAGGAAGTACTATGGGAAGAGGTAAGAAAAAGGGAATGGACCTGGGGGGGTTCAGAAGAGCCTAGAACTTGAAGTCAGAATCCTGTCCTCTGTGTGCCTTTGGGCAATGAGTTATTCGACATTCATCCAGGATGCATTTTGGGACACCACACATGTGTCACAGACTTTACATGACTCCTTGTCACAGAGTTTACATGACTCCCCATCACTCCTGTCTTCCCCTTAGGAGGGGACCTGGCATTTATCAAGTGTTCCTTGCCGACACTGCTCATTTCCACATGACATTCCACTCCACCCAAATCTGCCTGTTTCTGCAGCCCCATGTGGCAGACATTATCACCCCCGTTTTCAGGCTGGAGGCCGAGGGCCACAGACATTAAACCCCTTGCTCAGAGGTCACAGCCAGAACATGACTAACCCTGGATCAATTCGGGTTTGTCGGAGTCCCTCCCACAGTATCCCGACAACTCAAGGCTAAGTAACCCAAGTGGAGCAGAGAAAGGGGGGCAGGAGATAAAGCCCAGGGTGTAAGTTGGGAAATGTACCTGCCAGCTGGCTGTGAGGCCGGGGAGAGCAGTACCTGGGAGAGATCAACAGAGGAAAGCCCGGGAGACCTGAGCAAGCTGCACTTTCCCCAGGAGATGGCTGCGACGTCCCCCGGCTGTCCTGTGCTCACAGTCCTTTAGGGATGGAGTTTTCTAAAGTGAATTCATCTGTGTCATTTGGTCAAAGACAGCCTTGAGCTCATCCAATCATACCATGAAGGCTTCCAGGGTGAAGACAGCAAAGAGGTGGGGGGTGGGGGGGAGGAGAGAGGGAGATGTCAGGTGGCAGCAGGGATAGGGCCAACTCAGCCACAATGTATCATCTCCATGGATGCCTTATTTTAGGCAAATAAATAAATGAATATAAGTTGTAAAAAGAATGTTTTCCAAAAGTGAGGGAAAGGGAATTGTAGTTTTTTTCCCAAGCATATAATCATCTTAGCAAATCTGTGAAGCAAGTAATGCATTATTGTACTCCTGTTAGATATAAGAAAAGAGGTTCAGAGAAGTGAAGTAAGCAGCCTAAAGTCGTATGGCCAGAAAGCGAGAGATGCTATTCAAATCCAGGTCCATGTGATTCCAAAATGTGTGCCCTTTCTGCTGACTTCAAGTCAGTTCAGAGGGGATCATGATAGGCAGGTAACCGTCCCCCGGGACTTTGCAGATGTGATTAAGTTAAGGATCAGGAGAGGGGGAGAGGATCCTGGATAACCCAGCTGGGCCCAATGTAATCACAAGAATCCTTATAAGCAAAAGAGGGAGGCGAGAGAATCAAAAGAGGTGTGGAGACAGAGATGACAGAAGCAGGGGTCAGAGTCACAGAGCGATTTGAAGATGCTATGCTGCTGGCTCTGAAGATGGAGGAAGGGGCTACTATCCGAGGAATGCGGGCGGCCTCCAGAAGCCGGAAGGAAGTGAGGACACGAATTCTCCCCTGGAGGCTTCAGAAAGCGGGCAGCCCTGCTGACTCCTTGATTTCAGCCCGGGGACTCGCATTTTCAGACTTCTGACTTCCCAAACTGGAAGATAATAAACACGTGTGGTTTTAAGCCACTAGGTTGGCAGTAATTTGTTTCATCAGCAACAGGAAACTAATACCAGGATATAAGGGCTTAAAGCAGAAATTATATCACTATTTGTGCAGAGTGGATTTGACTTCTGAGAATATTTATTCCCCACCAAATACCAAGAAAGTCTTGGCTTCATTGCCTTTTTGTCTTGTATCAAGGACACAACACTTAAAAAAAAAAATGAGCCACAAAAAAGCTCTACATTCAAAAGGGGAAAAAAACCTTTAATTGTGAAAAAAACATTTTAATGTACAAAATTACACAAATTATCCATCTAACTAACATAGAAAAATACATCTCGGTACCAAGAGAAAATGCCAGCCTATTTTACACAAATCTTGAAACCCAGAAGGGAGTGTCGAGTCAGACTCAGAATGAATCGGGAAGTCGGAAAGTCTGATGGGCATCTCCGAGGACCGGTCCCACTGTGCATTTCCCCGCAGACAGGGCTGGGGAGCAGCCACTGCTCCAGCACCCAAGGGAGGGGCTTGCCAAGGAGCATCCTAAAGGAAGGGGGTTTCCTCGCGTCGCTGGACCACTCCCATGTGAACCAGTGCTTCTGACTGGAAGGGGAGGGACAGCACTTGGACAGTTCTGACCCTTGGGTATATTAGTGGGGACAAACAGGAGTCCTTCGGGATCCACACAATTGCAAGGTGTAGGGTTTTGTGCATTTGGGACCCCGTGGGAAAGTACTTAATCACAAAACCAATGCCTGTGCATCACAACTTTCTCATGGTTTCTGACCACACTCGCACTGCCCAGGATTCAACCTGCAAGGAATGAGGAGACCAGGGAGGGTCTGCCAAAACGAGCCGGTGACATCCAAGTCCCTTGCTGGCCCTACCATCAAGGCTGGCTGTGAAAACTTGAACTGTGGAAGAGGTCATCTTAGCCTCCCAGCTCAGGTGGATGGTACTGCCCCACCACCCCACTGAGAGGCATCTGTGCAGAGCCCATTTCCAGAGGGGTGAGGGGGAGGGTCCCAACACCCATAAAGCTCTCATATGGGCTGGGTGCTTTAAAAACACACGCTAGCTCTTGAATGCTCACACCATCCCTGTGTGATAGGGCACCTGGTTCCACAGACGGCACTGAGCTGAGAGAGGTGGAGACACCCATCCAAGCGTGCACTGCTAGCACGTGGCAGAGCCGTAGTTCGAGCCCGGTGTGTCTGGCTCCCAAACTCATTCCCTTTTCTCTGTCAGAAGCAGACCTTGCCCTTGTCCCAGTGAAAAGTCCAAGGTTTTAATAGTTATAACATCACTGCCCAGAAGTTCATTTCACCCCCGCCACTTTCAATGTCACATTTACCAACTTTATATTATATTACCTTACGTAAAAAAAGAAAATATATTGGTATGGAGTTGATATCAAATGTTTAGCCACTTTTAACAGTCTCACAAATTTGTCCTTCTCTGCCCTCATTCAGCTCATTCTTTGGCACAGCCTGATGATGTTTTGCAAAGACAAAAAAAAATGGTGTTGGAGAAAACCTTCTTTTCTTGGTATCAATCCTTCTGTCAGTCTTCCCGTGATTCGATGTGTTTCATTTATGCCAAGGATGCAGAAGTCAGATTCAGATGGGAACTCTGCTTGCCAAAATCAGAGTAGGCTTTAGGGAAGATCAAATGGGATAAAGAAAACCCAATCCCTTCAATCTTAAGTCTACTGACTTCTATTGAAAGCAGTTTTAAGACCCAAGACATGAACTATCTTTTCCTAGAAATCCTCATAATACAGGAAAGAGGACTAAATAAATGAAAAACAAACAAACAAACAAACAAACAAAAAACAAAACAAGGTTTCCTTCTCCACCTCCTAAAGGCACCAGAGAATTTCCAAAGAATTTGTTTCAAAGCCAGGTTGGAACACAATTGTCTGTCAGAACAAAGTGCCTAACAGTGGCCTGTTTCTATGTGCCTATACAACTGATAAATTTATAGATTAGAGTGAACATAGAATACCTATTTCTGGAAGATTTTAGGATGCAAGCAATTCTACCCCAGATTTTCATTTAGTGTGTTTATTGCAGCACCCAGTTGAATTATCTGAACTTTAATGTAATTGTGCAGGGAGCAACCACCAAGAGCTTGGCAACAGACCCTGCCACAGTGGAGGAGAATGGTATACCATGTCATGCATTTCATTTTCATAAGCACCAGTAGCTGCTTAAATGGCCCTCCAAAGGTGAAGTTACGAAGCAGACTCATGGTCAAAATATTCCAAAGATGAGAAGTTTCCTTCTGTCAACTCTGAGTGCACCTTTCTTTCCCAGCGAGGAGTAAAAAATAAGTATGAGTCTATCACGGAAGGAATCGACAGCGGCATCCTGAAATTTAATTAGGACAGTGGATGGGAGACTTGAAAGGGACTATGGAGATGACTGTCTGCTGGCTCTCCCTCTGTCTGCTCATTAGGCTCACGGGGGAGATTTTCAAAAAGATCACTGTCTGCCCCCCAGCCCAAGACCACCCTATTTAAGTGGCGTGTGGAGGGGCCTGGGTATCGGCTATTTTAAAGGTCTGCAGGTGAGTCTAACAGGCAGCCAGGCTGAAGAATCTTCAGCACAGAGCGCAATCTTTGTATCTCACAAATGGCCTAGTGGGGGGAGCAGAGGAGATAAGAGTCACCCTCACCTCCCGACTCCCAGCCTGGAGCCCGTTTCACACACGTGTGGCCCTGTCTCAATAGAGAAAAAAAAAAGCTGAGCATTTAGAATATGTCAAAAGTGTCTAGCGCCCTTTTTTCAGAAGTCGACTGAGTTTTCAAGAAGCTTTGCATGTTCCAGACACCACGGCAGTTTCACCTTGGGATCAAACGGGATCTGAGAGTCACCTGACAGAAGGTCACCAGCCCAAAGGTGAAAGGCTCCCCTCAGGTTGACCAAGTTTGCACAATGAATTGTGGAGTAAACCAATAGAAAGGGCCTCATCTTTTTAAGAATTTGGGTTTCCTGTACTCTGCAATGATGGGTAACTAAACTCCATCTCAAAGCCATTCATAAACTTTCCATCAGCTTTGCCACTTGATTTTCATCATTGGGAAATTAGAGAGGAGGAGGCTGTGGAGGGGTGGATTTCAACTCCTGTTACCCAAATCTAGCCAAGAAATAGCTAAGTTTCAAAGAAATCTTGGGATTCGGGGTTTCCCCAGGAAGAAATATGGGCATGGATTCTACACAAAAAAAAGAATTCCTTGATCTAATATGTGTTGCTAAGTGACACCATATGGATTGCAACCCATTAAAAGTGAATTGCATCAGGCCCAGGTCTAGAATTCAGAATCAGGAAAGCTTGCTTCATTGAACAGTTGAGGAAATCTCCATAAAAGATGTCAGAAGCAGGTCCAGGTTCCATTTGCAATCAGGTGGCTGTGTGACCTCAGATGTGTCACTTAACCTCTCTGGGCCTAAGTTTCCACAGCAGTACATGGAAAAAGGCAACGTTTTATACTAGATTAAAGCTGAGACCCTCTCCAGCTCTAACAAGGGATCTTTCCAGGTCCAATATCTTCATTGTTGTATAGCTGGCCTGCTTGGGAAGGGCCATGTGTGGCCCCTCCAAGCCCACAGGTTGTGGGTGCAGCCTACCTTGGCCCACAGAGCAGACAGACCATGCTGCCTCTGCTGTCTCGGCTGCTGCCACACCTCCAGCGTACCTATTTTAGGAATACTGCCTAGCAGTTCACGGGGAAGTGTTGCCATGCCAACTCACTGGCTGTTGCTAATCATAATCTATGAATGCACAGTACAACCATCTGACAAGCAATTCTTTGCTTTCTTAGCATGGAGCCCATTTCTAAATCATCATAAGGCAAATCCTCTTGTTCATAATGGCACACACTAGGTGCATAATAATTATGCATTGAGTTATTAATATGAATAAAGCAGATTCACAACACTGTTAAGTTTGCAAAGTGCTTTTCCCCAATTTACCCATTAATGCTCACGGCATGAGTTGTGGCAGGGAGTTTACTACCCCCATCTGCCAGATGAGTGAACCAAGGAGGGAAAGCGGCTCTCTCATGGCCTCACAGCTCAGAAGTTGCAGAATCTACGCTCCAGCCCAGTTCTTCCAGCTTTAAACCCCAATCATTTTCTCCTATACCAGGTGGCCTCTGTCATCTCCCTAGCATATTACAATCAAACAAACACAATCTCTTACATTTATGAAGAACTCAAGAGTTTACAAAGTGTTTTTCCACCCATGGGCCCGTTTGATTTGAAGCACACAGGAAAAGGGGCTGAGGCTGAACATGTGCCCTGCCAGGCCAGGTCTCCCACACCTGGCTCTTTGAAGGGTCTCCCCATGCAGGGCAATGGACGGCTCACCCCAGGGGTCAGAGGGAACAGAAGAAGCATGAGTGGGCAGAAGGACCAAGCGGTGGGGTGCTGGTTGGAACCCCAGGACAAGCAGGCCATCTGGGGCTGGCATATAAGCAGGCAGGGCCCAGATGTGGCAGAAACCCACACCCAGCAACAGAAATGTGCCTTAAAGGGAAAGTCAGGGACACTTGCCAAGCCCAGCACATGAGGCCCTCCAAGAATGTGTATCAACTGACTAACCGATTGACTAATGTGAAATCCATACCAGGAGAGCAGGGATTGGATCTGTTTTGTTCCCTTTGTAATCCCAGTTGCCTGGCACTTAGTGATGTCCAATAAGTGCATTGGTTGAATGAATGAATGAAACCAAATTCCCAGAACTTGTATGAACTGGGCACTTGAAAACACATTTTCTCTCTTCCCTACATTTTTTTGTTTTGTGTGTGTGTGTGTTTATATTTGCGAAACATGCCATCCTCTTAATCTCAGAGGCAGATTTCCATTTGGGAAGGGAAGAAAAGGAACAAAACTTGGTTGAGCACCTACCTGTGCCCAGCCCCTTACATTTCTCATTTCCCTTCGCACTGGCGAGGACAGTGATATGCTCCCACTTAACAATAGAGGAATTAGCACATCAGAGATGTGGGCTCACCAGCCCAGGTCTCTCTCTCTCTCTCTCTCTCTCTCTCTCTCTCTCACACACACACACACACACACACACACTCCTGAAGGTCAAAGGCAATGGTGGATTTTGAGATCTGGCCCAGGGCTCTGGAGCCAGGTGCTTCCCACTTGGCTGGATTGTGCTCTGCTGCAAAGGAGACTGAAGCCCTTGAAAGTTGCTTTTGGAAAGTTACATATGCAAAGCGCCAAGCCCTCTGCTAGGTGCCCTCCATTCCCTGCCTCGGTTAATCCTAAGAATGGCTGTGAGGAAGGCACGAGCCCTTTCCCGATTCTGCAGATGAGGAAACGGACCCCCAAATTCTACGGTGCCTGACTCAGCTCACACCGTGACCACAGACACCTTCATATTCGAGCTTCGTCTTGTAGTTCACAAAAGGCATTCACGTGCAGGCTCTTCTTGAGGTTCCTGGAGAAGGTATCATCACTCCCATTTTCCTCAGAATAAGAGAACTTAGAGCCAGGAAGGGGAAGGGCCTTGCCCGGGTCCCTGGGGCAGGCAAGCGACCAAGCTGAAACTAGAACCCAGGGGTGGCCACGTCCTCTCGGGATGACTGTATTTTCACCCATAAAATTAGGGTGTTGGACCAGCCAGCTGCCACGCTCAAAGCCTGGGGCAGGCCAGCGGGTGACGGAGCACATAGAGGCCCAGGCACAAGGAAGGGGCTGGCCACGTTCCACTCCAGTTGTGGCCACAAAGACAGAGGCTTGGCATGGCCAGGGCCCTTGATTTTCCAAGAGAAGCCAGGAATCCAGATTTTCATGAGAAGTCTCCTCGTTTTTAAATGTCACTCACTAATCGGTATTAAAAAAAATACTCTGCAGACCAAACGAGACACATCTGTGGACTGGCTCTGGCTCAAGGGCTGCCCTGTGCCTACCACAGACTGGGGACTCTCTAAAGTTTGTTGGGGGTCTCTGAGTCTGCCCATCTCTCGCCCCTCATGGACCACATCCCCACAGATCTGCTGCGGTCCAAGACATCCACGCGGTGCATGGACAACAAGCTCAGGCTCTATCCACAGCCACCTTTGACCATCAACTTCTGACTCCCAGCAGCAGGGGCAGAAAAACTCAGCTCACTGCGGTTTCCCCTTGTGGCAACTTGATGTCACTCTGTCTTCCCAGGGGATATTTATGTTGGAAGACCTTAGGTTTCAAATGTCCCTGAGTAAGATGGCCTCAGAGTCCCACACTGTACAGGGAAGTGTTTTCAGAAAGAGTAACATGATTCTCAACCCCCATGGTTTGAGTATAGCCACTGGGCCACAGCTCTTTTTAACTGCTGGGCAAACTGAGCTGAAACAGGGCTGCAGTGCGGGGGCACACGTTGTGTAAAAAGCTCTCCATTTACCCTGGAAGCAGGGAGACTCAGTGCCTTCCCGCAGCGCCAGAGCCTGGCCCTCAGTAGGAACCCAGAAAACGTCTGCCATCTGGCAGGAGAATGGTCCTCTCCAATGGAAGGACTACAAACTCATCAGATATCAGAGCTGGGAGGGAGTCCGGAAGGCACAGAATTGCACCCATTTTACAGATGAGGAAGTAAGGCCCAGAGAGGCCAAGGCACAGCCTCAAAGCCACCAGCAAGCCAGAGTCCAGCTGCATCTGGGGTTCCCCGGTGGAGCCCTTTCCCCTCAGGCTTGACCATCTGGAGGTCCCAGTCTCATCTGAGAACCTGATGGAATCCGTGGCCCCTCCCCCTGGGAAAGTGCCCACATGTGTACAATTTTGCCCACAGGCAGCCCAAGCTCTGCAGGAGTTCAGTGATATTAAAACCCATTAACCTGTCCCACCTCCACATCACCCGTCTAGGAAAGAAACTGCAGGCCTGTAAATGTGATGAGGGCATAGGGCTCTGAACACTGCCAGTAAATTGAATGAGAGGAGATGGAATCACATTTTACAAATGCAACGATGATCTCTGACACGCGGAAGCATCTTACAGCATTCAGTGTGCATTCCCATCCATTAGCTCATTTCGTTGTCACAACAGAACTGTCACGTGGGCGTCAGGACCCTCGGATGGAGGAAGACATGGAGCCCAGGGGAGGTGAGTAATTCGTGCCAGATGACGCGGCTCAGCCAAGCCACCCGGGAACTTGGGGCTCCAGCCCCCTTCCCCCAGGTTCCTTCCGACACCCCATGCTCATAAATTAGGGGCACCTTATGGTCCACAGCCGTCTCTTTGGGCTCCCAGTTGGTATTACACAAAGCAGAAGCAAGCCACAGGAACGACTTGATGCAGGAAGTTGGCCGTTTGGCTTACAGCTCAGCTCTCCCAGGGGGGCTGTGCACACCGGGGCCCCTGCTCTGTCGGCTGGTTGGGGAGGATGTAAATATTCTCCAGCTTGATGTGTTTCCTCTCTGTGCTGTCTTCTTTCCTACAACAACAAAAGCAGAGGGATGAGTTCCAACCACACGGCTTCCATACCAAACAAAACAAAACCCAGCAGACTCTCTTCATCCATACACCATCAAGCTGCTGGGAGACTTACTTTAATCTCTCTATGTGGTGCACTTATATCATGGGATAGCTGTTAAATAATCCATCAGTTGCTGTCTCGCAAAAAGAAGCTTAGTTTGGGATTAGTAGGCACCCCTCCCCCTTTATATTGGGTGTCTGTGAACCCTTGAAATAATATGGAACATTTATGTGAATAAGCAATTGCATATGTTTGTGCAGAGATGCTCATATTTGTAAGACTCTCAAAGGGGCTTGTGGCCATAAGAAGTGTCAGAACAACTGATCCAGAGGAAAAGAGAGGTGGGGTTCCCAGTGCTATCAGTCATCCATTCAACAACAAGTGACTGGGCACCAACTGTAAGTCAGGCTCGGCACTTGGCACTGCACTTACAGTCCTTGCCCTCAGGAGGCTATAGTCTGGTGGAGGAGACAGAGAGGAATCTAGAAATCACCAGATCAGTGTTGCACTGCACCTGTAAGGAGTGCGGTGAAGAATGAGTGCACAGGGTGGTGCCTGCAGAGGATCTGGGGAAGCCTCCTGAGGAGGGGACAGTCGAGGTAGAAGATGGCAGGAGTGAGTTGGAGGGCGGAGGGCTCTCAGGCAGAGGACACAGCCTGGCAAAGGCCCTGTGGGGAGAAGCAGGAACATGAAACCCCAGAGTGAAGCAGAGAAGTGAGTGCAGCACGGTGAAAGATGAGGCTGGGATGGACGGAAGTCAGAGCCTCCAGCACAGAGAGGACATGGTAAGTTCTCAATTAATGATTTTGGAAGGATGAAAGGAAGGAAATGAAGGAGGAAGGAAGAAGGACTTCCTGGAGATGGTGACTTTGAGCAGAGTCTCAGAGATGAATAGCTTTCTGGACAGAGGACATAGCTTGGGCAGAAGCTCAGAGGTGGGGGAGGACATGCTCTGGGAGGGGCTCAGCCAGGCATGAGTGGCAGAGAGTGAGTCTGGAGAGATCAGTTTTCTAAGAAGCTCTTTCATGGATTGTTCTAGTTTGCTAATGCTGCAGAATGCAAAACACCAGAGATGGATAGGCTTTTATAAAAAGGGGGTTTATTTGGCTATACAGTTACAGTCTTAAGGCCATAAAGTGTCCAAGGTAACACATCAGTAATCGGGTACCTTCACTGGAGGATGGCAAATGGCGTCCGGAAAACCTCTGTTAGCTGGGAAGGCACGTGGCTGGCGTCTGCTCCAAAGTTCTGGTTTCAAAATGGCTTTCTCCCAGGACATTCCTCTCTAGCAAGCTTGCTCTTCTTCAAAACGTCACTCACAGCTGCACTCCGTTCAGTCTCTTTGAGTCAGCATGTTTTATATGGCTCCACTGATCAAGGCCCACCCCGAATGGGCAGGACAACACCTCCATGGAAATATCCCATCAGTTATCATCTACAGTTGGGTGGGGCGTATCTCCGAATCCAAACGTTCCAACTTAATCCCCACTATTATGTCTGCCCCACAAGATTGCATCAAAGAATATGGCTTTTTCTGGGGGACATAATACATTCAAACCGGCACATGGATGATGCCAGAAAGTGTATTGGGCAGAGGAGTGTTGACAGAGGAGGACCCCAGGAAAATTAAAACCTTGTCAGAGAGCCCCATCCTTGGGCAGTTCCACTGTGGACCCACGTAACTATTTCACTGGGTTGGGCTTTGGTGTAATGCTGTGGCTTCCCGGAGGTGGATAATAACGGCTCCCACACAGCTCATGGTCACATCCAGCATAAGGATGTCGGTGATAATGCCAACCTCAGCATCCCCCAGGAGCTCCCAATCTTGTAATAAAGCTTTAGCTCACTTGCTTAGCTTGTTTGTTTGTGTAGGTGGCTTTTAGTCTGCTTTTCAAAATGTATTTATATCTATCTACATGTAAGTTTTAAATCTTTTTTTTTAGAAGGAATAAGCAAGATAAACCTAAAGCAAACTCAAAGCCTTGAAGCTTATACCTCAAAGCTGGTACCCAAACTTTGCTATACATCAGAATCACTTGGAGAGATTTATAAGAATATAGATCCCTAGGCTCAATCTCAGACCTAAGGAATCAGTATTCTTGACACAGAAATCTGTGTTTTCCATAGTCACCTGGGTGATGTTCATGCATTAAGCTGAGTGATTCTATGCATCCAGCTCATGCACTAAGCTTGCACCTGGCATTTGGGTACCACTGAGATAGATGATGCTCCAAATTGAGGACAAAGCATAAAAGTAAATCACTATCTGAGGATTAGGATACATGAGAATATTGTAGATTATATCATGTGCATTCTGTAGTTAATAAGTAGTCTAAAGAACAGTCGCTATGTTTCAACCATTTCCATCATTTTAACCAAGTGGCAGTTTAGGTTTTTATCCAAGCATTTCATTTAAATGAACAGATCATGGATGTTAAATTATAGTAACTTGAAATAAAAGTATTATTTAAACATGTAGTTAACATACTGTCTAAATTATGGGTAGTTTAAGTTGATTTTTTTTTAACTAGTGTGGATCCAACTCTTTTATTTATGACTTAGAATGTCAAAGTTTTACTATTCCTTAATCCTCAGTAGAATTTACAGATAGCGTCCTGTTTATCCTTGGTATTGTTCTACAATTAGGCAAATTACTGTTAAATGCCACACAAAAACTTAGTACCCCTGCCCTCCCACCTTTAATCCCCCCCCCCCCTTATCTTCCTGTAGGAAATTACAGTTTTAGGTATAGAATTCTTTGTGGTGAAACAACTTGCTATACAGGCCCTGACTATACTTGTGTTCCTGCTGGATCTCTGCCGCTTTTCTTCTTCATTATCAAATCAAAGGGAGAATATTAATGGTTCCTGAGAGAGCTCATTCTTTTCAGAATCAAGACTTGTTCTTCCTAGACCTTTCCCATGCTTTCAAGCAACTGGTTTTTATCAGAGGAGTTTTCTCTCCTTTCCCTAATAGGTACAACTTAAAATACTTTAAAGTAAAGTAAAGGTTTTCTCATAGCATACTTAAGTTTTTATTTTTAACAGAACAAAAAAAGCCTCATTTAAATTCTATGCTGTGTATTGTGATACTGAGTTACCACTTGAACCATCCATAATCGGATATATAGTAGAAAGAGAAACTGTTTTGTTATATCACTTAGGTTCAAATTCTGGGCAAGATGAGCTTTGAGCTTGTTTCCTCATCTGTATATTATTTATCACTATTCTATACTTAGAAGATTATACTGAATCACAAAATGCCTAGCCTGGGACTTTGCAATAGAAAGCGTACAATAAAGGGTAGAATGAACTGGTAATAAACTGTATTTCAAGCCTAGGATCTTATCTAGCAGTACTGTGAATTTACCAAAGGTGATGTCTAAGAGAAAGAACTAAAAACAGAAAACAAGAGTACTAAAAGTTCTTACCACTCTCTAAATGTAGAGGAGGGAAGACAGGGAGGTAAACATACTTCCAAGTATCTTCCCGGCTGGTATCCAAATATAGGCATAGTACAAAAAAATAATACTTATTGACAACTTTTTCAATATGGGATTGTTTTCTGTAAATTGATTTAGTCAGTCAATTTAGTAGACATTTTCATTATCAGTGGTTCTCAAATTTTGTCTTAGGATCCTTTTATATTCTAAAATTACTGAAGATCCCAAAGTACTTTACTTTATGTGGGTTATCTATTGATACTTACTGTAATAGAAATTAAAAGTTTAAAGTTATTAACCCACTTAAATATAACAGTAAACTCATTACATGTTAACATAGATAACATTTATGAAGTAACCATATTTTCCAAAACAGTTTAGTGAAAGGAATGACATTGTTTTATTGTTTCTAAAAATTTCTTTAATGTCTGTCTTAATAAATTATATGCAGAAGCAGAGAGGAGAAAAAAAAAAAAAAAAAAAAGTAAATCACTATCACTGGAAGCAAGTGAGTAATTCCAAACACTCCCAAGATTCAAACAAGAAATCATCATTTCTTGCCTACATCATGCATAGGTAAATAATCAAATCCTTGCATTGACCTTGCATTGATCTTGCATTTGCCAAAAAGTTTAAAAACAACTGTTTCAGAACTGATGAATACCACAGGGTTACCTCCACAACCCAGGTACATGTGGGACACCCACAGACAATAATTCCTGACAAAGTTACATTTAAAAATTACAACAATTACAGAGATCCCCAACTCCATTAGAGATGGTCAACAGATGAAATAAACAGGAGAAACCATTATGGAGTGTGCCGGTTTGAGTGTATTGTGTCCCCCAAATGCCATTATCTTTGTGGTCTTGTGTGGGGCAGAAGTTTTGGTGCTGGTTAGATTTGCTTGGAGTGTGCCCCACCCAGCTGTGGGAGATAATTTTGATGAGATGTTTCCATGGAGGCGTGGCCCCACCCATTCGGGGTGGGCCTTGATCGGTGGAGCTATATAAATGAGCTGACTCAAAGAGAGGAAATAGAGTGCAGCTGTGAGTGACGTTTTGAAGAGAAGCAAGCTTGCTAGAGAGGAACGTCCTGGGAGAAAGCCATTTTGAAACCAGAACTTTGGAGCAGACGCCAGCCACGTGCCTTCCCAGCTAACAGAGGTTTACTGGACGAACTTTGGAGCAGACACCAGCCATGTGCCTTCCCAGCTAACAGAGGTTTTCTGGACGCCATTGGCCATCCTCCAGTGAAGGTACCCGATTACTGATGTGTTACCTTGGACACTTTATGGCCTTAAGACTGTAACTGTGTAGCCAAATAAACCCCTTTTTTATAAAAGCCAATCCATCTCTGGTGTTTTGCATTCTGCAGCATTAGCAAACTAGAACATGGAGGGACTACATATAATAGAGGAGTCTAAAAGAGGACTAATGATAAGAATGCCTACAATATTCACATACATGTTCTGTAGATGAAAAATAGAGAAACTGACATGAGAACTTAATAGGCAGGTTCAATGGTAGACTAGACAGAGCTGAAGAGAGAATTGGTGAACTGGAAGATGACTGAGGAAATCACCCAGAATTCTGCATGGAGATAGAAAGAGACAACAGGGGGATGTTATTCCAGATTGAGTGGTTAGGAAAGGACTGTCTGAAGAGGTGACATTGCAGCTAAGACCCAAATGACAAGGAAGATTCAGTCATGAAAAGAAATGGGGATCAGGGGTCCTAGGGAGAAGGGGCAGGAGGGCAAAGGTCCAAGGTGGGAGCAACATTGGCAGAACAAGTAGGTGTGTTTAAAGAACAGAAAGCAGACCACTGTGGCTGCACTAGGTGCAGATCTGCCAGGGGAAGAGAAGTGTGTTCTTGGTGGCATCAGTGAGTGGGCTTCGGCTCAATAAGTGGCAGTTACCAAGAGGCATATTTCAGCTGAGAGTAAAGAAGGACTTTATGATAATGAGAGCTTACCATTCACATACTCACTCATCCATCCATCCATCCATCCATCCATCCATTCACTCATTTGTTCACTATCAAGTACCTACTATGAGCCATGGTTTGTACTCCAAGCTATGGGGAATGTTGAGATGAATAAAACCCAGACAGCTTTGTCCTCAGAGAGGATTCCTGCATTTGGGGGAACAGTTAACTAGTGGACCCTAAGGCCCCTTCAAACCCTGTGATGCAAAGATTCATAAGACCATGGCAGGCACTTGTATTCACTGGGGTGATGGAGCAGGAGATGCTGCAGCTTTACTTCCTACTGCAGTGGAGGAAGCACATGTGTAAGCAGATCATGGTGGTGATTCCAGGCAGGAGACAGGCACATGATGGGGAGAGGGAAGCCCTGGGGTATCAGAAAATGAGGACAAAATTGGGGACACTCATCCATGCCCTACTTAGTTCCAGACCTTTGTGAAGATGAGAGCTCCTCAATGAGAGGGGGTGCTCTCATGGAGAGACCACTGGAGACAAGGCTGACCTTGAGACCATTCAATTACCCCCAAGGTCATGCAGCCTTCTGCAGGGGACATAGAGGGGAGATGGGAACATCATAACCGGGGGCCATCTGTCCCCTCTCTTTCTCTCACTCTGATCTTTAAATCAAAGCAGTCCCGACCTGACCTACTTCACAGATCGAACACACCTGTAAAGGAGAGAACTAGCGGCACCTGCTCTGTCATCCTCCCTCCCTGGAGGCAGTCATTCCTCCACTCCCAACCACCACTCTCCTTTACGTGGACCCCTGGGACAGCAACCTAACCAGGCTCCCTGCTTCCAGGCTGGCCCCACCTCTACACAGCAATCCATTTTCTACACAGCAGCCAGAATAACT
Organism: Choloepus didactylus; assembly: GCF_015220235.1. Taxonomy (NCBI): domain Eukaryota; kingdom Metazoa; phylum Chordata; class Mammalia; order Pilosa; family Megalonychidae; genus Choloepus; species Choloepus didactylus. The sequence goes on along the minus strand of NC_051309.1, from coordinate 7,331,044 downwards.
AGAAAGCAGACTGCATCATTCATCTGCTTTAAACCACCCCATGACTTTCTCTGCTTTTAGGATAAACCCAAGCCTCTCGGCCAGACTTCCAGGGACCTGCAAGGTCTACCCTGCCCACCTCTCCTCTCTTGAAATGCAAATCCCTCCACTTCATGCAGAAGCTAGCTCCATGGACTCCTTGCAGACTGAGCACACCCACCCTGGTCACCAGAGGAGCACAGATGGCCGGGAGGGGGGAGCAAAATGAGTGAGTGGACAACTGACAATAAGTACTCCTGGCACGATGAGCATCCTCTGTGGATTTTCTCTTCAGTGTCATTCTCTTTTTAGTGTTTGAGAGTTAGGAGCTTCCACTTCCACCACTGCTTCATCAGGAAGAGTTCTGAGGCCAGAGTAGTTCCCCTTTGCAAGGGTCCCTCCTCTCAATGTGTGCAGCTCCCCATGACATGCGGGACACTGAGTTGAGTGTGAGGTAAAGTTGTGGTCTCAGGAGCTCACAGCCTCACAGGGCAGAAGGACTGGCAGCCTCCATGGGGTGATCAGACAGTGAAGAGGGAGCCTGGGAGCTTGGGGGGAAGGGGGGAGGTGAAGAGGGGCACATGGGTGCACCAAGGAGGTACCCGCCCTGAGGGACCTGACAGAGAGGGGTCAGCCCAGTGAGGGAAGCTGGGAAGAGTGCTCCAGCTGGGAGGACAGGCTGAGCCAAAATATGAGAACCCAAGGGTCACAATGACAGCAGCCCTGGACTCATCCATGAGTTAGCTGCCTTGACAGGGTCACTGACTCCTCCCAATTCCCCTGCTGCATGTCGATCATTCTCCCCACTTACAAATGAGGAAATCGAGGCTCAGGGAGAGATTTCCCCAAGCTCCCACAGCCACTAACTGGTGGAGCTGGGATTTGAAACGGAATCCCTCAGGCTCCCAGGCCCATGCTCTTAAGCAAGATGTGGGGATATACACGTGAAACGGTTCCAAGCAGATGAGGAACAGCTTCCAAACGGAGCAGATGTGGACAAAGGACATTAAATCTCGATCAACTTAACGTGATTCTTATTGAATGCAACCTGGCCCCAACATAGTTCCTTGAGGAATAGTCAACATTTCCTTGCAGGTAAAGGGAATCAAATATAAAATTCATGATTTTTTTTTAAACAAAGGCTTCAAAATTTAAGAATCTACTCAACCTGCTCCATCTGGCCACTGATTTTTATATTTTAAATGATGTCTGTATTTATGATCCACATTATGCTATAAACAGGTTTGGTGTGAATCACGGTGTTTTAATTAGCATACCAGTTAGTCCGAAGAAATCATCTAGAATAAATCCCTTGGTTGATTAGTTGAGGAAACAGAGCCCAAGAGAGAAAGTGACCCTGGGATGGTCACACAGTTTGAAAATAGCTGAGCTTGGAATAGCTTCCCTATTCTCCAAATAATGGCTTCTCTATTTCACCTCATGCCAGCATTCAAGAACCTTCTCCGTGCCCAGTGCTGGGAACTGAGCTGTCTTGGTGTTCAGAGGAAAACAAGACTAAGTCCCCACTCTCAAGAGTATCATGATTTTAATTTTTGCACCTATTCAATGTGAAAGCAGTACAATTTTCTTATTTCTCAGACAATGGGTTTCTTTCCCCCTAAGCCTCTAAACTCAGGAGGTTTTCTTAGCCTCTCAAAGCCAGCCCCTCTTGAGCATCGATGGGTGATTGTGCAAACTCTTCTTGGATACCTCCCGTGACAGGGAACCTACCCTCATGCCAGGGAAGCCAGTTGCATGTGACAGCTTTGGTGTTGGAGAACTCATCCCCGCACAGAGTGAAAATGAGGTTTGCTACAGCGTGAGGCCACTGAAGGAATATCTTGCATGCGATTGAAAGCTCCAGCAAGGGGCCCATTCACAGAGAGAGGCCTCTCTTGAGACACGCAGACCCTGGTTCCAGGGGACCCCCAGGTGCCTTGCAGTTCCCTCAGGGTGGTGAGAGAATGCATAGCAATGCCCAGTTGTGCCCACTTCCCCTGTCCAAGCAGCGTGATCCCTTTGTCTGCCACAAGGCGGAAAGATGAAGAGGCAACTTGCCTACCACTGTGTCGCAGGGCACAGAAAGAGACAACCAGTGTGGTGAGTGGGTCAATGTTTGACTACTGGCTGTCAGGAAAAATGGACCTGGAATGTAGCATTTGCCAGTTTCTGTCATGCAAATACTCCCATAGGGCAGGTTTCAAGCCACCAACACGATGTCACTGAGCAGTCGGTGAGACACACACAATGGGCCACTGGGACCCCGGAAGAGGAGGCTCAGCAAACTGCTATGTGTGCAGGGAGTGAATGAGGGAAAGAATGAACGAGAGAGGGATACCAACCTCGTAAAAGTGATAGAAGAACCTGGAACACGCAGAATGTTTCTGTAACTGTGGCAGATGCAACTTTAGAAAGAGAATAAGCCAGCACCAGTGTAAAAGGCTTTTAAAGCAGTCCTTCCAAATTGCTGTCAAAGGAATTTGCCTGTCCTTATATAAGAGGTAAGACGGTAAAGTGTACCGTACTGAATGTGGTACCAGTACAACCTTGGGCAAGTTACTTAACTGCTCTCTTCTGTGGTTTCCCCATCTGTAAAGTGAGGGTGGTAACTCCCACCTCGTTGGGCTAGTGGGAGGAAGCTGAAGACTAGGGGCTCCGGATAATCACTAGATAATTACTAGCAACTGGCAGCCCTGGCTTTTGAATCTTGGGAAATAGTGGAGACACCAGCCTCCAGCCCCCAAGGACAGAGGCCACATCCCCAGAGCCTGCCCACTTCCCAGAGCCTGGTAGACACACAGTCACTATTCTTTGAACTGATTTTGAATAAGGGAACTGGGGGTCAGCACATGAGTGTGTGGCATGGAAAAAAACACATGCTATGAAACATGGCCACCTCCATGCAATCTCTAAGAGCTTTGGGTACAGAAAATATAGATAAAGATAAAATGCTGTTTTCTCAGAATGCCCTAATATGAGTTTCAATATCGAGATCCATTGGGACCATTTTCACTTTCGCTGTCCCTAACATTCTGGTTTAATTGATGGATTTGTTCAGGAGTCGGCAGCCCCTCTGAATCTCGTTACACTGAGGCTCCTGGAGCTATTTGATTCTATTTAGAAATAAGGCAATAAATTGTCACAGACATTATGACCAAACCACAGGCAGCCGAGGGAGAGAACAGAGAAAGAAGGCTTTTCCCACTGCATTGTCTGTCTTTAAATAACTTTTATCACAAGTTTGAATTTCTGAAGCAGCAATAGTTATCGATGGCCTTAAAAATGTTGATGCCCCTTGACATAGTAATTCCATTTCTGAAAATTGATACACAAGAAATAGTCTGCTTTGAAGACAAAGACACGTATACAATGATAATCATCACATTATTAACACAAAAAGAAATGAAAGCAGTACAAATGTTCAATAATAAGGGAATGGTGAGAAAGCTTTGTGAGACGTAACCATGAAAAGTCAAGTTTATGAAGATTATATGTCACCACGGTAAAAAAAATATGCCTACAAGGTGAGACTGGATGAAAAAGCAGTTATAAAATCACATATTGATTATGATCACGAGTATTATAAGGAAACTTACCCATAAGGATTTCAAAAGACAGGGACTCAAATGTTAAGTGAATGTTTATGGGTTTTAATGTTTTCCTCTTAGTTGTTTTTCCTCTATTTTCTATTTTTTCTGTAATAATTTTTAAAATTAATTTTCATCATTTGAATTTTTCAATAGGAATCCAAGTAAATTATGGCCTCTCAGACAAAGCCAGCAGAAGGAAGGTATACAATGGCACATCTCATTTTTTCACTTGTAAGAACTACTTAGAGAGTCCAACATCCTATTCTAAAGTGTTAGGAATCTGTACTCAGTCTCACGTGGATGTAACCTTGAGCTTGTCTGAAATGGCTGAGTCAGTCACTTAATGGAGCCTGGAATTTGCTTCTGCACACAGAAATAGAAAGGCCACTTTCATCAAATCAGAAAGCAGAGGGAGAGATACAATCTCATAGTCTCTTTCCCCACTAGGATAAATTCTCCTGGATTTCTCATGAGTTTTAGTTTCATCTTAGTTGTTGGTCTGGTCACTTCCTTAATCCTTGTCACCTCCCAGCCTAGAGGTTGGAAAGGTGGTAGGAATGGCTGTGGGGCACATTTATGGCTAGATTTGGCCCACGGGAAATAGAGCAGTTTGCTGGCAGTGCCTGGAAAGGCTCCCCTCCCCCTTTCCTCCTCAGACACAGAGGAGAAGGCTGACGCGGCAGCAGCCATTTTGTGACCATGAGGCAACAGTCGCTGAGAAGAAATGCCGACCATCTGAGGATGGTGGATCTGAAGGATGGAATGCCACATCTCTGAGCTGCCAGACCAGACCCGAGGCCACGCACCTCTGTTGCTTTGGTAGTTGAGGCAGTAAACATATGCTAATTTCAGTCACTGTTGGGGAGGCGACATGAGCATCCTGCCCCAACTTCCCTCAAATGAGGAAATGGACGTCAAGTGGTGATCTCATACCTGGCATGTTCTAGAAGCCTGATACCTGTTTGTTCCCTCTCCTCTTCCTCCTGTGCACACCTTCTGGGTCACACTTACCTGTGGGAGCACACTCTACCCAAGTATCCAGAACCATCTTTTCCTAATACTTACTTTGCCAGGTCGTGTATCTGTCACAACTTGGCCGCCATTGACAGAAAGCAGATTGAAGTTGCTGAGGGAAAAATGAGACTTTACAGCAGGGACATCTGGCGTAACTGAAGGGAAAGATGAGCAGCCACCCCATGGGACAAGGGAGGTGGAGCTGGCTCCCATAGGAGCACTGCCGGGAAGCCCTCTTCCACCTTTCTGTGTCTCCTCAGGTGTGACTTTTGTCTTTCTTATTCGGCACTGGCTTCCTTCCCTGTGACAGCTCCTACGGTTAGTTTGGGGCTGACCATTTCACAGAGGAGACGTGGGGTGCCCCTCAGAGAGCAGGGTGACTCAGCAGGGATAACAGCCACCACTCTGCAGGGTCCTGACAACTGCCTTGGTTCGGGTTCACCCAAAAGCAGAGCCTGAGAACAGGACACGGGTGCAGCGCCTGATTTGGGAGGGGATCTTGGAAGCAGGGTGAGGGAAGGGGGAGACAGGGATCGTGGCAGCCGACAGAGAGGTGCCTATTGAGGTCGCTGCCATGGGTGCTGGGTCTGTGACCCCACCAGGACTTCCGAGCAGTGCCTAGCAGGCCTTGCAGACTCTTCTCCCCAGGGAGCCTTGCTGAAGAGGGGCACAAGAGAGTCTGAGCTGGACCCAAACAAGTCACTGCAGCTGAGATCGGAGGCAGCAGGCAAGGAGGATGTGGCATCAGACCCCAGAGGTGTCTGCTGCAATCACCAAGGACTTCTCTTACAAATTAGAACAGAAATTAGCCTGGCCTGAGAAAGACAGGGCATACTAAACTGAACCCAGACTCGCATGCAGACTGTGCCTTATGCCCCCACTTTTTTTTTTAGATGTAATTCTCTAATCCTATGACAACTGTGTCCTAATCCCTATGTGATCAGTGAAGAAACAGGGGCTCAGAGAGGTTGAGAAACTTGTCCAAAGTCACCCAACTGGAAAGTGGCAGAACTGACATTCGAAGCCAGCTCTGCCTGGCTGCGAGGCCCTGGCTCTCCATGGGGCACTGTGCTGTCCCCAAGACTCAGCCAAGAGGGCCAGCTGGGGGTGACCCAGTCCCTGACAGCATCAGAAAGGGTGACTTGTCCACACAGCCCCACTCAGCCAGCCCAGGGTTGCAGAAGTTAGACATTCTTAACATTTACCTAAAAAAGGGTATTTATGAACCAAAACATGCAGGAAATTATAACTGAAAAATATAAGAGCCCCTTCAAAAATAGAATTATGACCTGGGCCTATCAGACCAGATAATGCCAGAGAGTTTGAGGGTTTCGGTCCCTCTATTTGTACAGAAAGCTCCAGCGTGTGTCATCCTTGAGTCTTAGAGACGCTCGTGCAGCCCAGAAGGCGTTTCATTACCGACAGGCCAGCGTTTCAGCTGCACCGACCCGGGTCTTGATTTGCAGAGGTCGTTGCACGGCGTCCAGCCTCCACTGTCCATAAATCATCGTAGCCGGGCAGCTCCGGCACGAGGCTGCGGTACAATCAACGTCAAGTGAAATGCGATGCAGCCGGGCATTCATCAGAGCCCCAGGACCAAACCGACGCAAATGATGACGGAGAAAAATGATCCCCGGGCCCCGGGGCTGAGGCTGGTAATGAAAGGGCAACACTGGAAAATGAAACCGCACTGTCACTTTGTTTTCACAGAGCTCCAGGGAGAAACCCGAGATCCCCCAAACTCGACCGCAAGAAACAAAGCGGGAGAGGTTTCCTCATCCCCCCACGTCGCCCCCACCTCCACTGCAGCGGAAGGCTGAGCACTCCTCAGCAGGGAAGCAAGAAATGACCCTGGCCTCTGGGTTAGAGTCCTTTTCGTGTCTTGCATGAAAACTCAGATGAAGCACTGCAGGTAGACCCTGACACAGCAAGTGGTCAATCCATGTTGATTCCCGGTCTCCTTCCTCTGTTCCCAGCCTTTGCCTCCTGCCCCAATTCTACCTGGAACATGATGACTTTAGAATTTGGTTCTTTAGTTCATTGGCGAAGGCCACAGCTCCCTGGGGCTTCCTGACTGGTCTTTCCCTCTCTCACATCCCCGCGAGACCCCTGCAATGAGCTCCCACAGCAGCCAGAACAAGCACTGCGGCAGGCCACGTCCCCGACGGCTTCCCACTGTACTCAGAAGAATCTGCAAACTCCCCTCCCTGGCCACGGTCTGAGTGACCAGCTCCTGCTGGCCCTGCACCCTCATCAGGGACGCTGGCCTCCTCACTGCCCCTCAAGTAACCACACGCGTCCCTACCTCAGAGACTTGGCACATGCTGTTCCATCTGCCTGGAATGCTCTTCCTTGTAGCCCCCAATGACAGCTCCTCCGCCTCAGGACCTGGCTTCGTTGTGACTCCCCCAGAAGTTTCCATGTCCAGACGCCCCTTTACAGCCAATTAAAATAGCTGAAATTGGCTCCTTCTTACACGAGCATTTATGTACCATCTGATCTGCTCTAAGTTGCGTGGAGGGAATGCACATCTTCTTGCTCATGGCTGGAGCTCCTGCCCCGAGCCCAGTGCCTGCTATGTAGGATGTGCTGGTTGGATAAATAAATGAGTGCCACCCACCCTGCACAGGTGGGACGCCATCCTGGGTTTGCAGACCTTCAGACAAATTCTCTACACTTCGTTCATATTTAGGTTTTAACGGTTAACTATCTTTATTTTTCAGAAATCAAACAACCAAACACAAAAGGAAACAAACTGACAATGAACGCCAATATTTACGTCTCCGTTAAAAAATGACATCATCATAAAAATAACATCTGCACCAATATAATGATAGTTCACATCCATTGTGCACACTGCTGGGTGTGGGGTGCAGGGGCTGTATGAGCCTCTCAACCACCCCTGGAGCTGGCACTACCCTCCCCTTCCATCTGACAGATGAAGAAACTGAGTCACGAGGGGGCTGAGAGCCTTCCCAGGGTCACACACCTAGAAAGAGGTGTTGCTGGAGCTCAAATCTGGGGAGTTCTGCTCTTGAGCCACACTCCGAGCTGCCGCGCACACTGTCACTGTTGGAAAGAAAACTAAGAACAACCTATTCCCTTTACCCTGCCAAGTACTTGCGAGGGGTTGACATGGGTCCAGTTCCTTCCACGGGAGCCACCTGCTCCGGAGCAGGTGCAGCCGGGGCTGGTGCCACAGGGACATGGCGAGCTCCGGGCTGTGTTGGTCTGGACGCCCCGGGTGGTTTTCAGAAGGAAGTGTTAAGGGGAAGGAGACAGCAAACCATGTCTCACCTGGTCTCTTGTAAATTGACTTTTCACTGCTTCTACATTGCAAAGGCACGTTTGGGAAGCTGCAGCCTCTTGGGGTCGTTCCCGTTTAGTCGATCTGCTGAGCAAGCGGCACCCAAGCTCCCGGTTGGCTGGGGGTGCTCCACTCGGAGGCCATCGGGGCCAGGCTGCTCAGCCCGGCTGCCCCGCAAAACCACCCGGACCCCCCAGACCTGTCTAATGGAAGCCTCTGGGCACGGAGCTCGGGCATCACAGTCTCTTCAAGCCCCCCAGGGTGTGTGTGTGTTGGAGGTGGGGGGTCTCTAATGTGCAGCCAGGGCTGAGAATCACAGGTCTAGGCCACGCTCCTCTCTAAGTAGACGGAGAAACTGAGGCCAGAGTCGCTGAGGGGCTTTCTCAGGGTCTCACAGCGCTCTGAGGTCTTCAGAGAGAATTCAGGAATGCCGCTCCTTTACCTTTCCCAACAACTCCGGTGGGAAGGGCGGGAGAGATGTCAGTCTCCCTGCTCCTCTGATGAGGACACCGGAAGTAAGTGGCAAGACAGGGACTAGCGTTGGAGCTCAGGAAGCCTCTTTCTCAGTCGGGCTGTCTCGGCTGTGCCGTTTCCAGAGTTGGATGTGCTGCTCCCGGGCCTGTCTTCAGTTCAGGGGAAGCCCCAGGCTTGTGGGTTGGCAATCCAATGCCCAGTTTCCATGGATACCACAGCTCAGAAAGGTTCTGGAAGTCTGGGTGGGCTACTTGGGGTGTGTACACACAGCTTTCCAGATGACATGTCAACTCTTCCTTCACTCACTCCTCTAAGCAGTGCTGGAGGCAAGTGCAGGTGGGGTTGGTGGGTGACACGTCTCCTTGGCTCCAGTGCCCATCGGCCCGAATGAGCCCTTGCAAGGAGGCAGGGTCGAGGACATAGTGCAGGGGGGTCTGAACAAGTAACAACAGAGGGCACAGATGGTGGGCACAGGTGCTCTCTCGAAGGGGCCCCCTTCTGATGGGGTCTCACCATGAACCCTGGGTCAGCCAACACCATGCTGAGTGATTTAGCATCTTTGCAAGGACTCCCTGCTGCAAGCAGAAGTGGGACAGAGGTTGGCACACAGTGGGTTCTGGAAGGACAATGCCCAATGAAACTGCCATTGGAATGGAAGTGGGCAGAGAAGGAAATTCTCAACACTTGAGCATCAACAAAGCACAAGGCATAAGATGCTTTCCAAAAACCAGCTCTGAATTTGATATTTCTTATGGTATGTTCATAATTACTTACTGTATAGCAAATAGGAGCTTGGGCTTTGCAGCCAATCTGCCAGGGTTCAAATCCCACCTCTGCCCTACTCGCCATGTGATCTTGGGCAAGTTAATGAATCTGTCTCCACATCTGTGAAGAAGTATGACGACTATCTACTTCACGGGGTGGTTGTGAAGATCAAATGAGTTGAGATGTGTCAACTTCTTACACAGGGGCTTGGCATATTATAAACATTCACTAAATGTCAGCTGGGAATATTATTTCCGCTTGGATGATGAGGGGAAGAAAATATCAATTTTGGTTTTCAATCGCACGTATTATAATAGAGCACAAGTCATCAACTTTGCACCATCAGCAGCTGCCGAATGCGGAGATGTGCTGCTGGCCCCATGGGTGACTAGACGTGGGTCCCCCTGGGCAGGCCCCTGAGCCCATAGGAAGCCCCAGCTCGTAAGGTGGACAGTTGCCCTCGGGCCACAGAGCTCCAGCCACACGTCAGGGCTCCCGAGGGATGTGTCCTCCACATTTGGACACCACCTCGAGACCTGCGCGAGCAGCTGAGGCCGGGTCCCAGGAGGAGTCACTGCCCTCCCATCCATTCTGGAAACTTCCATCCAGAGGGAGGTTGCCAGGAGAACAGAAATATCCCACCGGGGATTTTAACGAGCTTGCTGCAGAGTGGGGGATGTACTCTCCCTCCCAGTCTCCCTACATTCTATCCAGGAAATTCCACACAGCTCACGCTGCTTGTGCAAACGGAATCCTCTGGGGACCTTGAAGAGAATCAAGGCCTGCATTCCGGGTGGGTGGTGGGCGGTGGGCTGGGGGAAAGAGAGGTGATCCCCATGGACACCGAAGCCTGAGGGCACGGGACAAGTGGCATCTGCGATTTACACGTACACGCCTGTCTTTCCATGCATGTGATGGCACAAGTCTTTGTGCGCACATATGGGGAAAATGGTGAATGTCCTGAGACAGAGCTGTTCAAGTGAGGGAATGCAGAGGTAGAATTTTCTTCCAACCGATGGAAACGGCCAAAATCTGCATTTTTTTAAACGCAATTTTATCGCACTCTCAAAGCCTGCCTTTGAGCCAACATCAAAGGATAGGAAGGTCTAGATACAGGGGAAGCTGTGAGAAAGGCCCAGGGAAGGGGAAACGTGGAACGTGTTTCAGGAAGGGCCACTGGATCGGCTGTGTTGGATACAGGGTTGGAGAGGGAGGAAGAGGAGGGAAAATTGCATAAGGTGCTATTCCAGTTTGCTAATGCTGCCAGAATGCAAAACACCAGAAATGGATTGGCTTTTATAAAGGGGGTTTATTTGGTCACACAGTTACAGTCTTAAGGCCATAAAGCGTCCAAGGTAACGCAACAACAATCGGGTACCTTCACTGGAGGATGGCCAGTGGTGTGCGGAAAACCTCGGTTAGCTGGGAAGGCATGTGGCTGGAGTCTGCTCCAAAGTTCTGGTTTCAAAATGGCTTTCTCCCAGGACATTCCTCTCTAGGCTGCAGTTCCTCAAAAATGTCACTCTTAGTTGCTCTTGGGCCATTTGTCCTCTCTTAGCTTCTCCGGAGCAAGAATCTGCTTTCAACGGCCATCTCCAAACTGTCTCTCACCTGCAGCTAATGTCAGCTTCTGTGTATTCTTCAAAGTGTCCCTTTTGGCTGTAGCTCCTCTTCAAGATGTCACTCTCAGCTGCGCTGAGTTCCTTCTGTTTGCCAGCTCATTTATATGGCTCCAGTGATTTAATTTAGGCCCACCCTAAATGGGTGGGGTAACACCTCCATGGAAATTATCCAATCAGAGTCATCACCCACAGTTGGGTGGGGGCACATCTCCACAGAAACACTCAAAGAATTACAATCTAATCAACACTGATACATGTGCCCATACAAGATGACATCAAAGATAATGGCATTTTGGGGGACATAATACATTCAAACAGGCACAGTGGCGAAGGCTTGGAACGCCGAGTCAAGGGGATGGGATTCACCCTGCAGATAACAGTGATGCACACACATGGCGATGATACACAAAACCCTTCTCTTATAAAGAAAGACCAGCCTGGTGGCTGGTGCTGGGAGGTGAGAAAATGGGGATGGGGAGAGGGCTGCAATGGGAGTGCAGCCAGAGGGCCAGCTGTGGAAGGGTGAGTCCCACCAGGCTTCTGCACTGGACCCAAAAGGCAAAGAGCAATCGTCCAATCCCACCCAGAAAGTTCCCACGGACACCAAACCAAGGCAAAGGGCAAAGGCCAACGCTTTGCCCTGACATTCTGGTTTCTCAACAAAGCCAGTAACTGATGCGAGCCCAAAGAACACGCAACCCCAAAGACCTCAGGGGGTCAGTCACAGCCCAGATCCTGACACAAGCCCCCAGGAGGGAGGATCTCATAGCTGAGCACCAGGAGGAGCAGAGCCAGAGTGGACGCTGGTCACACTGCCTGCCGTCTGCACATCGGCACACAAATGAGCCGCACGGCCGCCAGAATTGTGCATCCCGTCTCCCAAGCCCAGGAAAGCTGCCCAAGAAGATGCAAACTCCACTCTCTGTACCTACAGAGCCCCTAAACAAATACCCTCATGAGTCGGGGTAACACCTCCTGAGCCCTAGGAGCTCAGAAGGCAGTTTTCATTAAATTAATTCACTCCGACACTTGTCTGTCTAACACCCTTTCTGTGCTCTGCCCCGTATTAGGGGTTGGGGATACACAGGGAAACAAGTTGGAGTCCTTGGCCTCAGGGAGCTTGTAGTTTGGGGGGGCAAGGGTAGAATGAACCCCCCAAAGGAACAGGCATTCCCCGTGCTGGGTGCTTTCGTTGGGGAGGTCTTTGGGGGATGATTTCTTATAAACTGCTTTTCTGAGTCACCCGGCGGATGGCCACATCTTTGATGGCAGGAGCCAGGGATGTTTACAGCCACAGGGAGCCCCAGCCTTCATGTGCCTGCCCCAAGGCAGACACTGTTCACGACAGTTGAGCAAGGAGTTCAGGTCTGCAAGGAACCAGGGAATTCCCCGGCCCCATCCTCCCGCCTCCTTGCAACTCATCTCTTAATTGATTATGTTTCTGTGTCTCTAAAAGACTCTTCAAAGGCAGGAGGATAAATCTTCATCTCACACCACGCTTCTCTCCTGACTGTCCTAAATTTTAATTAGTAATAATCATTATAAACATTTTTCTAGCACTTTAGCATTTATAAACCACTTTTCTCCCATTATCTCCCCAGGTTCTCACAGCAGCTCTGTGAGGAGGGATCAGCTTTGCAGAGAGTAGGTGTGGTTTTCCACGCTGCAGAGATGAAAAGGAGCCGATATTTTATGTGTGCCTCCTCTATGCTGGTATTGTACATGCATTATTACTATTTTCTCGAATTTTACATGTTACGTATATAATTATTTCTGCCACAATGTAAGGTAACTATTATAATTCCCATTTTGCAAAGGAGAAACTGATAATCAGGGAGGTCGAGCATCTTGCCCAAGCCAGGGAGTGGTGGAGCTGGGATGTGAGCCAGGTTCTGTCTGACTCCAAGTCTAGTAACGACAACAACGACGGTGATGACGACGATGATGGTGGTGGTGGACATTTATTAACCCTCAATGAATGCACTGAGCCAGGTACATTACACATTTCACTAATTCAATATGCAATCAAAACCCATTTAATATCCATAACCACCCCTAAGGGTTTATATCCATAACCCCCCACCCTCATTGCTTCTTTCCCCGGATCCCGTGTCATCTGGGGATCAAATGTTTGGGGATGGGAGAGAGGGCTGTTGCTGAACCCTGTTTTTCACTTTGTAACTAGTTTCACAAGCATTAGGTGGTTCCAGATTTAATACTTTGGCTACCAGTTTAGGGTTCAACAGGCAGTGCCGTGGGTGGCAATGAGTGGGCAAAAGAGAAACTAAGCAGACATTGTCCTGAGAAGCGTAAGTGAAAAGTCACTCTCGAAGTAGAACAATTGGATCTTGTTTGTGCGTATTCCCCTAGACCCAGAGAAGGAGGACTTCAGCTCTGATTAATAAAGAATTTTCTGTGAATTAAAGCTTTTTCAAAATGGACTGGGCTGCTTTAGACAACAGTGAGCTTCTTATCTCTGGAGATGTCCAGGCAGAAGCTAAACAAAAAGCCAGACACACAGCATGGCATAGTTCTGTGCTTGGGAGCTGGTTTCTCCAAAGCAAGGAAATGGAAAGAAAAATATTTGCAAGGCAGCAAGAGAGAGAGAACAGCAGCCCCTGAGAGCCAGGAGCTGGCCGGTGTAGCTGGAAGCCAGCTGGCACTCACCGCCCTGGAATTCTCCTGTTGAACATAAACAATCTCGCAAAACATCGGCATCAGATGCTACTCTGTGAGGAAGTCAGACAAAATAAGACCATTTCACCATCTTCTTTGAGCATAGACCAACATGACATCACCATGCAAATCACAAAAATGATCAGACATCCCTTCCTGCTGGCCTTGTTAGTTTCCTATTGTTGGTGTAACGGAAGACCACAAAGTGGGTGGCTTTCAATCACACACATCAAATCTCTTACGGCTCTGGAGGTCAGAAATCTGAGACGGGCCTCCCTGGTCTAAAATCAAGTGTCAGTAGGCCTGCATTCCTTTCTGGAAGCTCTGGGAGAGAATCCATTCTTTTCTCAGCTTCTAGAGGCCACCCACATTCGTTGGCTCGTGGCCCCCTCCATCTTCAAAGCCAGTAGGCCAGTGGAGCCTTTCTCACACGGCATCATGCTGACCCTGCTTCTATTTCCATCTTCCACTTTTAAAGGGCCCCTGTGATTCCACTGGGCCCACCTGATCATCCAGGATCCCCTCCCTATACTTAAGGTCAGTTGATCACAACCTAATTCCACCCACAACCTTAACCCCCCCTTGCCCTGGAACCTCACATGGTCACAGGTCCAGGGATGAGGGTTTGGCCCACCACGTCCCACACACGCTCCAGCGCTCCCCATGCCCCCTGCCTGGAATGCATCTTCACACACACACACACACACACACAGGCAGCCAACCCATCACTAGGAAACACTGTGAGACGCTGGCTGTATCCAATAGGTGGGTCCCTGTCCCAGGCGTCACACACGTGGGTTTCTCCTGGAACCTGCTTCCGACCCGCACATCCCACAAACATCAATTCAGCAGAGCACTTCCTGAGCACCGGGCCCACGGGGATGGCAGGGCTGGTCCTGGGCCTGGGGACTGTCCCCTGGCTGGGGAACATTAGACAGACCTGTCCATCACGTGGTAAATAGGGGTTGTGGGGACCCACCCATAGGAGGCAACCCCTCAGCGGAGAGCTAAAAGATGGGCTGGAACCATGCAGGTGACAGACGATGGGAAGGGGCTCTCAGGGTTCCGAGAGAGCTGGGAAGAGCCGCAGCCTCAGGGAAGGGTCTCCTCAACAGGGAGAGAGACTAGGGGCCCGGTGGGAGGCCGTAACCATAACCGGGCGTGATCCCTGGGGCGGCTGCAGCGGGGCCTGCAGGCCACAGGGAGAGGGGATGGCTGCTGGGAGGGGTCCTGGGACTCCTCCCTCACAGCTTGGGAATTTCTGTAATGTTTTAATTTTTACAATGATACATGTTACTTTGGTAATTTAAAAGCAGAGGACCCACCAAAGGCCTGTACCCTCAGGGCAACAGATCACATTTATGAGCCAGAATAAGCTAAACGAAGATGTTGACATAAACCAGTTTATAAGTAGAACAGACACACACACACACACACACACACACACACACAGCTCCCACTCTGACTATTAATTCTTCCAGCTCTCTTGTTTCCCCAACAACCAAGAAACCAGCTCTTGGGCCTTAGGTGGAGCTGCAGTGCCCCATCACCTATTCACATTCATTCATTCACTCACCCACTCATGCATTCATTCCCTAAGTGTTTTATGGGTGCATCTACCTGCCAAACCGTGCTCCTGGGGAAGGGCACAGAGCAGTGAACAGGTAAGCCCAAGTCCCTGCTCTCTGGCTGTCCACAGTGGAAGGGGAAGACAGACAGTGAGCAGATTCTTAAGTCAGATGGTGAGGAGTGATATGAAAAATAGCCAAGTGGGGTCGGGGCAGGTAGAGAATGAGCGGCTGGGGCCGACGCCCCTTAGCCAGCTGGGCGCGGCAGCCAGTGGGCTGGTCCTTGGAAGGCTGACCGGTCCTCAGGGACCCCATGCCCCAGGCAACAGGAAGGATGGCCCCATGTGCCCAAGGCCACCGTTGGGACATTGGGCCTCAAGGGCAGAGACTGGGGGACTTTTGCAGCCCCATCACTGACCGCTGCCTGCTCCGACCATACAGCTTCTCCCAGCCCCTGTGTTCCCTCTGCCTGGATCTCTCTCTCTTGCCCTCTACCCCTGCTCTCTGCCTGAGAACCCCTCCCCATCCTTCATGCTGCAGGTTAGAAACGGCTTCCTCCAGGAAACCTTTCCCAAGGGCACTGCCGTGGCCCTCCCCTCCCCCTGCCTGGGCTGGGCGCCTCCTCTGGGGTCCCAGGAAGCCCCCATGGGTCCCACCACTGATTGCCAAACATCGTCAGTGTCTGCCACAGACCTGAGCCAACCGCAGGCACCACCAGGGCAAGACACCTGCCTCACCCGCTCAGAGTCCCCGTTACGCTCACTGGAGGCACCTGCAAATATGGAACTAGAGTTAGCAGGCAGGGCTGGCACTATCGAGAAACACCGTGTTTATAGTCTCCTATAGATGGCAAATGTTCTTATTACACCTGATCATTTCATATAGGTAGTTCTCATTAAACCAAAAATAAAGATCTTTCACAAAATCACCTGGAAACAATGTACCTGGATTCATTTCTTATACAATAAGGCTCTCTGCCATACGCAAGGCCCTGGGATACAAACCAAAAGGGATTTAATTTTAAAGTCAAAGGTGAACACAATAAACAAAGCCCATTTGCTGGCTGACAGTGTGTCTCACTGTCATAGAAACCGTGTGCATGTGCACACACACGCATTTGCACATACACAAGCACACACACACATGCTGACAACTAGCTCAGACAGTAGTAGCTGAATTCCGGGACCCCAGGGGAACGCATGGAGCAGATGACGAAGCACCTTTGTCTGCTCTGACCAGGGGCTGCACAGCTGCCTGGCACCCACTGGCACATCTGAGCAGCTGGGAGGGCAGTGGAGAGGACACGTGTCTCCACGGGGCCTGGGGGTAGAAGGTGGGGGCACAGGCGTCAGCTGAGGACACAAAAGCACAGAACATCCTGCACACATCCTGGTGGTAAAACCTCTCCCTGGAGGCCAGGGGCCACGCACCCCTGTGGAGGACCCCTCCCCACGTCACCTCCAAAGGGACACTGTCCTCTGGTAGAAAAAATCACTCCTAATGGTGGCAGCACTTTCAAATTAATCCGCCAAGAGCTTTTAAAAAATTTTCCCGCTTCCCCCAGAAGGAAATATTATGAGCACCTTAAAAATACCTTGGGACATAGAAACAAACAAAAAATAAGCCACTTGCCAGAGCACATTTGTGTGTGTGTCTGTTCAACAGAATCGAGATCGTATAGTTTCACGGCACATTTTGACTTAGCATTGTCAAAACCGATTTCCCCCAAGAGTCTCTGCAGCAGCCACTGTTAACAGCAGCAAGATCCCCCCCATCTCCCAACACAGCCCCTGCTGAACTTTAGACACTCAATAAGTATGTGTTGATTGACTGTTAAATGGTCAATATTTCATTCTTATTTCATTGAGTGGATATACTGCAATTTACTTAATCATTTCTCTGAAGTTAGACATTTAGCTTGTTTCTAATAACAAATGATTATAAATCATATTGTGACAAATTGTGCAATTAGTTGTTTCTATGTCTCAATGATCAGCCAAGTGAAGAATCCTCAAAAGGGGTTATTACCGAGTCAAAGGCGGGGAACACTTTTCAGGCTCCTGACTCATCGGCCAGCTGACATTTTTTTTCAAGCCAATATCCACATCATTTCAAAGACTGGAAGTTATGTAAATATTCCTTTATCTTAAACCCAACTGCCAAGGTAGCTAGAATTTACAGTTTGATTTGCAAAAATGAGTGCATTCTCCTTTAGGAATAACATTAAATTTTCTTGGCTTTAATGCACAAAATGAAATATATGCTTTTGAGTAACCCAAGAGAACTGACTGGAGTGAATTGTATTTTAATAACAGTGACTTGGAATGATAGGAAAGAGCCAGAAGGAAAAGGGAGAGGAAATTTATAATTTACTCCTTCTAATCAGAAAAATAAAAGTGAGAAACTCAGGGAAACAAAGCTTCCGTAAATTAAGCACGTCTTGCACAAACACAGTGCCAGCAAGCTGCAAGCTTCCCTGAGCCAAACTCAAGAGGTACTTATGAAATTCTCTGTGTGCTTATACTACCACATAACTGGGAGAGAGTTAAAAGTGCAAGTGCTTGATCCAATTACCTAATTCTGCTATAAGCAAATAAAGGGTAATTAAGGGTTGAAGATGCTAGATCATAAGGAGATGTTAGGACAACAACCAGCTTTAAATATTGGCTACCCGACAGCTGGCAAACTTTATTGGGCCCTACCGGAGATGGGACGTTTCAGGGGCTTTTACATGATAGGTTTATAGCATCATGAATGTTTATGGACTTTAAAATTTGCCCCCACATCTGCAGGAGTCAGATGATCCTTTCAGGCATAATGAAAACCAGGTGTTTATATACAAAAATGCTGGACCCCGGCAGAGCCACCCATGTGGTGGGGGAGTGGGGAGCATGAGTCTGGGGTCCAGGCTTCTGTATCCTGCTGCAGCTCTGTGGTCCACAGCCTTACCAGGGACCCTCACTCAAGAATCAGCCTTGGATTCGTCCTCCTTATGATGTAAATGTTGGATGCTCTCTGTGCACCTTCTGTCCCTAACTTTCATCGAGTGTTTATCACGAGCCAGGTGCGAGTTCAAGTGCTCTAGGGTATGACCCTCAACTCCCTGGCTCCCATATCCTGAGCTCTTTCCACCACTTCCGGCTGACTCTGGCTTCAAGTATTGGCTCAGCCCATCACTGTGCTTTTCTGAGCCCATTTTTTTTCTAGTTGACCATATAAATTCGTGGTGAGAATCAAAATGTTCCGCTTTCGTAAACTGTTGTACACTAGCCGATTTTGATCATGGTAATCCGTGTGCATCTGAGCAGCCCCTCCCCAGAGTCAGACTGTGGGGACAAGGGCAGCAGCTTTGCATGTGGGGTGTATGGAGCAAGAGTCACTGGGCCCCACCCCACCTGGCAGTTCTTATTGCCCCCCCGTCTCACTTCAGAACTGGGGTCACTGCTACATTTGTGCGGATATGTGCTTCGAGTCTGTGGTGTCATGCTCAGCCCCAAGATCTGTCCCCAGAAGGGGAGCCCCTGGAGGGCAGGAACCACGTTTGGATTCATCTCTGCTACTCCTGATGCCCAGCATGGACCTGCCAGGGACTTAACAAATGTTAAAAGAAATAAATGGAAGGAGAGAAGTGGGGAGGGGAGAGGAAGAGAGGGGAAGGAGGGAAGAAAGAAAAGAAGGGAGGGTTAGCCCCGGATGGGAATGAATCAATGCCTTGTGCATTAGTGACCAAACAATTCAGGTGCAACCGACAAAGCTCACAACGGGAGTGGAACTGCCTGGATCCATTCCAATGAGACGAGAATTAAAATGCCCTGCCCCAGAGATGGCAGGTCACTGGAATCCATCTCTGTCAGGCCCAGCTGAAAAGAAACTCCCAGAGTCTGAGCTAGAAACAAGCCCTGGAATGAGCCCCTGGGGACTCACAGTCCCAGCTCTTTGGCATGTGTGCCCCATGACCTTGCTGTTTGTATCCAGACCAGAGGAAAGTGAACCAGGAGGCAGCCTCTAAACACAGATGCAGAAGTGTAGATTCACCAAGGAAGATCTGAAGTATGCTTGGAGGAAAGAGGCTTCAACTCCCAGGCAGAAGAACACACCCTCACATTTGTGCAGAATGTTGTGGTGTGTGAAGACTCTTCACTATCACTCTCATTTGGGAAGACAGAATGATTTATCAGTATCCTCATTTCACAGAAGAAGGAGGTTTAGAAACAAAGAGCTATTTTCACCAAGACTGTGCAGCTCTTAAGAGGCTGAGCAGAAATAAAAATCTGCACTTTTGACTTTGAGCCTGCCATCTTTCCACTCTACAAATATCATGTGATACCCCTGCTCTTATTCTCCCCACCATCCCAACACATCAGGCCCTCACAGCTTCTGTGAAGTGTGGCTGGGAGGTCCTACCGCACACTCTCTGCAAGCAGGATTCCCCCAGCTCCACCTCCTCCAGGAAGCCTTCTCAGATGCTTCATGCCTGCTGTCTCCACCCACCTACCCCTCCCTGGATTCAGGTCTCATCCTATGGGCTTTAACACGGACATCACCACTCTGTATTGCCACTGTTCGCTTATATGTCATTTCCACCACCAACTCCACCATTCATTTTTCAAGAAATATTTATAGAGCAACCAGAGAAGGGAGACTGAGGCTGGGAAGGTGAGTCAAATCATGCAAGGCCACATGGAAAGTTAGAAACAGAGTCAGGGCTAGAAGCCATGCAACTATACATTCATTCAATGACTAGAGAGAGAGAGTTGCCACATAAGGCCCAAATGCTAACCTCTTTCCACTACCCTACACTGCCTCTTCATGAGGGCTAATTTCTGTGTCACTTTTGGACTTCTACCCATTCTCTCCAGTCATTGCAGCAGGTGTAACTTAGTAACCTGCCAGGTATTAACCCAGTAGCCACCTGTCTTCACAGGCATATGAGCCATGCTCACAGTTCTTGGCTGAATGCCCCCCAAAGCAGAAGAGTGTCTCATTTCCACTGTGGCATCCCTTTCTTGGTTCATAGAGCACCCAAAGGGTGCCCACGAGCCCCTTTAAGGAATCAGATTGGGTGGATGTCTTGCCTGGTGCTGTCCAAGGTGCTGAAAGGATAGACTTAACTGATTCTGCATCTGAGGATCATTTGCCAAGAGAAGGAAGGCACCAGACCATGGGGGTGGGGTGGGGTGGGGCACAATATTAAGAGACAGAGCTGGATTTAAATCCCAAATCTGCCTGTCACCAATTAGAAAGTGGCTTAACCTCAACAAGATGGGAAAAGTATTACTAACTTCATAAATTGTTAGTTTAAATGAGATAATACATGATGACATGTAGCAGGCACTCGATAAGTGGCAGAAATATTATCATTGTTATTAAATGCTTTAATTTCAATCTTTGCTCTATGGTTTTTGTAAATAAGTTGCTCTTTAGAAGAGCTACTCCAAAGCCCAGGGATTAGACACACTGAAGTCAGAAGCCTTGAATTTGAGTCCTGGGTTCACTGAATTGATTCTAAGTGACCCCAGCAAGTCCTTTAATCACTCCACAGCTTGGTGTTCACATTTATAAAATGCGGATTGTTTTACCTGCCCTCCTTTCTCACAGATGGTGGGGGAAGGACATGATGCAGGAATGGATGTGAAAACACTTTGTAAAAAGTGCCTTTTAAAGCTAGCTTCACAGAACACAAATACATGCCTGTTACTGTACCACTTACAAATTCTGGACGGTTCCCTGCTGATTCCGGGAGAAAATCCAAATCCCCGAGTCTGTCACTCACGAGTTTTGTAACTGGGGCTTTTTCTACTCCTCTGGACTCTCTGAATCCTGCCCCCACCTCCCAGCCCCACCGCCAGGGCTCTCCATCTGCCACCGGCAGGGCTCCCCTGACCTCTACCCTGACCTCTACCCTCTACCCCAGCACACAGCGACACACATCAGGCTATGCCCCAAGTACCTGCCTGTGGGACTGGGGTCCCTGGGGCAGGGGCTGTGGCTTGTCCTCTCTGCATGCCCGGCAGCCAGCACATGACTGGGCCAGACTCACTAAGTGTCCGGTGCAGGGAAGAGCCAGGAGGAGCATCGTCGGGCAGGAGCTGCTTTTGC
Organism: Choloepus didactylus; assembly: GCF_015220235.1. Classification (NCBI taxonomy): domain Eukaryota; kingdom Metazoa; phylum Chordata; class Mammalia; order Pilosa; family Megalonychidae; genus Choloepus; species Choloepus didactylus. The sequence continues at coordinate 7,309,911 of NC_051309.1, read as the reverse complement.
CATGATCGTTTCTGCACCCTGCAGGGCTCAGGAGCTCATGGGAACCTGGCTGGGATGGCAGAGATGCCCTCCCTGGCCTGGACCACACTGAGTTCATCATTTCCAAGCCTGGCAATGATTCAGCCCTGGGAGCATGGCAGTGAGCCAAGGATGGGTGAACGCTTCCCTTCAGGAGAGAAAAAGCCAAAACGCTGGGAATCTGGTGATAAGCCTGGGAAAGTGGTGTGGGGGGGGGGGGGAAGGAGGTCAGGGGAGGAGGGGAAGGAGGAGCAGAGAGGTGGGAAAGAGGGAGCAAATGGAGAGGGAAGGGAGTTGTAGAACAAAGGCCACCTCCCTCTAACATTGGACAGGCAACAAACTACAGAGACAATTCCCCTCACCCGAGCCCCCAGATCATCTCCTTAACCTCTCTGTGCCTCAGTTTCCTTAGTGGTAATAAAGGGTGATGAAAGTGAAGCATCTCTCTGGGCCGCTATGAAATTAAAGGCTAAATGATAACAGGTGCTGAGAACAGTGCTTGGCACCTACTACGCCCATAGTAAGTGTCAGCTGTTATTTTTTTAATTCATAAATCATTTAAACATATTAATCCTTTGCATGTCACTACTGTCTTTTATTATCTTTCTGCTCAAATATCAACTACAAATTTTTTGAAAGTTTCCTTTTATGGGAAAACTCAACAGAGAGTTGCATTTCCTTAAGGACAAAAACAATTGCCATTACCCTACAAAAGACCTGCTCTTGGTTCCTCATTACCTGCAGGAGAGATTCCCTGCTCCTTGGTGTGGCCCCCAAGATACTCTATTACCTGGCACAGTTAGGCCTTTCCCCACCCCCAGTCACACGGGTCCCCTGAACATTCTTCATCCATGCATCCCTTAGCCTAAAAGCCGCTGTCCTCACTCCAACTGCCCTGACCCCCCATTCATCCTCACCCTGCAGGGCAGACCCCACATGTCACTTCCATGGTTCATGCTGGGAGAAGCAAGCCCTCTGTCCCTGTGCGGGCCTGGAACTCCAGGCCCATGTGCTCTCGAGGCCGGGGACCGGGGTTTACCATACACCACCACCACCATCATCATCATCATCACCATCATCATCATCATGTGATGACTGCCACTGCAACATTTACAATAGTAATGCCAATAGTTAATACTGAGTACACACTTCTTAGGGCCAGAAATCATGTGCAGTGTCTTCCCATAGCCTGTGCCTTTCCATAAGCAGCACCGTGGAGGTTAAGAACATGGTTTTGTACCTAAATTGCTTGGGTGCAAATCCCAGCCCTTGCTTCTGGCTGTGCAATCCCAAGCCGGTGACTGAACAGCACCAGGCCTCAGTTTCCCAGCTCTAAGGCAGGGTTAATAATAGCGTGTGTGTACGGTTGTTATGAGGGCTAAAGGAGTTTATATATGCAAACTGTTTAGAGCAGTGACTGGCACACAGGAAATTCTATCTTCCTGTTTGCTATTGTTAAAGGTTACCTTGTTTTTTTTTCCCTTTTGACAGCTTGATGAAGAAAGCTTCAGAAAACTGAGGCTCACAGAGGTGAAGACACTTGATCAGGAGCCACATGGGGGAGAAAGATGCCAGGCAGAATTAGACCCCAGTTTATGCTATTCCAAAGCCTGTATTTACCCTGCTCCTCTGTGTTGCATCTGCTGGATTCCAGCTCTGGTGTTTCACCGAATCGCTGTGTGATCACTGGGAGCTTGTAAATGCAGAGTCACCGGCCTGGACCTACTGACCCAGAGTCTGCCTTTTGACAGGATCCCCAGGCAGCCCAGTGCACACTGAGGTCTGAGACTCAGCCTATGGGACAGGTGTTCGCCGCTTGCTGGACTCCAACCTGCAGGAGGGCAGGACCCGAGCTGCCTTAGTCACCGCTGGACTTGGGGCCAGGACAGTGTCAGGCTCTTAGCAGGTACACAAGAAACATTTGTTAACTGAGCGCTGGGGTCTGTCACACCCTCCAGCTAAATGCCTACTGCCATCCCTCCAGGCAGGGTCTCCTACAATTAGGACCAGACTTCTGGGCAGGTGGAGAGGCAGTGGTCAGGCTCTAAAGTGTCCAGCCAGCCAGTCTAACAACTCAGCAAGTATTTCCTGAGCTCCCACCCGGAGCCAACCCTGTGCTAGGACGGAGTTGTGAAGACCAAGAGGACTTCAGAGTCTGTGACACGGCACAGAGAACTTTCACATTGCTGGATAAAGCACTTGAAGCATCTTTACATGGAGAGTTGAGCTCACAAGGCAGTGAGGGAGATGTGCATAAAAGATGAAGCCACAGCCGTCCCAGGAAAGCTGTGGTCTCCATAAATGAGAGGAAGGGGACTTAACATACACACAGGGGCTTCTGGGCCCAAGTGTGCCAGGGAGCTGGAATGGAGACCGCCACATAAAGCCAGGAGCCCTGAAGGGTAGATTTGGGGGAAGGGGGTATTCCACCTAAAGCATGAGATGTCAAAAAGCCTCTTTCTTAGCCTGAGCTCTGGGTGAGAAACAAAGAGTCTCCCGTGAGAATATGAAACATAGCCCTGTATCTCATGAGAATTTGGTGTTGAACTCACATCATCTAAATGGCCCAGAAATCTCTGGCCAATAAATGAACATTAAAATGGTGCCCTGAGCTAGGGAAACCTCTGGCCAGCTAGTGAAATCTCTGACACTCTTGGCCAGTATTGCCCCTGATACCCTTGAGCCTGGAATACCCTTGGGGCTGAAGCTGAAGCAACAGAGGATTTTCACAGATAAAGCCCCACAGGCAAGGATTTAAAACTATTGTGTAGAGACCATAAAGTATATCTTTAAAACAATTAACATAATGCCTAATATTTATACAGCACTTACGATGGGCCAGGTACTGCTCTTAAGAGCTTTGTGTATTGACTCAAAACTTCAACCTACTTTTAGGTAGACAGGTGCTATTGTTACCCCCACTTTTAACAAAATGAAACTGAGGCACAATCACATGGTTAGAAGCCTGGATTTGGAACCCCAGAAGTCTGGCTGCAGAATGTACACACTGCAGGGAAAAAAATCAGTGAACTTGAAGATTCATCTGAGGAAATCATCTAGCCTATGTCTTGGAGAGACAAAGAGTTGGAAAACACAGGAGAAAGATTATGGGACACTAAGGAAAGAATGAGGCAGTCCAGCACTGCTAATAGGATTTCCACAAGGGAAGAGAGGACAAGGGGAGAAAACAATATTCAAATATATAACAACTTAGAATTTTCCAGAAATGTTTAAAGATATAAATTGTCAGATTTAGGAATCACAACTTCCAAGAAGGATAAATAAAAATGAATATACATCTTGTAGTAGAGCTTTAGAACCCCAAAGACAAAGAGAAGATCCTAAAAGCAACCAGAAAAAAAGAGACAGATTATGTAAAAAAGATACAGCAATTTTACCAATAGTTTAATGTAATCCAGAAGATGATGGAATAATACCATCACATTACCAAAAAGACACAACAGAGGATACAATTCTATATCTTGCTTAGCTATTGCCTAATAGTGAAAGCAAAAGGACATTTTTAGACAAAGACTGGAAAGGTTTACCGTTAGCAGAGCTTTGCTGAAAAAATGCTAGCAAAGAATATACTCCTGGGAGAAGTAAACTGAATCCCAAAGGGAAAAAAAAAATGTAACAACAAATGGTAAGCAAAGAAATTGGTAAATATGTAGGCAAGTTTAAATAAGCATTGACTGTATAAAATAAGAATGACAATGACTAATTTGGGAAGTATAAAAACGGTGGGGATGTATCACTGAACAGTGTGAACGGTGCAACAGGAGGTACCAGAATTAAAGCCTTCCAGGGTTTTTGTGTCCAGGAAGAAGGTGAAGCTATTAAGCCAAGAGTGCACAATGAAAACTTTAAATGGCAACTACTAAAAGCCTAGAGAGATAATGCATATCTGGGGGAAAGGTGGAATAAGGACAATTTTATCACTTACAGAACTCAGGAAAAGAGAAAACAAGTATAAAAAACAGTATAAGTAGGTATAAAATAAGATGATGGAAATAAATCTATATATCAGCTACCATAATTATAATTGAACTAATCCCTCTAGTTAAACAAACAAAGATCATCAGACTGGATTTTTAAAACATAGCTATACGCTGTTACCAGAGACATATCTCAAATATAAGGACAGAGAAAGGTTGACTGTAAAAAAAAATGGAAAAGATGTACCAGGCAAATACTAACCAAAAGAGATTCAATATAGCTATATTTACATTAAACAAAATGTACCTGGAAGCATAAAGCAATAGAAGGATAAAGCAGATCATCCCCTAATTGTAAAACAAAGATTCTTGGCATGATAGAAAAACCCTAGACTTGTATGTACTGAATAATAAAGCCTCAAAATACACAAAGCAAAAATGGACAAAATTAGGAGAAATTGTTAAATCTTCCCTCATAGTTGGATGTTTAAACACATCTTTCTCAGAACTTGATAGCTCAAGCACACAAAAATATCAGTAAGTTTAAAGAAAATTTGAAGAACACTTACAGGCTTCATATAGTGGACTTGTAGAAAAATCTAAAACCATTAATAACCCATTATATGTTATCTTCAAATGTCTATGGCACATTTGCAGAAATGTGGAAACAGAACCACATCCCACAAGTACCAAAAAGATTGAAATCATAAAACCATGTTCTCTGATTATATGTAATAAAAATGTTGATGTTAAGAACAAAATAAGGAAAAACCACATGTACTTTGGATTTGAAAATACGCTTCTAAATAATTCATGGGTCAAAGAAGAATCATAATGGGAATTATAAGAATAATACAGTCTTTGCCAATGAGAAGCTCTGTGTCTGATGAGCCACTCCAAAATTTGAACAATTACAGCGTGCCACTGGATGCCAAGGAAGGGGACTTCTCAGCTATAGGCCCAGGGATGGGGGAGATGGGGCTTCCCAGCAGTGAATATGACAAGATATAATGTGGGTTTTCAATCAATTTACTAGGTCCCTTGAAGAAGCCATTTTTTTCCTCCCTGGGCCTCAGTTGAGCTGACTCATCTCCACATTTCAGGTGATCTGCTTTATTTTATTTTTTTCAATTTAATTTGAATCCATTCCCAGTTTCAATTCTGCTTAATATCACATCGATCAAGCCAAATTCCTCTTCCTCGTTGTAAAAACCTGTCAACCCCTTTCATAATATAATGTCAGTTTTCTCTTCCTTTCTATCATTTAAGACAAATGATGCCTTTTTCCCCGCCTCTGCTTCCCCCTAATCTTCCCAAGTTTGCTGCTGAGACAGATGGCCCATTCATCAAAGAGCAGCCTTCCTCTGTCTGCTCATGTTTATCTGCTTCTTTGATTTATTAAAGAAACGGGACAAATTAATCACCATCCTTGACTCCAGCCCCTCAGTTGTTGTCCACAACCAGGCTACGTCTTCTCTCTCCATCCCTCTTCCACCAGTTTTCCGTCTCTGAGATTGTCCCCTCCGATCCTTTCTCCACACTGGTTCCAAAATGGTCTTTCTAAGACACCAAAGTCACTCCCCTGTGCGAAGCTCCCCATGGCTCCGCGGGGGCCACAAGCTCCCTGAGCCCCTGTCCCTGGCGAAGCCTGAACGCAGATCCTTCTCAAGTTCTCAGCGTCAAGATTGTGGGAAGCTCTGCGTTGCTGCTGCGAGGCTTTCTGATTCGTTTTTCTACTTTCCACCCTGCACAGCTTTCCAATCTGGCGTATGTCTGGAGGAGAACACCAGCCACTTGTTTGAAGCCCCCCGGCTCTGCAATCTCGCCTCTCTGTCCCCATCAGTGGATGAGACCCAGATGTTCAGCCTCGTACCTGTTTTCCAATTGCAAAAGACCCCAGGGAGAAAGCAGCTTGACTCCCCACGTTTCCCCCTCCTGACGCTTGGCTCTGATGATCCTCACTGCCTCAGCAGCTCTCTGAGGATTTAAAGGGATAATTTTCACATTTTATGTAAAAAAGACTTTCTTGTTATTCTTGGTGGGAGTGTTTGCCTGCTGCTAATCACTCTATCTTACGCAGAACTGCATCTCATTTTTTTAAACCAAGAACTCTCTGGCTACAAAAGTTCAGAGGCAGGAGCAATGCGTGTGTGGACGGAGAAGTGTTGCACCCACAGCCACCCTGATTTCTTGACTGAGATATTAAAAAGGGACTACAGGTCCCCTAGAAGACAGACCATGCATAGAACGACCCGTCAAAAATCGCACAACTCTCCTTTCAGTCCAGCAGGAGGGCTGATGTCTCGAGGGCGCAGGAAACGCTACCTGCCTCTGCGGATTCCCACCTGCATCTCATCAGCAAAAATCACCATGACTTTGCAATCCCAGCCCCCAACTGTATCCTACTGCTCTTGCATCACTCAGTTTCCAATAATGGGATTTTTGGAATCCTGCAACCCTCACTGGCAGAAAGAACCCTGCAGCCCTGTGCCCCACCCCAGTCCCCAGCCGGAATCCCACCACCTCGGCCATTTTAATGCTGCACCACTTGGCTTGAATATCCGTGGTGACCACGAATGATCTTGCTGCACTGGGGAGCTGATTTCTCTCTGTGAATAATGGCCATGGAAGTCCACGTGCCTGGCAAATAATCAGGGACGGGCTGTAAGAATCCCTCCCAGCTCCGTGTGCACATTCGTTTGCAATGTGGCTTCCTTGCTCCTCCCAGGGAGGTGGGGTCTGGCCTTCCACCCCTGGAGTCTGGCTTCGTGAGCTGCTTTGACCAGCAGAAGGTAGCAGAAGGAATGCCGGGCCTGGGCCTCAGGAGGCCGTGAAGCACCTGCTCTGTCTCTCTCTTTTGGAACCTGCCCTTAGACGACCATGTGCAGAAGCCCGAGCTGGCCTCCTGGAGGACGGGAGGCCACGTGGAGCAGAACAAACCAACCTCCAGACTCAACACGCGGCATCTTAGAGCCATTTCCCCACCCCCACTCCCAGCCCCAGTCACCCTCTCTGAGGACCACGGCTGTAGGAATCACCCAAATGAGACCAGCGGAAAAACCACCTAGTGGTGCCAGTCCAAGTTACAAAGCCACATAATCATAAGCAAATCCAGTGGTGGTTGTGTTAAGTCAGAAAGCTTCTGGGTGCTTTTTCACCCAGCATTGTAAGACAAATATACCCCCCTTCCTCCGATTATGATGATGATGATGGTAAAGGAGATGATTTACACTAACTGAGCGCTTCCTCTGTGCCAGGCTGTGGGCTAAAGTGTTTTATAAGTTTAAAGCTCTTGTAATTCTCACAACATCCCCTGTGCATTAACTACTATTATCGTCCCTATTTGCGAATGAGGAAACTGAGGCGGCAGTTTACCTCAGCTTGCATAGCTAGCAGGCGGCAGAGCGGGGACTGGAATTCCGCCATTCTGGCTCCAGATCCTGCACCCGTAGGATCTGCTTCTCTCTTATTTTGAGATTTCTTCCCCCTCTGCTCACTCCCTCACCCCACCTCCCCATGATTACGCTCTGGAACCCACACAGCATGTCAGGAAAGGAAGAACTCTCATTTACTGAGCACCTATTCATGCCATGATATTACTCATGTCTGCTGTGTACTAAGCACTCTTCCAGAAACTGAGAACACCAGTTTCTAGAACAGAGCAGATGAGACTTCTACACATGCGAAAAACAGTCTGAGCACATTCTCTCACGTTGTCCTCACTGCAGCCTTGTGGGGTACGCAGCACCCTCCCCATTTCACAGATGAGGCTGAAGGAATCAAAGAAACTTGCTCAAGGTCACACTGGACTTTGGACCCTGGCTGGCTGGATCCCAGACCCGGGGTCTCCCCAGTTGACCACGCCCCGCCCCCACCTCCTCTACCACACTGCTCCTTGGGGATCAGCATCACTCCTTCTGCATGTCCCAAGTCTTCTCCAAACTGAAGACCCAGTTTCCTTTCTTTGTCCTTCATCAGCCTTGGTTTCAGACCTAAGAACCCCTCATTTGTCGATGTTTATTTTAAAGAGCAGCTTTCAGCTCGATGGTACACACATTTACAGAATCTGGGCATCTGCCAGGCACTGGGGAAAGACTGGCTTTCAAGAGGAATCTCATCCCAGCTGCCTTAGGGAGAGGTGGCAGTTGGTTTGAAGTAATTGATGGCAAGGGGTAGGTTACAAACTGACCAAAAAGGTCTTCTCCTTTCCTCTTCAATACGCACACACTGCCCCAGGAAGTGGCAACAATCAATAGCAGCATCTCTGGCTCCAACCTGGTTTGCTCAGAGCTAAGGCCAGGAACATCGTGGTTCAGGTACGGGCCAGGGTCTTGGGGGCAGACTAGACCGCGAGGGGTTGGAATCTCAGCTCCGCCAGTGGCAACAGGGCTTTGGCAAGTGACTTGTCTGCTCCGAGTCTCTGTCTCAACATCTCAACATGGGAGACGATATTGATTTCTTAGCATCATTACAGAAATTAAACACAGCCATGTGTGAAAAGGCTCTGAAAAAAGCCCAGCACATATATTAAGTAGCTGAAATAATTTTACGAAAATAATAGCAATATCAAATATTGCATGAGAACTTGCTGTCTGCCAAGTCCTGCTCTAAGTGCTTTATATATTTAATTCACTTAATTCTGTGACCCTACAGGACAGGTCCTGCTGTTACGTCCATTTTATTGATGAGGAAATGGAGGCACGAAGGATTTAAGCAACTTGCCCACAGCTAGTAAGAGGCCAGAGAGATTAGCTCCAGAATCCATTATCTTAACCGACATTCTCTCCTGCCCCCATAAAATAATATGTTGCTAAAGCAATGTTGAATGCAAAATGCTGTTAAATATTATTATGTACAGTATGATCTCAATTTTTCAAAAGTCTGGCTGCATATTGAGAGTAAACAACTCTTAATGGTGGGATTACAGTTGTTTTGTTTCTTATTTTTTTGTATTTTCCAAATTTACTCAAATAAATACATGTTAATTTTTATGTGCCAGGCTTTGGTAGGCACTGGGCATATGTTAGAGTATATTGCATTATCCTAATTTTTCAGGCAAGATCTGGAAATCTTCTAGCCTAGCACAGAATAGATGCTCAAGAAATGTTCAGTCTCTCTCCTCCCAGCAGCCACAGTGATTTCTATGACATCTAGTGTCCTGTGACACATCGGCAGCAGGTTTCTTCTTAAAGAGAACACATCTTTTTCTACAGCCATTCAGACCATGATGGAACCAAGCAATAGCTCAATGATTTGCATTGTTTCTTGACATTCTCGCTGAAGATAAAGCCCCTGGCCTCTCTCAGAGATTCAGCTTTAATTTTTGTTTTTTTCCTGGGGTGCCCCTTTGTGCTGATGTCTGAGCACCCAGCAGGTGAAATCGGGGATCAGGTCATTCTGCAGACAGTTGGGGAGCCAGAGAAGGCCAACCTCTGCCCTTCACCCCAGCTGTGAGAACCTGAACAGGTGTGTAAACCTCACCAAGCCTCAGCTCCCTGATCTCTACAATGCCCCCCTCCCGTCTCATCTGGGTGTGATGAGATCAAACAGGAGCGCCCATGAGGAAACATCTACAAACTGCCAAGTCCCATCCAAAAATGAGAGACAGGAAGCACTTTTGAGCACGTCAGCCAAGCATCCTGATACCCCAGATGCCGCCATTGGGGAAAGAACAGGAAACTGAGGACCTGACTCAGGAAATTGCATTCATTAAGGGGTCATTCCCTATTTAGTATTATACTTACATTAAAAGAAAGAAAATAGAGTTTCTATGGCTAAGATATTGCAATTGGAGTTGGGAGGTCATTCTGGAGGTGACTCTTCTGCAGATCGCAGCCAGAGATCACCAACTGCCACAGTGTGCAGGGCCTCAAGCACCAACGTTCCTGAAAACCCTAAGGACAACCAGACCCCATAAACAAACCACAAGATAAAGATCTCGGTTAACTTTCTAAACTGAAGGACAGCTGGAGCACCCCAAATATACACCAACCACAAACAGCATGTGTAATCTCCTTTTCCTTTAAACACCCCTGCCTGGAAATGCCAAGCAGGACACGATTTGGGCTGCCTGAGTCTATGCTCCCTGCAGGGCAACGCTAAGACCCCAGATAAATGCGCTTGTTGCCTTCAGCTTAGTTTGTTATTTCTAGGCTGACCCATATCAGAATAATACTTATCAGAAGTTCATTTCATTTCTCAAACTGCAATATCCCCGTGGTGTGTTGAATCCTGCCCCCCACCCCCACCCAATTCACATCTACCCCGAACCTCAGAGCACAACCTACTCGGTTGAAAGGTCTTTGCAGCTGTAACCCCGGGAAGCTGAGATCATCTTGGACTGTCACGGGCCCTGACTGAATAGCTGGTGTCTTTGTATAAGAAGAGGAGAAGACACAGGGGAAGGAGGCAGAGATTGGGGGGGCTGCAGCTGCAATCAGAAACCACCCAGGATGGCCGGCAACTCCCAGAAGCCGGAAGAAGCAAGCAAGGCTTCTCCCCTGGAGACTCCAGCAGGTGCACGGCCCGGCTGACACCCTGATTTTAGACCTCTGGCCTCCTGAACTGTGAAAGAACACATTTGCGTTATCTTATGCCCCCCAGTTTGTGGTGCTTTGTTCCAGCAGCTCTTGGAGACGAAGGCGCTCCTTATGAGGGAAGGTGAGCACCCCACGGCTGTCTGAATATGAAGAGGGGTTTCACAAGGGCACTGTCAGAAGCGGGGTCAAGGGCCCTCCCTGAAGCCGTCCTTGATTAGCTGTGGCGATGTCGCTGGGGCAAGAAACAGAACAACCGTCTCTCCAGGAGGACCCCACAGGGACCTATGGAGCCCCCATACCTCCATCTCCTGCCGAATGTCTCTGTTAGGCTACGTTGCAGACCCGAGTTCCTGTCACACGTGGTGCTGGTTTCAGGGTTCTCACCTGTCCCTGGGGCATCCCACTGGATGCCTCGAAGTTCCCTTCAGCTCTCAGGGCTGGACCCTCAGCCTCCCAGGGGATACCCCCACCCCAGGGTCTGGGAAGATATCCTGGGGAAGGGAAGGGGAGTGGGGAGAGGGCTAACACTTTCCAAGCATCTGATGCAGGCCAGGCATCCTGCCTTAATTCTTTCACTCCTCCCCAAAGCCCATTTTGCAGAGAAGGAAACAGGCTCAGGGCCAACACCCCACAGCCGGTCAGTCACGTGGGTGGAATTCACACCCAGGCACATTGGTTTCACAGCTTGTCCTCAGATTTCCAAAATAAATTTGGATATAAGACCAGTAGCCCCATCACTTGGTATCGGCAGACAGGAGCTCTGGCCTGAGAATTCAAAATTTTCTCCAGGTGTTCCTGTTTGCTAATGCTGAGGTTATGCAAAATACCAGAAATAGACTGGCTTTTATAAAGAGGGTTTATTTGGTTCAAAGTTACAGTCTTAAGGCCATAAAGTGTCCAAGGTGAGGCATCAACAGTAGGGCACCTTCACTGGAGAAAGGCCATTGCTGTCCAGAAAACCTCTGTTAGCTGGGAAGGCACGTGGCTGGTGTCTGCTTGCTCCCAGGTTGTGTTTTAAAATGGCGTTCACCAGAGTGTCAGCTTTCAAAGGCTGTCTTCAAAATGTCTCTCAGCTCCAGCTCCTCTGAAGTCCTTCTGTTTCTGAGTTTTATAGGGCTCCAGTAATTAAATCAAGACCCAAGCTGAATGGGCAGGGCCACGCCTCCATGGAAATAATCCCATTAATAGGTCACACCCTAATCAAAGGCGTCACTAGTCACATCTCCATGGAAAGAAACAATCAAAAAGCTCCAACCTAAACAACACTAATACTCTGCCCCCACCAGATTGCATGAAAGAACATGACTTTTTCTGGGGGACATAATATATCCAAACTGGCATACCAGATTAAACAGGCTCCCCTTGGTCATCAGAGCCCCCAGCGCCCCTGCACAAAGCAAGTGCAAGCAGAGACTGGAGGGCTTCCCATCAGAAGCAATATTCTAATTAAACAGCCTGGCCACGGTGCAACATCTGAATCACTCTCTCCAGCAGTCATTCACTATGCAGCTTGCCTGGCATACGCAGATCCCCTGAGGGGGGCGGGCTGCTGGCACCCAGGTCCTGGCTGAGGCGAAATCTCTGAAGACTCACTTCATTTTCTCCCACATCATCTTCCCCTGCATTTGGTGAGCCTGGCCAAACATCGGCTCCCGGGGGAGGGAGAATCCTATATTAAATTCACAAACATATTTTAGGAATGTGAATGCTGCTTGTCTGTGGGTTTGGACTGTGTCTCAATGAGTAAAATGAGTGTGAAGCGTTGCAGAGCTGGAGGCAGCCTGTGAGGCTGGCGTCTGTCCCAACCCCTTCCTTTTGGGGAGGAGGAGACACAGGCCTGGAGAGGGGATGTGGCTGCCCGAGAGGCACAGCTGGGACTCGGCCTGGGCCTGTGGGCTCTTATGCAGAGCTCTTTCTCTCCATCTCAGCTGCTTCTGCTAATAACTGGAGGGAGCCCAGAATTTTCTTGAGCATGTCCTGCATACTGGGCCCTGAGCTAGGCACCGATCTACCTTGCGCAAGTCGCTGCATCTTTTGTCTGTTTTAGTACACTCTGATGGCTGTTCTGTTCTGTCCTCCCGGCCCCTAGCCTGTCCATTCTCTGGGTCCCAGGGCCTGAGCCCTAGGATGCCATCACCACGACACCCTTGGCCTCTGCCTTCTGGTTTGGTTTGGCCAATGGGCAGCACAAGCAGGAGCCCGGCGGGTGGGTGGAGAGAAGGTTCCAGAATCATCCTCCATCCCAGGCCCACCAGGACTAGGTGGCGGCAGGGGCTGGATCCTCTACCACTGACAGGGTCTAGCCAGCGCCCTGCAGTCACGGTGCCCTCTCCTTGTCCTCTAATCCTGGGACGGTAGCAGCTGCTTGTTTCTGCCATCCCTTGCCTGTCCCCTTACCCTGCCCATCCAGTGGCGATTCATCCTCTTCAGCCTCTCCGATCACCCCTTTGGAGGTGCCCCTCTTTCCTGCCAGGACCTTAGGTAGTGAAATGGAGAAGCTGAGCCACAATGGAGACCTTACCTCCACTTCCTATTCACCAAATCCTACCAGTGGGACAGTTTTGTAACCAAGCACCCATTGCGGTTGCAAATACGTCAGGAAGAACTAATTGACCATTGGCTTTCCCATCCTGGAGCTCAGTGCTGTCAGAGGAGATGAGCTGCAGTGATGGAGCAGGAAGTTCACTGGAGGAGAAGACCTAGGTAGTTGTGATGCTTGGGGTGTTGTGGGGTACAAGAACGGAGTCCTGAGAAGTCACACCCTTTGTCTGCCCACTGAGTAGCCTGTCAAAGCAGCTCTTGGCTGAATGGATGCCCAGAGCAGTGAGAACAAGGTATCGTGTGCCAAGTGACGATGGGAAAGCAGAGGCTCCAGGGTTGGCGAGAGGCGGGGGCAGCTGGACCTGTCTGGGGCCATGCTCTCCACAAGCCCTGGTCCCACAGGGCAGCCCTCCCTCACCACTCCACGGAGGTCCTCATCACTCTGCAGAAGACTCCACATGGTCTTGTCCCAGCACACCGACCTGGCCCTCCAGCCCATGCTTCTCTGAGTTCCGGAGATGCAACAAAACACACCCAGGAATGCCAGCTGGATCTGTCCATATGGGAGCCCAAGAAAATCAGGACTTTTAGCTGCCTTCCAGCTTTAAAAACTCCACTTAGAAAGTATGAAAGTGTGAGCGGTTAGCCCAGCCACCAGGGATCATGTCAGCTGGTGACCCTCACTGTCTATGAGCCACCACATGAGATGGGGAGACCAGATGTCCTCATCAGAGCCTCTCCTGGGCACCCCTCCTGTTTCCTTAGGGGACTCTCTTTTCTGCACCCACAGGACCTTGTCAATTCCTCAAGTGCCACAGTCACCTTGCGCTGAATTCAGAGTTCACCTGCCTCTCTCCCCCGTGGGTCTGTAACCCAACAAGCAGCACAGAGCAGGCATTCAGTAAATGTTGGCGAGTGAGTGAGTGAGTGAGTGAATGAGCAAGTGAGTGAATGAGTGAGTGAATGAATGAGTGAATGAATGAGAATGAATGAATAAGTGAGTAAATGAATGAGAGTAAGAGAGTAAGTGAGTAAGGAAATGAATGAGTGAATGCAAGAGTGAATGAGTGAGTGTGGGTGAAAAAGTAAGAGCGCACTCATATGGCCTGTAGGCTTTAGAGGTGGACAAAAATTAAATTAACTGAGTAACCAAATAGTAGATGAAGGGAAGTTCCTCTTTACAGAAATATTCCATCTAATAAATGAAGAAGGAATGATAGAATTACAGTCTCCATATTATAACCACTGGTGAATTAATGAATCTAGGCATTGAGTATCCACAGCTACTAACATCACAAAAAGAGAGACCACCAGACGTTAGCTGCCTTCTGGTGGAAGAACATAACACCACCTTTAAAGGCATCAGGAGTGTGCCGGTTTGAGTGTATTGTGTCCCCCAAATGCCATTATCTTTGTAGTCTTGTGTGGGGCAGAAGTTTTGGTGATGGTTGGATTTGCTTGGAATGTGCCGCACCCAGCTGTGGGCAATGATTCTGATGAGATGTTCTCATGGAGGTGTGGCCCCGCCCATTCAGGGTGGGCCCTTATCGGTGGAGCTATATAAATGAGCTGACTCCGGGGGAAGAAAGAGAGTGCAGCTGGGAGTGATGTTTTGAAGAGAAGCAAGCTTGCTAGAGAGGAACGTCCTGGGAGAAAGCCGTTTTGAGGCCGGAGCTTTGGAGCAGATGCCAGCTGCCTTCCTAGCTAACAGAGGTTTTCCGGAGGCCATTGGCCATCCTCCGGTGAGGGTACCCGATTGCTGATGTGTTGCCTTGGACGCTTTGTGGCCTTAAGACTGTAACTGTGTAGCAAAATAAATCCCCGTTTTATAAAAGCCAATCCATCTCTGGTGTTTTGCATTCTGCAGCATTAGCAAACTAAGACAGATTTTGGTACCAGAGAAGTGGGGTGCTTTTGCTGCTGAGTTTGCAAATACCAAACATGTTGGAACAGCTTTTTAAATGGATAAGGGGGAGTTTCTGGAAGAGTTGTGAGGAGCTTGATAGAAAAGGCCAAAACTGCTTTAAAGAGACTGTTTGTGGAAATATGGACTCTAAAGATATTTCTGATGAGGACTTGAACAGAAATGATGAATGTGTTGTAAACTGGAAGAAAGGCGATCCTTGTTTTAAAGTGGCAGAGAATTTGGCAAAATTGAGTCCTGGTGTCAGATGGAAGGAAGAATCTGGAAGCAACAACTTGGAATACTTAGCTGAGGAGATCTCCAGACTACGTGTGGAGGACATATCCTGGCTTCTCCTTGCAGCTTATAGTAAAATGCAAGCAGAGAGAGATAAACTTAGAACTGAACTCTTGGGTTCAAAGAAACCAGAAGTTGATGGCTTGGAAAATTACAGGCTTCCAGGGGGTGGAATCCCAGAAGCTACAGCCCAACCTGAGGACAAGCCAAGATTGGATAAGGAGTTAAGCAGAAAGGATTTGTGGAAACTCCTATTGTCTGATGGCTTTGACCCCTGCATGCTTCATGCAAAGCCAACAGAATTTTTGCGAGATCTTTATAGACGGAGCCATTGCCGGTCTGCACTGGAGGAGACAGACAAGGAAAAAATTAAAGGAAAAATCTCTTTAAAGACAGAGCCATGGAGGTTGAGGTCTGGAGTCAAGAGGTTTAGGGCTGGGAGAGCGGAGCAGCCCACATGCATGGAAAGGGTGAGTTTGCCCTGGAGGTCGAGGGCGGGCTTTCCGCCTCGATGCTCGGGAAGAGTTTTGCCACCTCAGGTCCCAAAGAGGGTGGAGCACATTTCCAGGGAATTGAGGAGAGCCTGGCTGCCACCACACTGTTCTGAAGGGGTTGAGCGTGTGCCCCGGAGATGGAAGGGAATCCGGGAGCTGCCCCGAGGTTTGAAGAGGGTGGGGCCGAGAAGGTGGTCTCCCCAATGTGTGGAAGTGTTGGAGCACTCACCCAAGCGTTTGGAGAGGAAAGGGCTGCCGAAAAGGCCCTTGGGAAGGGTTAGACTCCCGCTCTCTCAAGCCCCAAGGATGCAACATTGTTCTGTAAATGACTCTCAGACTTTGAAATCTAATGGAGTTTGTCCTGCAGGTTTTAGGAACTGTTTTGCTCCTGTTAACCCTGTTTTCCTTACTGTTTCTCCTTATGGCAATGGAAATGTTTATCCTATGAATGTCTCTCCTTTGTATATTGGAAGCACATAACTTGTTCTAGGTTCACAGATCCACAGCTAAAGGAAAATTATGCCTTAGGACTGACCACGTCTAAATTGATTTTGATGGGATTTTGTACTTAACTTTTGTTACTGAAATGATTTAAGTTTTTGTGATGTTGTGATGAAATGAATGTATTTTGTATTTGGAAAGATAATGTCATTTTGGGTTCCAGGGGGTGGAATGTGCCGGTTTGAGTGTATTGTGTCCCCCAAATGCCATTATCTTTGTAGTCTTGTGTGGGGCAGAAGTTTTGGTGATGGTTGGATTTGCTTGGAATGTGCCGCACCCAGCTGTGGGCAATGATTCTGATGAGATGTTCTCATGGAGGTGTGGCCCCGCCCATTCAGGGTGGGCCCTTATCGGTGGAGCTATATAAATGAGCTGACTCCGGGGGAAGAAAGAGAGTGCAGCTGGGAGTGATGTTTTGAAGAGAAGCAAGCTTGCTAGAGAGGAACGTCCTGGGAGAAAGCCGTTTTGAGGCCGGAGCTTTGGAGCAGATGCCAGCTGCCTTCCTAGCTAACAGAGGTTTTCCGGAGGCCATTGGCCATCCTCCGGTGAGGGTACCCGATTGCTGATGTGTTGCCTTGGACGCTTTGTGGCCTTAAGACTGTAACTGTGTAGCAAAATAAATCCCCGTTTTATAAAAGCCAATCCATCTCTGGTGTTTTGCATTCTGCAGCATTAGCAAACTAGGACAAGGAGAAAGCAATAAACCTGGATCACATCAAACCTCCAGCTCCAAAGTACAATTCCAAGATCTACAGAGGATGGAGGTACATGGAAAACAAACACCATCGGGACACAACCAATCAAACCCTGATGCAGGAAACCACAGCGCAAGTGACCTGGTTTCTTCAGCAACACATTGCAAGAAAATAAAAAGAGAAAGAGGGGGAAACTATAGATTTGGGAGATTTAAAAGACATATCATTCAGAATCCTGAAAGGCACAGCTGCTGGGAAAACCGTTTGGCAGTGCCTCAAAACACTAAACACAGAATTACCAGGTGACTCAGAAATTCCCCTTCTAAGTAGAATCCTCAAAGAATTGAAAGCAGGGACTCTGATATGTACCTGTACAGGTGAGGTCACGGCAGCTTTATTCAGAAATGGCAGAAACGGCTCAAGTGTCCACCGAGGGATGAACGGATAAACAAAATGTGGTTCCTCCACGCAATGAAATATTACGAGACCATATAAAGGAATGAAGTACAGATACATACTACAACACGGATGACCCTTGAAAATAAGATGCTAAGTAAAATAAGCCAGGCACAAAAGGACAAACGCCGTATGATTCATTCTACATGAACGAAGCAGGATCGATGAATCCATAGAGACAGAGCAGAGCTTGGTGGTTGCCAGGGCTGGGAGGAAGGGGAGAGGGGAGCTGCTGCCTAGTGGCTACGGGGATTTTCCTTTGGAGGGAGGGCAGTGTTTGGGAACTAGATAGGGGCGGTGGCTGCACAGCATTGTGAATACACTAAAGGCTACTGAATTATTCACTTTAAAATGATGAATTTTATATTATGCAAATTTCACCTCAATAAATTATTTCTGTAAAAAAAAATCACAGTGACTCACAGTGGGAGGGCCTTCTTTAGATCCTGATGCAAACAAACTATAAAATTAAAAACATAAACTAAGAAATTTATTAGAAAATGAAAAAATTTGAACATGGATTGGACAGGTGATGAAATTGAGGGTTCATTTATTTGAGTTATGATGACCGTATTATGGTCATTTTTAAAGCTTTATGTGGTGTGCGAGAGTGGGTGGGGTATGATTGAAACAAGATTGTTCTGGAACTGATCAGGGTTGAAGCCAGGCGATGACTAAGGGGGGGGATCCTTTTATTACTCTATTTGTGGAAATGTTTGCAACTTGCCATAGTAAAATGTTTTTGTTTCTCTTCTTTAATGAGGTTTAATCTCAGTTCTGTCTCTTGGTAGCTGGATCCTCTTGGGCAGCTCCTTCACCTCTTTCCCGCATTCCTTCTTCAAGCAGTTTTGCACTCAAAATGTCACATCCTCCGAGAATTCTTGGACAATGACATCTTATACAGAGAGCACCCTCCTCCATCCTGTCCCCTCCCCTCCTTCTCCTCCTTCATAGCAATAAACGCGACTTGGAATTACATCACTCCTGGGGCTGTCACTAGCCTTCCCATCTCCTCCTGCCACTAAACCGGAAGCTCCACGCAGGACAGAGCTCGGCTCATTTGCGCACAGCTCTGACCCCACACGAAGGAGCTTCCCTGGCACTCACAGTGACCAGTAAATGTCTTAGTGTCCTTGGGTCAACATGACAAATCACCACACACTGGGCGACTTAGAACAACAGGACTTGATTCTCTCTCAGTTCTGGGGCCGGAGGTCTGAGACCAGGGTGTCGGCGGGGCCGGGTCCCTCTGGAGCCTCCAGGAACGACTCCTTCCTCACCTCTTCTACCTAAGGCTGTCGCTGGCCATCCTTGGCATTCCGTGGCTTGCAGATGCATCATCTAATTTCCACCTCCAGCGTCCCCTGGCTGTCTTCCCTCCATGTGTGCCTGTGTGTCCACACCTCCTCCTCCTTTCTCTTATAGACACCTGCCACTGGCTTTATGACCCGCCCTAATCCAGGATGACCCCACCTTAACTGAGCGCACCTGCAAATACTCTTTCCAAACAACAGCCCATTCACAGGAACCAGGGGTTGGCATCAACAGCTGTTTGGGCGAAGAAGTTCAACCCACCACGGTAAGTATGGGTCAAATGGGTGAATGAGTAAGTCAAGCAAGCAGCGAGCGTCTATAAAACTACGGCAGTGACATCGGCCTCTTAGGCTCAAAGTGAGCCCGAGTGCGAGGAAGCCCCCGCCCAGGCCCAGCAGAGTGGGTTCTCATTAACTCCATTTCCCTCCTTCTCTCCATCCCGAGGGCAAAACATGCTTTGCTTGCATTTCATCTTCCTGCACCCACAACTCCAGCCTGAATGACTCTTTTGACCACGACTAGAGGGTCCCCTCCAGGGCGCTGGGACTGTGGACAGGATGAGGCTGACCCCGTAGCCACACGTGGCCCCTCCCGCTGGCCTCGGAGGGAGACCCGGCCCCAGAGGGCAGCGACAGGTAAAGCAGCTCAGAAGCAAAAGGACGGGGATTCCTAATCAACAGGAAATGGAATTAATCAGACTAAATGACATGGGAAAGGCTCCCTGGGTTTAAGCAGGAGCAGGAGAAACCTTGGATGCCCCTGGAGGTGGCAGGCCCTCATCACCTATGAGGGGCCTGACACCTAGAAATTACCCAGGGAGAAAACTCATGGCTGAAGATTTTGCAGCCTTACAGGGAAAATGAGGTTAAGAGAACAGAAGTCATGAGTAAAACTATGAGCTCACATAAAGATTTCTATGAATACTTAAGAAGATGGCAAGAAAAATATATGATCTATAGAAAACAAGGAATAAATGTTGGATGGATGGATAGGGAATTTTATCTCCTTGCTCATCAGAAACTTCAGGTTTTCTTTCTCTTAAATTGTCATCAAGAGGCCATTAAATTTGGTCTGTTTTGTTGCAGACAATTTGAACGTTAAGAAGCCATGTTTCCCGTGTCTGACCCTCCACCCAAATGCTCAATGCTGTCCTGGTTTTATAATTGAAGACCTGATGCTATCTGAGGCAGAGACCAGAGTTGCCAATCCCATGTCCATTTCCCCTCCCTTCTTGGTAACAGGACACCAATTTTGTTTGGGGTTGCAATGTGTCCAGCGAGTAAACCATATTCCCAGCTCCCCTTGCAGCTAAGTGTGACCCTATGACCACATTCTGGAGAATGGAAAGATCAGTGGAAGTTACATGGAACTTCTGGGAAGATGCCTTAAAGGACCTCAGAGAGGGAGCCACTTCTCCTGCTCCCATCTTCTGCTTCCTGGAATTCAGACTTATGTCTGGCACTCCAGCAGCCATGAAGGATCATGAGGGGCCTTTGAGACCAGAAGCCTTGAACTGAGATGATGGAAAATACTGAAGGAGCCTGAAGCCCACGGTGCCCTCAAGAGACCTCTGGACACCATCTCCCTGAGGTAGAGAAATAAGCTTCTATTTCATTTAAGCCTTCACTATTTTGGACTTCATTATACGCAGCCAAATCCAATTCTAAGGGCAACATCCTCCAGAGTGTTAGGGGTAGGATCACAAGGGAATAGGGAAGCTTGAGATGGAAAAAGGTTTTGAGTCACTTTTATATTAGCTACTCTGATTTTTTTCTCACCATCCTCTTCAGCACCCAGGGTTGACACCCAGGCTCTGCCTCTGATAACTTCCTGCCAAACCAAGCCATCAATTACACACCCCTCCCTGGTCCCTCTCTCCTCTCAAGGGCAGGAGGAAGGCTGTTCTCTGGCCTCCTGGAGCTTCCCTGCAAAACTCTCTTCTCCTGCTGCCATCCCCGGGCCCTCCCTCTTCTCCTCAAAAAATTCCAGCTCACTCATTAACTCATTATCCCCAACAAGAGTGACTCTTGGTTTGTGTGACTAAGACACAAATTGTCATGGCTGACAAAAGGAAATAAGCCTGCATGTGCTAGAATTTCCCAAAAGGGATCATTATTCAGGGAAGAATTTTGACACATCCATTCCATGTTAGACTCAAGGCACACTATGAAAATATCGACACATCTTTGGCACCTACATTTTATGTGACCCAGGCCCGTACCCCACGGCCAACTTTTTCCAGCATTTCACTGTACTGAGGAGCACTGCACTGTGTGGGAACCAGCAGTCCAAGCCCTTGTGACCTGTGACCTCCTGGGTGACAAATAAGGCACTCCTCCCCTCTGAGTCTTGATACCCTCATCTGTAAGCAAGAGCACCCTAAGGCATCACCTCAGTTCATCTCACTGCCCCCAAATCTCCCTAGAAGGGTGAGAGCCTATCAGTCATTCACAACTTAGTACAAAATAGCTCAATCCGATGACTTTCCTATTAACAATATGGTAAAGCCACTTGCACTGAAGGAATGAACATTTTGATGGGGGTGGGGTAGGGAAGGTACATGATTAAAAACAAGGGACTGGAGTAAGAAACTGGGGCTCAGAGAGGTATGTCACCATAGGTCCCACGACTAACTAGTGGCAGAACTAGTGCTGGTTTATACACCAGTCTCATTCCAAGTCATTTGACCTTACCCTGCAAACCAACACTTGGAGAACAACCTTCACGATGTAAGAAATACAAATACGAAGCTGAGAAAAGATGTTACTTTATCTATAAGGTGAAATTTATGGTCCAAATAATAATGGCACAGATAAAAGTTCTGAAATAAATGGACGACAAGGTATGGTATATAATAAACACCAGTCTTTCCAACAAAAAAAAGTGTTTCCAGGAGGCAGAGTCAGGAGGAAATGGCTCAGAGAAAGGAGAAAAGGGGAAGGCGTCGGCCCCTTTAAAGGTGACTCTGTTCACAGTCACCTTTACTCCATTTGGGGGGATGAATTTTCTATTACAAATCTTGGTTTTGCTTCATACGATTTTACACAAGTAGGAAGGTATTTGAGGAACGGCAGAGGAAGCAGCGAACAGAGCAGAAAGCTGCTGAGCTCCCCTGCGCCTGGCACCTGCTGGAGTTCTGCACTGTGGACCCCTCCTGACCTCCCCACCATCCCTTATTGGTGTCCAGGTCCTGATCTGAGGGGGCGGCAGGTTGGAGCCTCAGTTCTCCTCCCACTGGCCTGTGAGCTGGTAACCCGGACGGTGGGCGGAGGACATGTCCCTGCCCCACTGACGGCAGTCTCGGTCACGTGACTTACTTTGGCCGATGGAATACGGGTGGAAACCGCCCACCCTTCTGAGCCGAGGCACTAAGCAGTATTCAGGGTTTCCCTTCACCCTCCCGTGCTCCAGGAGAAGACTGGGCCCTGGTAGCTGCTAGTCCAAGGAGAACGTGCGCTGCGTGGGGCAGGCCTGATCCCCACCCTCCGCCCAGGGCAGAGCCTCCTAGCTGAGGCCAGGCAGCCACACCCTGGTCGACCTGCAGACCTGTGTCTATGAGAACATGCCTGTAGGCCACTGAGCTTGGGCTGCTTTGTTATGCAGCATTAGCGCAACTACAGCTGACTAACAGAGGAGTGAAGCAACATCCCTAGGGACACACAGCTCTTAAGCAGACGTTGGGCTCCTTGTCCAGAACCCCTTCTCTCACCGCAGGCTGAAGTCCTGGGGGGACAAGTTCCAAGGACAGGACCCAGCATGCAGGGTTTCGAATAATTGGGGCTGAAAAGAAAGAGCCAACAAGCAGCCTCCCGGCCATGCCTGTGAGTGGAGAACACCGTCCAGCTGCAGAACCATTACTGGCCGGTGCAGGCCCTGGGAGGGCCGCCAGGGTCCTGGGTCAGGACACACTCCCCGCTCCCCCACTTTACAAACTGAAGGGCTGCACCAGGGAGGCCGCAGGGCACCCTGACTCTCGCAATACCCCCTGACCTCAGCCTGCTGACTTGGCACCTCACATAATGACTGGGCTGAGATATGGGTGGCAGAATCACAGAGAGGTGCCGCTCCAGGTGAATGTCACCTGCAGGCCCTGGCCAGCCAGCAAAGGTTGCTCTTTGTGCAAACTTGTAAAAGGCACCATTTTCTCCAGACAGGTACAGCCCCAGGCCAGGGTGCAGGGCTTGGCAAGGAAACAGCAGGGCTGGATTTCACCCCTTTTGCCCCTGGGCCAGATGCCTTGCTTGGTGCGCAACCTGAACAACTGGGCGCAGCAGCCCTGGAAAAGGGGATGGTGCCTGTTTGGCTCCTGCTGCCCAACAGTGTGTCCTCCCTCCAGCAGGCAGGTGCACTCTGATCCAGCTCTGCCCACTACACATTCAGGACAGCCCAGCACACAGTAGGCCCACAGCAGTCGATGTGTGTGCAATGAGTGAACCGTCAGAAACAACAGGGAATTGACTCTTGGAGGCTGCGGAGACTTACACCCACTGGCTGCTGAGCATGTGTGTGTGTGTCAGGAGGTGAGAGTATTGATTCTGGGATCCGGTCAAGCATGAAGCAAAGACCAGAGCATCCTAGTCCTGGGACAGGGGGCAGGGAAGCAGCAGCAGCAGCAGGAGGCAGAAAGCCCTGTGCCCTGCTTGCTCCCAGTCTCGCACCTGCTTCCTGCTAGATTGCTCTCAGCCTCCCGGGGACCACCCTGGGCCCGCCCTCCACTGCCTTGGAGCTCACCGTGCAGGGCCCCGGGCCCCAGGGAACAATTGCAATTGGTTGAGATCTGTAGCCCGGAGAGCTGGTGTGTGTGTGTGTGTGTGTTAAGGAGGAATGGGGGCGGGGAGGGGAGGGTGAAGGAGGAGGGGGAGAGAGAGGAGGAGGTGGGCAGGGCCATTAGCTCTAGGCAGCAAGCCCAGTGCCCTGGACCACCCCTCAGATTGTGCCTCCCCAAGCCGGGCAGTTCAGCAGAGGCCTGAGCTGTTCCAAGAACTTTGCCCCCACCAAGGCCAGGAGAGTTAGGGCAGGGCCGAGCCCTCTCCACACTCATGTTGTCATAAGGAGCAAGAAGTAATGCCCAACCCAAGGAGCCAAAGCCCCAGGTGGACCCCCCAGCCCAGGGAGACAGAGAGCAGCTTCTGGCAGATGCTCTTTCCCTCTGCCACGGTTTTGCGGAGATGTGCTTTCAGGGACACTAATCACCATTTGTCCCCTGTTCACTGTAGAGAGACCCTTAGGATGGATTCCCTCTAGGAGCTCAGAGCTGGAAGAAAATTCCCTAGTTCTTCTTTCTTTTATTAGAAAGTTGGCTCTGTGAAACTCAAATTATTCCCCTTTTTGCCTTGACATCCAGGGAACTCGAACTTCACTCATGCATTCAATTGTCACAGCTGCCCACAGCCTCAGTGCCCGCTACAATTATTCTTGTCTCCTCTCTCTTCATCTATTATTTGACCCTGAGGTTTTACTCTTGCATAATACAAATTCTTTTTATAGTCCCTATGTCTTTTATTTTAAGCTTCTTCAAATGCTTCTTGGCGGTAGACAGGGACACACGTCAGGGTGTGGATTACAAATGGGTCACACTCACTCAGCACGAGCACCTGTGTGCCAGGCAGGGGAAGAAAAGCCAACTTTGGAGTCTGAGCCAGACAGAATGGGGTTCAATTTTGGCTCTGCAAGGCTGAGCGGCCTGGACATGACACTGAGTGTTTGTGGGCCTCAGTTTCCCCAGCTACAAAATGGCAATGGAGCCTATCTCTCACAGCAGGTCAGCTAGGAAGGCCAGAGGCAGTGCGTTAGAGCTCCACGTGGAGCCAGCACGCCCGGGGTGGAGGGCTGGGTTGTGTGCACCCCTCCTGCCATGAGGCCTGGAGGAAGGTGCACAAACCACAGCAACGACCATCAGATGCGCCCAGTGTGGGCCAGGACACTGGCAGACGGTGCTGGGAAGCAAGGACCGTCCACGGGCAGAGTCGCGGAGGGTGCACGGAATCGGCAAACGGCAGCCGCGCCCCGACGTCACGGGTGCGTAAGTCAAGACCACCACGACCACGCCGGCAGCTACCCACTGAGCTTTGCAACTCGCTGAACTGTCTCAGCCTTCCTGCCTGGGCCCCACCCAGACCACTCACTTCTGCTGCCCTGGTCATTTTCCCCTGGACCTCCAAGCCCCCCAGCCTCAATGAGCTGTCCCTGGTGCCAGGCTGCCGCTTCCTTGCACTGACACTGCTTGTGTCCACGCATCGTCCTTCCCCCTGGGCCGTGAGTGCCTGGAGGACGGGGCCATGGGTGGTTCCTCGCGGGGCCAGGAAGCACCCCGTCTGTGCTACTGAACCGAGTGTGCCCCCCAAGGGCAGCACCCCTGTGTGTTTTGCTTGTGAGCCCTAGCCCATTGTAGGGACTTAAAAAGAAGATGCCAAATTGAATTATCACCTGGCAAGGGTGGGCAGTGAGGCCGCGGGGCCTGAGGCCCCCCAGCAGGGCAGGGCGAGCGCTCCAGCCCCCACGTGGGGCGGGCAGGGTCTGTCGGAAGGACCGGGCCTCGCCTCTTTCCACCCAGCAGTGCTTCCTCCTGGAAGGTGTCTGCAGAGAGTCACACATGCACGAAAGATCCGTGTACAAAACTCTTCGTGACAGAACCACCTTTAAGAGCAGAACATCAGGAGCAATTCAAATGTCTGTCAGAAGACGTTGGTGAAACCCCCCACAGTGGGAATCCGTGCAGCTGCTAAAAAAATGAATGTGAAGGCTGTGCTCCGATATGGGATGATCAGGATATATTAAGGAGAAAAACAAAGTGAAGACTAGAATGTATATATGCTACCACTGAGGTTAAAAGAAGGGCGTGTGTGTGTGTAATTGCCTACACGTATCTAGGATAACTCTGGAAGGATTGATTAAAAACCCTTCCAGACAAGTTTTGTCTCTGGGGAAGGGAACAAGGAAGGGGGAGTGGGGGAGAAACTTCCTCTACATAGAAGTCCGTGCCTTTTGAATTTTGAATAATACGAATGTGCTACTTATACTAAAAATAAAGAAAACATGTGAAAAGACAAGAAAGTCACAGCGGAATTGCAAAAAAAAAAAAAAAAAAAGAAAAGAAAAGGCAGCAATCTGGCCTCAGGGGCAGCTGATCATGGCTGGGAGCTTGGATGTGGGGGTGGGGGGAGTGACCAGGGCAGCAGAGCAGCCTTGACCGGGGCTGGGCAAGAAGAGTCTCTCCCTTTCCTCTTGTACCTCCCCCTCCCGGGTTTCAGGATGACATATATGTTCTGATCCCCATTTCCTACCCCCGTCCCCTACCCCCAGGTCTTCGTGTGTGCAGTTGCCCCACTGTGAGGTCTTCCCTCCGTGGCTGACCCCTGGCCACCTCCAGAGCACTACTCAGTCGTCACCTCCTCCAGGAAGCCCTCCTGAGTCCTCGCTGGGTCAGCGGCCCACTGTTCCCCCCGCCCTGCAGTTCCCTTCCACACAGATCGCGCCACGCGATCACAGTCTGCTCACCCGTCTGCCCACGAGCTTGAAGGCTGGGGACTATGGAGGACGACGCCGGTGGTCCAGACCCGGCCCCTCACCTGCCCTGCCAGCTGCTCAGGAAAGTATCCACCGAGCTGCATGAGCAAAACACCTCCCAGAAGCGCAGAAGATAAATCAGGCAGCAGGGAGAGAAACCGCGCTTCTCGCTTCACTGCTTGGCGGCTGGCCAAGCCAACCCTCTCGCCTGATTTGCCTAAAAGCTGCCGTGGGGCACTTTCACGGGGGTGGGGTGGGGGTAGGGTGCATTTACCTCGCTGGGGTCCAGGGCTCCAGATCTGCAGGGGAGGCGCCCCCAAAGAAGCCCACATTGTCGTCTGCTGGCAGCCGTTTGATGAATCCATCACGCCAGAGGCTCAGGCTGGCCCATCTGGCCTGTCCCCAGGGGCCTCAGTGTCATCGATGGCGCTCCAGGAGCGAGGGGTGGCTCGAGACCGGCTCCCGTGTGCTGATTCCTGCCTGGTCCTGCTGGAGCCCCAGAGCAGTTCCTGCCCATTGGCCCTGGAGCATCTGAAACTGCTGGACCCTGGCTGCATCCTGCCGACCAAGGGGGTGGCAGGGGGCCCCCCATGGCCCCTCCAGAGGGCTGACGAGGCAGCAGATCAGGCAGAGAGAGCTCAGAGCTTGCTCCCCACCCTGCAAAGTGCCACGAGGGAGTCGGCTCCCAGTGCCTCAGCTCCAGGTGGCCCCATGCCCCAGACACAGATGGAGAAAGGGCCTGCAGCCTTCGGAACGTGATGCATGACGGAGTCTCTGGGTTACGCTGCAAAGATTGCCTCGGTTTTCCTTAATAGATTCCCCCAGAAGCACAGAGCAGAAGCAGCCCTAGACAAGAAGCCCAAGGTGCGAACCTTCCACAGCATCCTGGAGTCCGGAAGTGGGGGCGCCAGGCACCCCTCTGGTTCAGAGGAAGGCTCAGCTGGCTGGTCCCCTGGACTCAGCTGGGTGTGTCTCCTCCCACTCTTCCTGACGGCCCTGTCCCAAATAAAGGGGGCGGGAGGGGACAACAGATGGGTCCAAAATAAACGGAGAGGATGGGAGAAAAAAGAGGGGAGCAAAATGGAAGGGGAGGGGAGCGGACCACAAAATCAACGTGGTCCTCATAACTGGAATGTATGAGGGTGGCAGCGGTGATTGAAATGGTCAAAGACAGTCAGGGGGCAATGACAACAGTGGGTTCCAATCTAGCTGGCAATGGGGTGCAGGGTTTCCGTGAGCTCCTCGAGGACCGAGACTGACGACACCTTTTCCACTTCTGTCTCCCCATCACTTAAGTGAGGACCCGACACTCACCCAGCAGCCACCACTAAAAGCTTAGTGAACAAGTTGATGGGCTGATCCACTGGCAAATCAATCAAAGAGCAAATGAATGAATGTGACTCCGAGCCTACAGCCCCACAAGCCAATCAGACTGTGCAACTCTGTGCCTGTACTGTCTCCCGCACACGGCTTTCCTCATGCTGAAGCGGCCTCCCAATTTCCCCCCAAATACAATCTATTTGTGTCTATAACTGTCTTCTTGTTAACTAAGATGCTAACATTCAGGAAGCAGGTGAAGGGTACATGGGAACTCTCTCTTCTATTTTATTTTAAAAGAGAGGGTTAACCACATTAAGACAAAATCTACGTTTTTTCCCCACAGCTAGGAAACCCTTGCCCCATCCTTATCATTACAGGAGGGGACAGCCACTGCCAGGAAGAAACACAACTGGGAAGGTGACACCACCCCCCGTCCTTCAGGCCCCTCCCTGGCCTCTTCATGGGGGGAAATGGTATCTCTGATGGGCAAGTCTGGGGACAGGGTCTGGGCACATGTGGCCCAAGCCCCTGGGACCCCCGTCCTGGGCAGCCTCGCTCTCCTGGGTTCCACAGCCCAGTCAGGGCATCCGGGGGGCTGAGGCCACACCTCGTGCGGCTCACTGGCAAGGGGCTGCTTTGCACATAGCCCAAGTTCCACCTGGGGAAGGAGGGGTGGAGGGTGATGGGGAGCCCTTCTTGGCTGCACATCCAGCCCCCTGCTGGTCATTAAGCTGATAGTTTGGTTTTCCATGCAGCACCAGAATCTATTTCTCCCAGGCCTCCAAGTTCAGAAGGGAAAGAATTTCGATTGGCCACCCCGAACCCCGAAACTGGCACCTCAGGCCCTTCGTGGCCTGACCTGCCCAGCTCTCTGGCCTCACCTCTCGCCCCTCCATGCCTCTCCCCACCTCCATGCACTTATGCACAGCTGGCAGTTCCTTCAGGGCCCCCATCGGTTCTATGCTCAGAGCCCTTGCACATACTGTTCCCTCTGACACTAACACCCTTCCCCACCTCACCGTGTTGAATACCTCGTGGGCACAGATAGTCTGCTGGGCCATTCCTTTGTGGCTGATCTCCCATTCCCCTAAGCCACGGGGAACCACCCCTTCCCTGCAACCCTTTCTTCAAGGCACACAGAACAGCTGGCTGCATGCAGATCTTCCTCTGCACTGTGAGCTCCTCGGGGCAGGGCCAACCTTGATTCTGACCACTCTCTCCACCCTACCCCCACCCTCCTAATGTCCCCTCCCACACCAATCACAGGCCTAGCATGTGGCGGAAGTCAGCATATATTTGTGGAATGAATGGAATGATTACATTTGATATTTTTAAGTGTAAAATATGTAATTACTGAAACCAGGCAGTTCATTTAGTAGCCAAAGATCTTTTAAAATATGGGAAGGGACTCAGGGAACAGGAAAATAACAAAACAGGTCTCTGCAATGAACGTGTCAGGAGCTTCTCAACCTCAGCCCTGCTGACCTTTGGGCCGGGTGACTCTGGGGTGGGGGCTGTCATGAGTGTTGTAGGATGTTTAGCAGCATCCCCATCCCTGGCCTTTACCTCCTAGATGCCAAAGGCACCCTCTTTCCCCAGGTGTAACAACCAAAAATGTCTCTAGACTACGCCAAATTTTGCCCTAAGTGGCAAAAACTTCCCCCGGTTGAGAACCACTGGTCTTGGAACAGTAAATATTTCCTTCTCTGCCTTGACATTTGCCAAAGCCAAGCTCCCTGGAATTTGCAAGGTGCAGCCCAGCGTTTCTGTCAAGCCCTGACAATGAACACACACTCCTAAGCCGAAGGCAAAACCACTTGCCACTGAGCGGGGGCCTTGATTGCTACCAATTCCTCAAAGCACTCTCCGAAGGTTCTGCTTCAAATATTTATGGAGTCTGTGAAAGGGCCCCGGAGAATGACGGATTCTATTAAATTTACAACTCCAGCGGTGATTTAGTGGTCTGGGAATTGCCGCAGATGCTCTCTCGGAGCTCCCTGTAAAAAGCCAGGATCCTCGCCGGGCTCAGGAGCTCAGGGGGTGGAGGGACGCCGTGGGCTTGGAGGGCAGCGCAGGACACTCTGCCTTCTTCTTGCCGACAGGGTGCAGGGGGTCGCGATTCCACGGCGGGGTCAGCCGGGCACGTCCCAGGGTCCCGCAGGGCACCCGAAGGCAGGGGAGGCTGGAGGCGAGAGCACAGTGACACGGTCTCCACGTCTGCACGTTCACGGAGCCCCTCTGATCACACCTTTTATCCAAGGAGATGACCCCCATAGCTAACGTTTATCGAGCAGTTTCTGGGCTCCCGTGTGTGGGCTCGCGTCGTTTTCATTACAGCCCAGTGGGGCACACGCCACCATCGCTATGTGACGGACGAGGACATCAACACTGGGACAGGTCCTGGCTCTCAGCCCAGGCCAGCCAGCACGCATCTCCTAGAGCGGATGTCCTATAACAATTCTCTCGTTCCCAGTGACAAGGAAAGGTGACCCGCCCATGCAAGGGGAACCCAGGTCACCGACCGCAGCCTCATGCCCAGCACCACACAGGGCTCTGCCGAGGGCACCATGTCACCTGCCTTCATGTAACCCTCTGTGCTAGTTTGAATGTCTTATGTCCCCCAAAATGCCATTATCTTTGATGCAATCTTGTGTGGGCAGACGTATCAGTGTTGATTAGATTGTATTTCTTTGACTGAGTGTTTCCATGGAGATGTGACCCACCCAACTGTGGGTGATAACTCTGACTGGATAATTTCCATGGAGGTGTGGCCCCGCCCATTCAGCATGGGTCTTGATTAGTTTACTGGAGCACTATATAAGCCCAGACAGAAGGAGCGAGCTTGCTACAGCCAAGAGGGACACTTTGAAGAACACACAGGAGCTGAGAGAGGAGCTGCAGCTTACAGAGACATTTTGGAAACGGCCTTTGAAAGCAGACTTTTGCTCCAGAGAAGTGAAAAGAGGACAAACACCTCAAGAGCAACTGAGAGTGACATTTTTGAGGAGCTGCAGTCTAGAGAGGAACATCCTGGGAGAAAGCCATTTTGAAACCAGAACTTGGAGCAGACACCAGCCACGTGCCTTCCCAGCTAACAGAGGTTTTCCGGACGCCATTGGCCATCCTCCAGTGAAGGTACCCGATTGCTGATGTGTTACCTTGGACACTTTATGGCCTTAAGACTGTAACTGTGTAACCAAATAAACCCCCTTTATAAAAGCCAATCCATTTCTGGTGTTTTGCGAAAAGGCAGAATTAGCAAACCAGAACACCCTCCCAGCCAGCTCTCAGCAGGCCCGGGTTCCAGGTGAGGACGCAGCTAAGGGGTTCAGAAATCCAGGTAGCAATCAGGGGCTGGCTCAGCATTCAAACCTGAGCCCTTCTGACTTCAAAGCCTCGCTCCATCCATTTCTCCTGTGCCAGCCAGTATTTCATGCATACCAGCCCTTCTCCACCAGCATCTCATGTCCCGAGAACCTTTCCCATGAGAGAGCAGAAGGATCCTGTGCTCAGCATCTGGACCCAACCCACACCTTTTCTCAGCCCTATAAGGGTCGGGCTAGTGGACTGTGCCTTGGCGGCCCGAGACGGGAACAGGGAGGTGGCAGAGGGCAGCCGGGCTGCTCAGGGTCCCCTGTCTTGGAAGTAGAAGATGGCGGAGAAGGAGGACATCACCGGGCTCCCCACTGTGAGCCAGGCCCGCAGGAGAGGCAGGCAGTGAGCAGGATTACAGGCCAAGAGGGAGCCGGAAGGGAGGCCGGCACAGGTGTGGACGGAGCACCCAGCAGGGAGCAGCCAGTTCCAGACTGAGCTCCAGGAAGCCTCACGGGGGTGTCAGAGATGGACTTTGGGGGAGGAGCAGGATTCTGCCAGGTGTTAAAAATCAAAGGGCACTCCAGGCAGAGGAAGGTGCTTGTGGAACGCAAACACCAAGTTTAGGAGTGTGACTTTCACCTTGCGATAATAGTAATAAAAGTTTAAACCATATGAAACTATCCCCTTTCTACAGACAGGGTGGTATAATACTGGCAATTTCATATAGTTCAACCTATAACAGCCAACAGGTATTGAGCTGGCACTGGACTAAGCACTGCATATCCATTCATTCATTTCATATTTACAATAACCCCAGGAAGTAAATACTATTATGAGCCTACTATATACAGATGAGAAAACAGAAGCTCAGAGAGGTCAAGTGACTTGCCCAAGTTCACACAGCCAATTGCAGGCAGAGCCAGGATTCAGACCCAGGCCATGTGGCTCCAGAGCCCTCACTGTTAGCCACTACTGCCCACTGTTGCAAATGGGATGCAACGAAGGAGTTAGGAAGGAGAGTGATACGATCAGGCTCACATGATGGAGAGCTAAAACCTGAAACCTAAAACATTTCTCCAATCACCAAATGTTTGCAACTTTACCAGATTTACCAGATTCACCAGTCTTTTCAGAACATTTTTGATGATTTTACGCTCTCCCACTTTTTTCCCCCAAGCTCAACCATAAAATAATACAATTGAGACATGTGGCATATTTAGATTCTGCCCTTCATAACTCCATGACCTCATTTCGCTTATAGGTCACGAATCCCCTGGTGAAGTTATTTAACGAGTTCATTTTCACCATGAGACGCTCTCACCCAAAGCCAGCCCAGATCTACAGTTTGCAATCTGTTTTTCCCCAGGGCAGAGAGCTCCGTTCTAGATGCCTGCTGCAAGTGTGCAGAACCCAAACTGCGGGCAGAAACACACCACCGGGAACGAGGGTGAAATGCCCACATGGCCTGCCACACTGGAAAGCTGGTAGAGAAACCACCCCTCTCTCACTAATTCTTCATTTTTTTGAAGGCCTTCTATGGGCCAGGTATTGTGTCAAGCATGGGGACGAAAACGTTTAAATTGACATTCTGTCTTCTTGCTACAGGGAAGCAAAAGTACCCTGTGAACCTGTCACTGCTACCCTCAGAGGACAGGGTTGTATCAGGTGACATTCTACATTTGTGGTGATAATGTCAAAGAAAGTTGAGACCACCGAGAAACTGGGCACAATAAGGATATTGAGACACACTTTTGGTTCTTCCATTCATTTGTAGTCTACCCAGTTCCTGAAAAGGTTTGCTGTAGGATTTGGGCTTGTATCATCCAGAGTAGATGTGTGAGGTTTTTTCCTCCCACTGAACTCCAGGCTGGGAAGACCAGAGGAACCCTTCCCGCCCCCCATCCAAGCTCCAGCATGGTCTGACCACAAATGGTTTAAACCATTGAGACAAGATGGCATAACACTGGCAATTTCATTTTGTTCAACCTCTGCCAGCCAGGCTGCCCACGTTGGAACCCCAGCCCTGCCACTTGCTAGCTGTGTGACCTGAGGTAAGTCAGCACCTTCTCTGTGCCTCATCTTTTCTAATAGATAACATGGGGCTAATACTGATATCTATTTTGTGGGCTCATTGTGAGGGCTGGGTGAGCTGCATGGCCTGGCACACAGTAAGCATTCAAGAAACAGGGATGGGTATTTTCTTCTTCATTGTCATTATCATCATCATCATCATCATCTCCAAGAGTCCTCTGTACATCCTCATACTTGATGCTCCAGTCACATTTACTTGCTGGTAACTCCCCAAATACTTCCTGGGCACTCACTCCTCTAGGCCTTTCCAAATGCTGTTCCCTTTGCTTGTTGTAAGGTAGGCCAGAGGGAATTCTCAAAAGTCAGAGGTAATTTTCTTAGGGAAAGATTTAAAAATCTGAGAAAAAGTTCTTATTACTAGAGAGTAAACAGGTCATCATTAGGAATAGGCTGTAGATAATTAATTTAAAAAGAAAGACACCGGGCAGGAAAAAAATATCACTACTATCACTAACAATAGCCATCATTTATGGAGTGCCTCTCCTGAGCTAGGACGGTCCTCGGTACTTTATGTGCACGATTTCATTCAATTGTCCCAGCAGCCCCGAAAGGTGACTACTGGCTCCATTTTTTAGATTAAAAAAAAATAGCCATGAAAGCAGGAGAGAAGCCACAGGAATACAAGACAGAGGAAAACCAATGGTAGATTGTGATAAAATGCTAAGAATAGGGTCAGTTTTCCTCCACACTAATGGCTGCTGTTTTTTCTTGAACCCCTCTTATATTCTTGGCACATTCTAAATGCCTAGCTTACTTGATTTTATCCTCATAATGGGAGTAGCCAGTATTATCCCCATTTCACAGAGAAGGGGAGTTAGGTTCAGACAGATTAAGTGATTTTCCCAACATCACACCAAATTAACGAGGTGCATGGCTGGGATTTGAACACAGGCTTGTCAAACTCTAAATCTTATAAGTTTTTGAATAAAAAAAAAATAGATGACTGGGAAAACAGAATACTGCTTCTGGCAATGACTAATTGAGATCTTTTAGACCAAAAGACAAGTAAGTAGATGAAAAGATGAACGAAGTATAACAAAACACCTCCTTGAAGCCATCCGATAGCTAGCAAGGCTGTGAGAATTTGTGGGACAAATTCCCCAAGAGAGGCGAGCAGCTGAGAGAACGGAGCACAGCACTTGGGGCCGTGTTTCCCCTCGAGGTGATGCCAGAATCTGAAAGTGAAAGTGGCAGTGGATGGGGTGAAAAGCTAAGCACAGCTTTCGACAGACTCTTGGGGCTGGGCGGTTCTAAAGGGAAGAAACCCTGAGAAATCCTACAGGCTTTGTTTTGAACCCTGAAAGCCTATGCCTTGGGAGTTAAGAGTCAACGAGGAATAAAGCAGATCTCATAAGAACAAAAACCCACCTTTAAATCAATCCTGATGGGATGAAAACGAACTGCCCCTGGCCTAGCCACCTGTCAGTAGCAAAGGGAAGTCCTCTCTGAATGAAAGTCTATCAAGCAGAACCTCAAATTATGTCTTCAAGTTTTCATTCAAAATGTCCAGCACTTGATTAACAATAACCAGACAGTGAACACATGATTTGACCAAAAACAGAAAGAAAAAATGAAAATGGAGACCACATAAGATCCAGACATTGGACTTACCATATGGGATTCAAAATAATTATGATTAATGTGTTGTTGGGGATTGAATAATGTCCTCAACAAAAGACATGTTCTAGCCATAACCCCTGGTCCTGGGGTGTGACCCTATTTGTAAATAGAACCTTCAGAGATGCTCTTGTTAGAAGATGTGGCCAAACTTCATTGGCAGGCCGTAATCCAATGCGGCTAAGCCTTATAAAAAAAGGAAATTGGACCCGGAAGTAGAAGACTGAAGTAGAAGAAGCCAGAGAGAGGCTGCCATGTGACAGAGGGCTGCCGTCACCAGAAGGCTACAGCTTTTGGAGAAAGCATGGCCTGGGTGGCACCCTGGTTTTGGACTCCTGGCCTCCCAAACTCTGAGCAAATAAATCCCCATTGTTTAAGCCAACCAGTGTGTGGCATTTGTCATAGCAGCCCTGGCAGACTAAGACATATGTCCAAAAATAAATTATAAGATGGAGAATTCAGCAAATAACTGGAAACTGAAAAAAAAAAAAAAAAAGGAAATTCTAGAATGAAAACTATAAAAACTGAAGTCAATGGATGTGTTTAACAGCAGATTAGGTACATCAGAAGAAAGAATTAATGGAATGGAAGACAGATTCGAAAAAAATAACCATATATAAGCAAAGAGAAACAAAAAGATTGGAAATGCAGTAAAAGGCATGAGATATATAGAAAAAATGCTCTAAAACAAATGACCAGAATCCCAGAGGAGAAGAGAGTGAGGATGATGCAGAAGCAGTAATCGGCTAGAGAACGGTTGAGAATTTTCCAAAATAAACATCAAGCTACAGAATCACCTAGTACTATGAACTCCAAGCAGAATAAATAGGAAAAACACCACCTAGGCAAATCGTAGAAAACCCGCTAAAAACCAAAGACAAAGATTTTTCTTTTAACGCTCTGTACAGTCTGGCTCTGACCACTTTCCTGCCTCGCCCCACACATTAGATATCCTACCTGCCACCTCCCACCACATGGTCTAAAGATTTGTTTTATAATCTTCAAAGGAACTAGATCAAAAAAAAAAAAAAAAAAGATGTATTATCTTCAAAGCTGTATAAATAAGCCTATCAGCCATTTTCTCAACAGAAAAAGTGGAGCCAGAAACAATGGAAGAAAATGACAGTAACCTAGAATTCTATATGCAGCAAAAGTATGTTTCATAAATAAAGGGTGAATTAAGACATTTTTGGCTAAACAAAAATGGACTCATCGCCAGGAGAAATGCTCTTTAAAAATGCAGGCAGGTTTTCTTGGGGCAGAAGGAAAATTACCCCATTAACAGCACAAGACGCAGAAGCAAATGAAAAGTAATGGGATAGGTAAATATATGAGCAAAACTAAATAAAATGTTACTGGAAAAAATAATTTTCAGTTTCAAAATATAGGACAATAAGAATGAAAGGTAGGAGAGAGTAAATTGAGTGAAATTCTTACGAGTCCTTATGACGGCCTTGGAACTACACAGGAACCAGGAGAAGTACTAATTTATACTAGATTTTAATAAGGTAAGGATGCACATGATACTCTCTTAATAACTAAAATAACTGAAAAATTATGTGTAACTAAAATGCTAATAGAGGAGGGAAACAGAGTAACAAAATATAATAAAGAAATCCAAAGGGAGCAAGAGAGGAGAATAAAAGGAACAGGAAAAATAATAAGATGATGGATGTAAACCCAAATATGCTAGTAATCACATTATAATACGTAAATGAACTAAATATCCCAACTAAAAGCCAAAGATTGTCAGAGAAGAAAAATCCAACTCTATGTTGCCTACAAGAGACGCGCTTTACATATAAGGTTTCAGAAAGGCTTATGGTAAAGGGATGGAAAAGACAGGCCATGGTGACCCTGAGCAAAAGAGCTACATGAGCGTCAGGCAGATTAGAAAACGAAGACAAGGAGCATTACTGAAAATAGAGTGACATTTCATAGTGACAAAAATGCTCAATCCTGTAAGATAGTATACTAATTCCGAATTTGCAAGTACTAAGCAACATGGCCTCAAAACATTCAAGCCAAAAATTAATAGCAGTGAAAGAAAAGAGACAAATGTACAATCATTGTGGGAGATTTTTAAGACATTTCTCTCAGTAATTGACAGAATAGGTAGAAAAATATCAGTAAGGCTATAAAAGATTTGCATTAACAAGCTTGACCTAATTGATGTATCTACAGGACGCTGCACCCAACAATTGCAGAATACACAACATTTTCAAATGCATATGGAATTTTTAACAAAGTTGAGCCAGAAAGCAAGCTTTGACAAATAACAAAGAATTGAAATTACCCAGAGGATGGTCTCTGGTCACAGATGAATTAAGCTAGCAACTAGTAACGGAAAGATAACTAAAAGAGGTCCCGAAAGCTTAGAAATCAAGCAACACACGTCTCAATAACCCACAGGTCAAAGAGAAAATCACAGTGGAAATTAGAAGGTATTTTGAACTGAACAATAATGACAATATGACTTATCAAAACATATTAGAAGCAGCTAAAGCCATTATTAGAGGGAAAAAATGATAGCTTTAGAAGCATGTATTAGGGAATAGGAAAGGCTAGATACTAACTAGCTAGGCATCCATTGCCATGATTAGAAAAAGAACAGCAAATTAAACCTAAAGAAAATCGAAGGAAGAAAACAAAGGTAAAGGCAGAAATAAATGAACTAGGGGTGGGAAGATGGCAGAGTAGAACACTCCAGGAAGGAGCCCTCCATCAGAGCAACTAGTCAACAGGCAGGAACTGTCTGAATCAGCTACTGAAACTCCGGAGCCCAGTAGAACATTTGAGCATCCAGGGAAGAGAGGGAGGAAGAGGCAGCTAAACTGCACTAAATGACACTGAATTGCACTGGCCACGTGGCAGCAACCATTCCCCAACCCTGCCGCAGGCAGCAGCCAGGCACTGGCACAGCGTGCTGGTGCTGCCGCGACACATAACGACTCAGTTCCCCAAGATCTGGGGGGTATGTGGTCCGAGCACTGGTCCCTGCTTTTGCCTAGCTACTTCAGATCACTGGAGCCCAGCTTTGAGGGAGACCCTCAAAGGCGGAACCTGCTCCAGACATGGGCATCGGAGAAGACTTGAAGAGGTGCACTTCCTCAGAGCTGCAGAGGAGAGGACGCTGCCTTTGCTGGGCAGGTGCCAAGATGAGAAAGCACAGCTCGGGAGAGTCTTGGGGGAAGCTTCTGGAGCCCTCCCTGGTCCCTCTCCAGGGCGATATGGAGCTGGCTGGTTCCCCTTCTGTGGGTCCCTGGCCTTGGCTGGGAAAGACTGAACTGGGAAACTCCTCTCTGGTGTGCCCACCTCTCAGAATGTGCACTCCTGGCAAAACCAACTTGAGACAATGAAAGCAAAGTAAAACAATTTAGACAGGTGGCCTGGGGTAAAGGCTTACCTGCTTTAAGTCCTGCAGTGGAAGACCCAGGAGAGGGAGAAAATCTGTTTCCAGGAAAGTAGAGAGGGAATTCAAACTCCTGTAAACAGGGGAACTCCTAAGGCCGCTAGCAAGCACAAGCCCAAGACACAGGCCCAGAAAGACAGAGAGGCCCCTGCACTTTGCGTTTGCCTTGGGCTGACCTTCTTGGTGGAGGGCTGAACTTGGAGAAGAACATCAGCCAAGCAAAGCCCATTTGCAAAGAATGCAAAAGGTATTTTGTGCTTAGGTTTGCTTGGTTTTGTTAGCTCCTGACACTCAAGGGAAGTTCTGTTGTATTACTAGCTGGGCACAAACTCAAGAAACAGACATCTCAGGGAATAAACGCCAGAGGTAACATTTAAAAATATTTAAGTGTACAGTGTGCAACAAAAAATTACAAAACAAACAAGAAATGAAATGACGGCCTATCCAAAGGAAGAGGATAAAAATCCAGAAGACATCAACGAACAAGACCAGACTATGGATGTACTGGACAAAGACTTAAAAAAATGACCTTCAACATGCTGAAGGAGATGAAGGAAAATACAGCAAAAGAACCAAAGGATAGCATGGAAACAATGAATGAATGGTATGAGAATCTCATAAAAGGGATAGAAATTGTAAAAAGGAACCAAACAGAACTACTGGAGTTGAAGACCAAAATAACTGAAATGAAAAATTCCTAGGAGGGGTTCAACAGCAGGTTGGAGGCGGCAGAAGAAAGAATAAAGTGAACTCAAAGACAAGACAATTGAAACCATCAGACTGAGAAGCACAAAGAAAAAAGAATCATAAAAAGTGAAAATAGCCTAAGAGACCTGGTGACACCATGAAGCTCACCAATACACACATTATGGGAGTCCCAGAAGGAGAAGAATGAGATAAAGGGGCAGAAGGAATATTCAAAGAAACGATGACATAAAACTTTCTATACTTAGCAAAAGATGTGAATATGCACATCCAAGAAGCCCAGAGAACAAGAAATTGGGTAAACTTGAAGAGAAATAGACCCCAACATATGAGTCAAACTGTCAAACGCAAAGGACAAGGAGACAGTTCTTAAAACTGCAAGAGAAAAGCGACATGTTATGTAAAAGGGAGTCCCAATTAGTTTAAGTGCCAATTTCTCATCAGAAAGCATAGAAGCAAGAAGACAGTACATTGAAATATTAAAGTGCTGAGAGGAAACAATTGGCAACCAAGAATTTTATATTTGGTGAGTCTTCCTTTCAAAAATGAGGGAGAGATTAAGACATTCCCAGATAAACAGACGCTGAGGGAGTTCATCACCACTCGATCTGCCCTACAAGCAATGCTAGATGGAGTTCTTCAGATTGAAAGGAAAGGACAATAAACAGTGGTTCAAAGCAGCATAAAGAAATAAAGACCTGCATTACAGGTAACCTATAGGTTATTATAAATCTCAGTACTATTCTATTGTATTTTTTGTTATGTAACTGTATTTCTTACTTCTTACAGGTGCTAAAAGGAAAATATTTAAAAATTAATGATAAATCTATGGTTCTGGACATGCAAAATACAAAGAAGTACAAAGAAAAAAAAACATGGGAGACAGAG
The DNA here is from genome assembly GCF_015220235.1 of Choloepus didactylus. Taxonomy (NCBI): domain Eukaryota; kingdom Metazoa; phylum Chordata; class Mammalia; order Pilosa; family Megalonychidae; genus Choloepus; species Choloepus didactylus. The sequence continues at coordinate 7,270,361 of NC_051309.1, read as the reverse complement.
GGCTAGAGGAATAGTATATGCATGTGCTATTCAAGTAAAGTTGGTATCTAATCAAATATGATTGTTATATATTTAAGATGTTGCATTTTAACCCCAGGGTAACCATAAAGAAAATCTATGAAAAATATATTCAGAAATGATAAGGGATTCAATATGGTACAACACAAAAATCAAATAAATACGAAAGTAGGCATCAACACAAGAATTAAGGGATAGAAAAGGCAAAAAATTTACAAATCTTAATAGAAAAATGGAAGAAGAAAGTCTCATATTATCAGTAGTGACTTTAAATGTAAATGGAATAAACTCTCCAGTAAAATGGCAGACACTGGCAGAATGGATTTAAAAAAGCATGACCCAACTATATACTATTTACAAGAGACTCACCTTAAATTCAAAGACATAAGTAGGTTGAAAGTGAAAGGATGGGAAAAAGATATAACATGCAAAGAGTGACCAAAAGAAAGCTTAGGTAGCTATAGTAATATCAGATGAAATAGACTTTAAGTCCAAAACTTTTATGAGGGACAAAGAAGGTCATTATATAGCAATAAAGGGATCAAATCAACAAGAAGACATAACAATTATGAATATATATACACTTAACAACAGAGCCCCAAAATACATAAAGCAAATAATGAGATAACAAGGGAAAACAGACGGTTCTACATTAATAGTAGGAGACTTTAATACAATACTTTCAATAATGGATAGAACATCTAGATAGAAGCTCAATAAAGAAATAGAAAATGTGAACATTAATCCAACTATACCAACCACACCCAACAGCAAAAGAATACACATTCTTCTCTAGTACACATGGATCATTCTCCAGGATAGATCATACCTTAGATCACAAAACAAGTCTCAGTAAATTAAAAAATATTGATTTCATACAATGTACCTTCTCCAACCATAATGGAATGAAGGTAGAAATCAATAACAGAGAAATAAACGGAAAATTAACAAATATGTGGAAATTAAACAACATAACTCTTAAACAACCAATGGGTTAAATAGAAAAGCACAAGGCTAATTAATAAATATGTTGAGGTGAATGAAAATGAGAACACAAAATACCAAAACATATGGGTTGCAGCAGAGGCAGTGCTGAGGCAAATTTATAGCTCTAAATGCTTACATTCAAAAAGAAGAAAGATTTCAAAACAGAGACCTAGTCTAAAAACTAGAGAAAGAAGAGCACACTAAACCCAAAGCAAGGAGAAGGGAGGAAATGAAGACTATATTGGAGATAAATGAAATATAGAATGAAAAAATAATAGGGAGAATCACAAAACCAAAATTGGTTCTTTGAAAAGACCAATAAACTCAACAAATTTTTAGACAGACTGATGTGCTAGTTTGAAACTGTTATGTACCCCAGGAAAGACTATGTTCTTTAATGCAATCTTGTGAGGGCAGACTTATTATGGGTAGGACCTTCTGATTGTTTCCACAGAGATGTGACCCACCCAACTGTGGGTGAGACCTTTTGATTAGATTATTTCCATGGAGATGTGACCCCACCCATTTAGTCTGGGTCTTAATTAGATAACTGGAGTCCTTAAGAGAGCTGAGAGTCCTCACAGATCCAGACTTTTGGAGATGCTTGGAGATGAAGACAGAAAGATGTTTGGAGATGCTAAGCTAAGAGATAAAGCCCAGAGTTTCCCCCCAGAGAAGCTAAGGGAGGACCCAAGATGCTTAGAGAGAAATGCCCTGGGAGAACAACCAAGGATGCACAGGAGCTGAGAGAAAGAAGCTAAGAAAGACAGAAGCCTAGAGGCATTTTGGAGAAAGCCATTTTGAAACCAGAACCCGGTTTCAAAAGGACCAGCAGACACCAGTCATGCGCCTCCCCAGCTGACAGAAGTGTTCCGGATGCCACTGGGTTTCTTCAGTGAAGGTATCCTCTTGTTGATGCCTTAGTTTGGAAACTTTTATGGCCTTAGAACTGTAAATTCATAACCTAATACACCCCCTTCATAAAAGCCAATCCATTTCTGGTATTTTGCATAATGGCAGCTTTAGCAAACCAGAACAACCGACAAGGAAAAAAGAGGGAACAAATAACTAAAATCTGAAATGAAAAGGGACTATCACTACTGACCCCACATAAATAAAAGAACTATAAAAGGATACTATGAACAACTGTATACCAACAAATTGGAAAACCTAGATGAAACAGACAAATTCCTAGAAACTCACTGTTTTAGCTCCTTGGCCACTTTACCAAATGCCATGCAATAGTTGGCTTAAACAATGGGAATTTATTTGCATTATTCAAGGCAAAAAGAAAACCTAAATCAAGGCAGTATCAAGGCAATGCTTTCTCCCTGAAGACTGTGGTGTTCTGGGGCTAGCTGCTGGCGATCCTTAGTCCTTAGCTTGCAACATGGAAAGACACATGGCAGCATCTCCTGGTTTCTCCCTTCTCTTTCAGGTTCCACTGATGTTCAGCTTCTGGCTGCCCCCTCTGGATTTCTGCTGGTTTGAATTTCATTTTGCTTACAAAGGACTCCAGTAATAGGATTAAGACCTATCCTGACTAAGATGGGCCACACCTTATCTGAAGTAACCTCATCCAAAGGTCCTCCTTACAGTGGGTTCACACCCACAAGAATAGATTAGGTTTAAGAACATGTATTTCTGGGGTACATATGGCTTCAAACCACACACACACGAAGTACCTACACTGACTCAAGAAGAAATAGAAGATCTCAACAAACCAAGAACTAGGAAATAGATTGAATCAGTGATCAAAAACCTCCCAAAAAAGAATAGCCCAGGACCAGATGGCTTCACGGGGAAGTTTTACCAATCTTTCCAAGAATTAACATGAACCCTGCTCAAACTCCTCCAAATAATTGAAGAGGAGGGAACACTCCCTAATTCATTCTTCGAGGCCAACATCATCCACATACCAAGGCCGTATAAAGAAACCACAATAAAACACACCAATATCTCTTATGAATATAGATGCAAAATCCTCAAAATACTATCAAACTGAATCCAACAGCATATTAAAACAATTATACACCATGATCAAGTGAGATTACCTCAGGTATGCAAAGTTGGTTTGATAGAAGAAAATCAATTAATGTAATACTCCATATTAAAAGACTGAAGAAAAAAACCACACGATCATCTCAATTGATGCAGACAAGGCATTTGAAAAAATTCAATTCTTCTTGATAAAACACTTAGAAAATTGGAATAAAAGGAATCTTTCTCAACATGATAAGGGACTTATATGAAAAACCCACAGCTAACATCATACTTAATGGTGAGAGACTGAAAGCCTTCCCTCTAAGATCAGGAACAAGACAAGGATGCCCGCTATCACCACTGCTATTCAACATTGTACTGGAAGTTCTAGCCAGATCATTTAGGCAAGAAAAAGAAATAAAAGGCACCCAAATTGGAAAGGAAGAAGTAAAACCTTCCCTATTTACAGAGGATATGATTCTATGTATAGAAAATCCTGAAAACTCCACAGCAAAGCTCTTAGAACTAGTAAATGAATTCAGCAAAGTGGTGGGGAACAAGATCACACCCAAAAATCAGTAGCATTTCTATACAATAGTAGTGAACATTTGGAAGAAGAAATCAAGAAAAATAATTCCATTTATAATAGCAAATAAAATAATCAAATATCTAGGAATAGATTTAACTAAGGATGTAAACGACTTGTACACAGAAAACTAAAATACGAAGAAATCAACGATTTGGATTAGAAGACTAAACATTGTTAAGAAGGCAATTCTACTCAAAATGATTTACAGATTCAACACTATCTTAATCAAAATTCCAACATCCCTTTTTTTCAGAAATGTAAAAGCCAATCATCACATTTATATGGATTAATTTATATGGCCGCATTAAAGAAGAATGAAGTTAGAGAACTCACACTTCCCAATCTTAAAACTTATTACAAAGCCACAGTAATCAAAACAGCATAGTATTGACACAGAGACAGACACATAGACCAATGAAATCAAATTGAGAATTCAGAAATCAACCCTCACATTGATGGCCAACTGATTTTTGACCAGGTGGCAAAGACCACTCAATTGGGAAAGAATAGTCTCTTCAAAAAAAAAGGTGCTGGTGGCAGTACTATATCTCCATTTGCAAAAGAATGAAGGCAGACCCCTACCTCACATCATATACAAAAATCAACCCAAAATGGACCAAAAACCTAAATATAAGAGCCAGAACTAACAAACTCTCAGAATAAAACATATGGAAGCATCTTCCCAACCTTTGTTAGGAAACAGTTTTTTTAGACTTTACACCCAGAGCACAAGCAACAAAAGAAAAAAAAATAGATAAATGGGGCCTTATCAAAATTAAAAATTTTTGTGCATCAAAGGACTTTATCATGAAAGTAAAATAACCACCTACACAATGGGAGAAAATATTTAGAAACCACGTGTCCCATAAGGGTTTAATATCCAGAATATATTTTAAAAATAGTAGAACTCAACAACAAAAACACAAACAGCCTGATTTAAAAATAGGCAAAAGACTTGAATAAACATTTTTCCAAAGAAGATACACAAATGACCAAAAAGCACATGAAAACACGCTCAAAATCATTAGCCATTAGAGAAATGCAACTCAAAACCACAAGATATCATTTCAGACTCATTAGAATGCTACTATTTGAAAAAAAAAAAAAACACAGAATACTACAAATGTTGGAGAGGATGTGAAGAAACAGGAACACTCATTCACTGTTGCTGGGAATGTGAAATGATGCAGCCTCTGCAGAAGACAGTTTGGCAGCTCCTCAGGAAGTTTAGTATAGAGTTCCCATATGACTCAGCAATTCCCCTCCAGGTACACACACCAAAGAATTGAAAGCAGGGACTCGAACAGATATTTGCACACCAGTGTTCACAGCAGCATTATTCAAAATTCTCACAAAATTGAAGCAATTCAAGAGACCATCAACTGATGAACTGATTAAAAAAATCTGATATGTACATACAATGGAATATTATTCAGCTATAAGAAGGAATGAAGTTCTGATACATGCAACATGGATGAATCTTGAAGACAACATGTTGAGTGAAGTAAGCCAGACACAAAGGGACAACTACTGTATGATCTCACTGATATGAAATAATTAGAATAAACAAACTGATAGAGTCAGGATCTAGAATAGATTACCAGGGGATGGGGGAGGGGGAGGGAATCAGGAGTTAATGCTTAAATTGAACAGAGTTTCTATTTGGGAAAATGGAGAAGTTTTGGTACTGGATGGTGGTGATGGTAACACAACATTGTGATCATAATTAACAGCACTGACATATTTGAATGTGGTTAAAAGGGGAAATTTGGGTTGCATATATGCTACAAGAATAAAAATTAAAAAAACAACAACCATGGGGACTATATAATACAAACAGTGAACGTGATGGTAAACCATGGACTATAATTAATAGTCTACTTATAGAAATGTGCTTTCATCAGTAGTAACAAACGTACCACACCAATGCAAGGGGTTAATAATAGGGTGGCATATAGGAACCCAGTATTTTATGCAGGACTGTTCTACAAACCCACAACTTCTCTAATTTTTAAAACAAGCAATCAATGAACCTAGGATTCCAGTATAATGAATCAAAAAGACTAAAAAGTTGTTCTTTTATTTAAGTAAGAAATTTGAATTTGTGAAAGACCTCTAAAAAAAAAACTATCAAGAAGAAAGAAAGATACAAATAACCAATATCAAAAAGAAACATCACTATAGGTACCTTTGAAATTAAACAAGATCATAAGATCATAAATGATTTTATGCCATTAGATTTGAATATTTAGATGCAATGATTAAGTTCTAGGAAAAAAATTTATCAAAACTAACAAAATAGAAAAGCTGAATATTCCTCTCTCTATTAACAAAGCAAAATCCATAACCTAACAGCTTAAAAAAAAATATCTCCCGGCCAGGATGACTTCAAATAGTGAATGCTACTAAACATAAAAAGAATCATTAAGACTAATCTTAGACTTTTCAAGTTTAGGGAGCTCTTCCCAGCTCCTTCCATGAGGCCAGCAAAATTCCAATACCCAAACCTGACAAGAATATTATAAAAAAGAAAAATTACAGACCATCTCTCATGAACATAAACACAGAAATCATAAACAAACGATCAGCAAACCCAACATAGCAATATATGAAAAGGACAATGTGTTATACCCAGGAATGTGGATTGGTATAAAATCTGAAATTCAACCAAAATGATTCACAGCAGTAAATAAAGAAAAAAAAAGGAAAAAAAATATGATCATTTCAATAGACCCAGAGAAGAAAAGAATTTGGTAACATTTAATGTCCTTTCAACATAAACTCTTACCAAATTAAGAATAAAAGGAATTTTACAATCTTATAAAGGGTATCTTCAAAAAAAACTGACAGCAAATATTAAAAACTTTTCCTGAGATTGGAAAGGGTAAAAGGATGACCCCAATGACAGCTTTGATTCAACATTTTAGCGGAGGTCTCAGATAATGCAATGGGCAAGAAATACAGCTAAAAGTCATAAGGATTAGAAAGGAAGAAATGAAACCATCATTATTTGCAGATGACAAGACTGTATATGTAAAACATCCAAAATTATCTACAGATTAACTCAGAATCGATAAGTGGATTTAGCAAACTCAGTGGATACAAGGCCAATATGCAAAATTACATTTTATTTCTTTATACCACAACAAAAACAATTAAGAAGTCACATTTAAAACTATGCCATTTACAATAGCACCAGGACACATTAAATACTTAGGAATAAAAGTAACAAAAATGCATGAGAACTCTACACAGAACAGCATCAAATATTTTTTAGATAAACTCAAGCAAACCTAAATAAATGGAAGGATATACAATATTCATGAATTGAAGACTTAATATTGTAAACACAACAATTCTCCAAACTTGTCTATAGATTTGATGCAATCCCAATCGAAATCCCAGTAGACTTTTCTATGGAAATTGACAAACTAATTCTAAAACATATTTGGAAAACAACCAAGCCCAGGCTCCTTAAGAACAATGTTGGAGACCTTACACAACCGGATATCAAGATTGTGATACATCTGCGCAGAGAGTCAGTGTGGTACTGGCACAAGGATAGACAAACAGATCAAAGCACCAGAACAGTTTATGCGGATGTGGAGAGGTGACTGATCTAAGATGACCCTGAAGAGCAGGGATGTGGAGAAAGGGTAGACTGCAGACTTAAACCCACTGTCTGTGGGAAGGTAACCACAGGTTTAATTCTCCCTGACACTATTTCCCTGGAGGTGTCCTAGGTTGACATAAATGTGGAACGTCACCTGGGATTTGGACATTCCAGCATGGAATGTGGACTGCCAGGCCATGTCACTTCTTGTAAAAATGACCCGACTGCTAGACTACACCCTGACTGCCAGGACTGCGAGTGATGATAAAATCCTGCGGTTGCACTCAGGCCTCGACTTCATGCCGTGTGTTTCTATGAACCAAGCGTGACTCTCATGGGAACTTGGAGGTGATGCTCGAGGGCTGTTAGAGGATACTGGGCCCTGCCAGGTTTGAGATTTCCCTGCACTAAGGTGATGAGTGCCACCCCCATGACCAACAGCACCCCTTCGTGGGGGCATTGGGTGCAGACTCCATTCGAGACCACCTGACACGGCCATGCCCTGATTCCCCCTCCTGTTGATGTCCACAAACTCATGTGCCAAATTATGACCAACTGTAGTCTGTGAGTGTGAATTAACTTGAACCCGAGACCATTGCCATTTGTTGTGCAAAGTGGGGAAAAGCTAGTTTTTTCATTAAATTTCCCTGTATCAATCAGGTACATATACAGAAAACCCTGGAACTCGACTCCTATATCAACCACAGACAAAATCATTTCTGGGTGGATTTTAGACCTTAATATGAAAGCTAAAACAACAAAGCTCCTAGAAGATAACAGAAAGGCTCTGTGAACTTGCAGTAGGGAAAGAATTCTTAACTAGGACCCAAAAGCACTAGCCATAAAAAGGAAAGACAGGTAAAATGGACATCACTAAAATTAGGAACTTCTGATAATCAAAGTATTCCAGTTATAGAATGAAAAGTAAAGCTATAGAATGGGATAAAGTTTTGCAAACATACATGACAAATCTCTTGTATTGAGAATATATAAAGAACTCCTAAAGCAAATAGAAAAATGGACGAGATTCTTGAACAGGCCCTTTGCAAAAGAGAAAATCCAAATCCAAATGACCAACAAACTTATGAAAACCTCCTCAACCTCATTAGTTATCAGGAAAATGGAAATTAAAGCAACCAATAGCTAAAATGAGAAGGACTGGCAAAATCAAGCATTGGTGAGGCTGCCAGCCGGAATGCTCATGCACTGCTGGTGGGAAGGTGCATTGGCACAATTCCCTTGGGAGACTGTTTGGAAGTTCATGCTAAATTTGAACACTTATTCTCTATTATTTAGCAATTCTACCCTTCGTACATACAAGTACACCTGTACACCAAACAACATAGCCAAGAAGCATCATAAAAGAATGGCCTATAATTTGACAATTAGCATGACAGATTTGACAATCTGAAAACAACCCAAATGACTATGACATAAACAGTAGAATGGATAAATAAATTCTGATCTACTCATATAATGTAATTGTATATAGCAATGAAAAAGAATAACTGCCCCATGCAATAATGTGGATGAAAGTCACAAAGTATTAAGCAAATGAAAGCAGGCACAGAAAAACACATACTGCGTAATTCTATTTATATAAAGTTCAAAAATAGGCAAAACAATGTATGATGTTGGAAATCAGGATGCTTACATTTGGGAATGTGGGAAGGGGTAGTGACCAAGAGAGGGCAGCTGAGGGTGACTGCCGTGTGGCTCGGGTTCTATTTCTTGACCTGGATGCTGGTTTTACGGAGATGCTCACTTAGTGATAACTCACTGAGCCGTACACTTGTGATCTGTAACTTTGTCGAATGTGTGCTATACTTTAAAGTTTAGTTTAAACATTAGGCAACGGGCGTGCTCTCACCTTCGGAGAGTCCAGTGGTGCTATCTGTGCCGGCCACTCAGCCTCGGGAACAGGCCAGGACTCGGAAGGCAGCGAGCTTCGGGGGACACTGTCCCTTTCAGGATTCGGGAGGTAGTTCAGAGCTAGAAGAGAATATTCTCAGTCAAGCCTCAACCCAGGAATCTCTTTTACAAATCAACAAGTCCAACAAGAGGATGATAACCTGTTCGATCCTCTCCCTGCTCCCCCAGCCAGGCCCGGATCCCCATGGCAGGACCCAGGCTCTCTCGGACACCTCTGCCCTCCCCGACGGGGGTCTCGGAGAAGCCAGCAAACTGCCTGCCTGCCTCGTTCTCCCCAGCCTGGCTGCAAGTGTTTTCAGCAGAAGGGACAGGACTTCTGCAAGTCAACTCATCTTTGCCGGACCCACGATACCCAATCAGGCCTGGCACATGGCACGTCTCAGAACTGCTGGATCTTTACATGACTCAGTCCAGCACATTTTCTTCTTTGAAAGGGGAAGAAGCTGAGCCCAGCGAAGCGAGGAGACGTGCCTGAGTTCCCAGAGCACATTAGGGGCAGCGGCAGGACCAGCCTTAGAATTTATGCCCCTCCAACTGTGGAAACAGGTGCCAGCTCTCAGGTGGCAGGACAGGGGACAAAGGTTCAAGACGGCAGGCTCATCCCAGCCAGGTAAAGGCCGAGACCAGGATCCTTCCTGTTTACTGATGTCCTGCCACGTGCCCAGAACCCAAGTCTCAACTCCTGAGGAAGGTCCTATCATCCTCCTTTTAAAGATAAGAGCCTGGGCTCAGAGAGGCTAGTTAACTCATCCAAGGTCACACAGCTGATAAGAAAAGAATCTCGTAATAAGCACAACCAGATGAACAGATCTCAAGAGCAGCTCAAGTCGGAGGTAACACCTTCCATCTTTCCTTCATGTTTTCAATTGAGCACCTGATATGAACCCAACTTTAAACAGACCCTTAGAAGTCTACCACCACCACCCCACCTCACTCCATGCTGATGGTTAGTGCTCTGTAGTTCAACAAAAAGCAAGGAAACTCTGCTTGGCCTAGAAACACCTCAATTTTTTAAAAATAATAAAAATAACAGAACAACAACAAAAAAATAACCCATGTTACCATCTTCCTAGATAACCATTCTTAGCATTTTAGTCTCTCTCCTTCCAGGCTAAGTGGCCAATCATACACAGATATGCATGTCTAGTTACATAACTGTAATCATACAATACATTCCACTTCTTACCATTTTTAATTTAGTAGAATATCATAATTTCCATGCTATTACATGGCACTCATCAGCATCCTTTTACTGGCTCCACACTGTTTCATTGAGTATATGTGTTAAGAATACTGGGGGTCTCCCCCCCCCAATTTTTCATGATTAGAAATGCATAGGTGTAAACACACCTGTCCGTACAGCCTTTCCACACGTAGGATTATTAACTTGGGATGAATCTCCAGGAGCAAAACCACAGAGCTGGGGAATCTGAACATCTTTTGAGGTGACAGCTTTCCCCATGAGTTTTCCTGAAGTTGTGAAATGAGAAGACAGGGCCAAAAAGGGAAGGGTCTGGGGAAAGTGGTCTGGTTTCCTTTAATAGTCTGAAGGTGACAGGGAGTGCTTGCCCCTGCCCCCGACCTCCTCTACATCCCCCCACCCCCTCCACTCTCACACCCCACACCCCCCACCCTCATCCCTGCAGACGGTCCTGCTAGCTTGGACTTTTGCTAATTGACCGAATCACTGACCTCTTACAACAGCTGTCTTCTCAGACTCAAAGTCCAGGCGGAGACTTGTCTGGAAGAAAAGGACATCTCAACAGTTACTCTGCCAGGCACGGGGGAGGGAGCCCCGCCAGGATGACCAAAAGTGTACAACAGCAGGGCCACCCGCCCCTCCCTGCAAAGAGCGCATTCTAAACTCATGACCAGAGCCTCCCCAGCATGCACTGGGCCAGGACCGGCCTCTCTCCCTCCTCTTCCCACGGCCCTCGGAGGAGACCAGGAAGTGGTTTCTGCTTTTGGGGAGCACAGGTGCTGTGAGGGTTGGGTTCATGCGTCACCCTGGCCAGGTGAGGTGCCCAGGTGTCTGGTCAAGCAAGCACTGGCCTAACTGTTACTGCAAGGACGTTCGTGGCTGGTTAATAAACCAGAAGGCTGATTTATTAAATCATCAGTCAATTGGCTGCAGCTGTGACTGATGACATCAATGAGGGCGTGTTTTCCACAATGAGAAACTGCAATCAGCTGGATTTAATCCAATCAGCTGAAGACTTTTAAGGGAGAAGAGAGAGAACTTTCATTTCTGCTCCAGCCAGCCAGCCTCTCCTGGTGAGCTCATCGAGGACCTTCATCAGAGTTGCCAACTTGCTGCCTGCCCTATGGAATTTGGACTCGTGCATCCTCATAGTTGTGTGAGACATTTTTATAAAATCTCATATTTACAGATATCTCCTGTTGGTTCTGTTTCCCTAGAAAACCCTAACTAATACAGGTGCCAAGGATGCAAATTAAATCTCTAAACAGAGACCATGACAAACATGTTTCTGCAGCTGCTGTTAAATGGGGAGAGGAAGGAAGGGAGCTGGACGGAGAAGTATCCAGAAGAAATGCTCTTTCCAGACAGCGATGCCAACACCCCTTTGCAAAGGCAATTATGGGGCTGCACCTGCTCCAATGACCCCCCTCTGAGGCCCCTGAGTCAATGGCCCAAGAACCTAGGCTGGGCTTGAACCTGAACCCCTTGTACTCTGTGTAGACAAGTTTTCCTCCTCCATCTGCCCCTGCTCTGGCAATCGAGCAGGGTCTGTGAGGAGGTTGTGTGGCAATGGCCACTCAGCTGGTCAGCTCAGCGGCCCCCAACTGGTTGAACATGAGCAAGTGGTGGGCCCTCGAGGCCGGTTAGCGTTAACTCAAGGCCAGCAGTCTGTGTTCTGCTTCCTCTTGGGCCTTTCTGCAGGAAAGGGGCCAAGGGTCAGTGCTGCTGTGATGTCCCTCTCCCACCATCCCTGGCCACAGGTGCCCTTTATCCCCCCTGCCTGGGAGGCCCCTGCTCTCCCTTCCTTCCTCTTGTGAACTTCTACATACACGTCAAGACCTAACTCAAATGTCTCCTCCCCCATAAAGCCTTCTCTTACTTCACCTGGCAGAGTTCTCACCCAGCCCCTATCGTGTGGCGCTGTGACCACCGGGCTCTGTGACTGGCCCCAGTAAAACGGACTGATTAGCCCAATGACTGATTACCCATGGGCATGGAGAATGGCTAAACCACCCTCCAGTGCCCAGGCACGAGCAAGGGGACTGCGTGTGACAATCACCACCTCTGTACTTAGCCTGAGCGTGCTCATTTCCTCTGCCCCCGAGAACTTGCTGATACCCACTGTGTGCACTGATTTGTACTCAAGACTGGCAACTCCCAGTTCCCCTGCCTCTGCACGTGCAGTTCTCTCAGGCCCAAGAGCCTTCACTCTCCATCCCTCCAGCTATGCAAACCTTTCTACTCTTCAGGGCCAAGTTCAAGTGCTTCCGAGTCCAGGGAGTATAGACCCAACCTGTCTCCCTCTCCTTTCTGCTCAGTGCTGGTGCTTCACGTGAACCCTTTTGATTGCACCTGGGTTTAGAGTTAGATTCTGCATTAGGTGGGGACTCCTGCACCAGGAGAACCACGCTTCATTCACTCTGTACCACGTTGACTCCTGGATGTCCAGTGGACAGAATAGGTTAGGGATGCTTGGCCCTCCCGCTTCCAGCTGCTCTGCTATCCTAACAGCCCAGAGAGGCTCCGGAGCCAGGCACCTCAGGCTGAACACTGGCCCTGCCATTTCCTGTGCCCACGATCTTGGCCGCGTCAGCTGAGCTCTCTGAGCCTCGCCTTCTCCATCTGTGGAATGGAAATCCTAACATGTTCCTATTGAGGGACTAAATGCCTGACACAGCCTAGAAGGTGCAGGAAGTCTCGCCCCCTCTCTCCCCTCCCCCTGCCTCTCTCCCCCTGCAAACGTTTTGGGGAAATATCTTAAAGCTTCATCAATCACAAGGCAAGGGAGAAAATAATTGCCTTGCTCCTTGGAGGCCCAAGCTTGGGGTCACTGATTTAATGAATTGGGGGCGTTTAGGGCTTTGAGGAACAGCTCTTTAATCCACCCGAGTCTCACCGCTCTTTTTAGATGTGATTCCATTTCTGAAGGTCCATATATAGAGCTCATGACTAATACCCAGGGGAAAGCAAGATGTTTCCAGGAGGTGGAGGGACGAGGAGACAGCAGGGAGAGGGGAGGTAAATTAGCAGCTTCTTTACTAGGCTGCCCGTGTCTTTCCGAGGCCCCGTTCTAGAGGACACTCCTCTGCTGGCACACGCAAGCCCCCAACCTCCCCCCGTCGAGCACAACTTTGCTTTGGCTTGAAGGGGCCCCCGGCGATGTGGGGCCTGTAGGAAGCAGGTGCCATGCTGCTCCTTACGCCTAGGCATCCTCATAAGAAGAGGAAATGTGGGCACAGATGAGGGGAGAATGCCATGTGACAACCAAGGGCAAGAATGCCATGGGGTGCTGGCAAATACCAGAAGCTGAAGGGCCAGGAAGGATTATCCCCAAGGTTCACAGGGAGCAGGGCCCTGCTGGCCCCCCGGTTTTGGACTCCCAGCCTCCAGAGATGTGAGACAATACATTTCTGTTGTTCCAAGCCCCCCACCCCTCCCCGTTCATGGTCCTTTGTTGCAGCAGCTCCAAGAATCCAAGGCAGTCATCTGGGGGTCTCCTGGTACCCCCTCCGCTCCCCCACTTTGGTGCCCCAGCATCTGCCTTCCTACTGTGTGGAGGGGAGGCCTCAGCTGAAGGCATCTCATCCTTGGCGCAGGAATGTAAACCGCATAGGTTTCGGCAAACCTATGTTTGCAAAATCAGGTGTCCTGGCCCTGGGGGCTGGAGGGAATATTGAGAAGGACGTGAAAGGAGCCCTGAGAAGGTGCCTGAGCCCACCTGCTCAAGCCAAGCTTTGGGGGACAGGGTGGAATAAGAACCCCCAGATAGGTTTCAGGAATCCAAGAACACAGGGAACCTGCTCTCCCCTTGCCCCACCTCCAGCTGAAGCCAGGGAGGTGGCGAGACTCTGGTGTCCCCAGCCGAAGGCAGAGGGGAGGAGCAGAATAAATATTTTCTTATGGTCAAGCTGACCTCATGGAATTTCCCTGACACCCCTTGGGATGGGAGCCAGAGCCAGAGGGAACCGGGGGCCCAGCTGGATAGAACTGGGTCTGAGTTAGAGGAAGCCAGCAGGGCTGGCGAAGGAAAGCAGGGGGGATGCAGAGGCACCTGTGCATACTGGTCATCAGAGAGGACGAGGAGGTGGCAACCGGCCAGCAGACGCCTGCACAGCTAGAGGTTAGCCCTGAGGACCAGGTGGCCCCACCCCTGTGTATCCATCCTGGCCTCTTGGACATGACCCAGAGGCAAGGCACAGGGTCCTGAACTGACTGAGGGTCAATGTCTATCAACCACCCAAGCCAGGGCTAGAAAAAGAAAATCTGAAAGTAAAGAATCAGCATGGTGACTGAGCACCAGGCCCTACCACCCTCTTCACTAAAGAGCATGAGCTTAGACAGATGCAGGTCCCAGCTCACCACCTCCTTGATGTGTGACCTTAGGCCAGTTCTTTCATTCTTCTGGGACTCAGTTTCCTCCTTGGTAACATGAGATGTTGTGAGGATGACACGAGTTAATCCATGGAAAGTTCCAAGAACTTCTATTTCTCATAAGAAATTAATAAATTAACATTCTTGTTCATACATCAGTCTCTGGGAGTTTGGTCACTGTAGGTCAGTCTGTCCAATCTCAGTGAGCATTCCAGTTCCAGTTTCAGAGAAGGCAAGACTGAGGAGCAGCCCTTGGAAGGTGGGGCCCCCACTGAATCAATGCCCTCTCAGCAGACAGTCTCGGCTGTCATTGCTTCAAGTGAACATATGATTGTGGGCGTGTCCACAAAGGGCCCCCAGCAAATCCCAGTCCTCATCCTACTTAGACATCCATGGTCAGCGTGAGGCCGTCCCAATGGCAGGGGCCAGGGAATGTGAGCTGCTCGGGACACCACAGACCCCCCAGGGGGCCCCTGTCTCTCCAGCACCTCCCACCCCAAACCCATTAGTGCCTCCCTCCCGGGCTCCGAGCCACAGCCCAAAGGCCTCCATCGGAGTTCCATCTGTGTTCTCCGAAATGGAATCGGGGCCTGTAAAACAACGAGCTCCGGGCTCGGCTCCGTCCTGCTGGCAGGGACACCCCTCTCCTCCCTGACCTTGCTCAGCTGCCCGGGGCTCGGGTCATTGAAACAGGAAATGAAATTTGCGTGACCTGCTCCTCAGCCTCCTCGGCTCAGTCTTGCCCACAAGCCCTGCCGATCTTCCTCCTGGTGCACTCTGAATCTTGCTCCAGAACCTTCAGATACTCCCCAATGACAAAACAAAACAAAATAAACAGCGCAAATGCCTCTGCGGGCAGCAGAGTGCCCGCGGCCTCGTGTCCAGCCTCACCTCCCACCACTTCTCCAGGCAGGAACCCACTCCAGCCAGCATCAAGCTCTCTTGGTTTCCTAAACAGATGACATTTTTTTTCATGCCTAAATCTATAGATTCTGCACACCAAGGATTGGCTTCCCAGCCACAAGAGGGACAGAAGCAGACCATGAGCTGGAGCCAGTCTTCCCAGCAGCTCCGCACAGCAGCTCTCATCACCCCCATTTTCATCCTGTGCACAGATTCATGCTGCCAAGTACAAAGCCCAGCTCTGCGGCTCATGCAAGTTTAAACACACAAAAGGCTGAGGCAGTTCCTTACAGCTGGTGTCCTTGGCAAGGTTCTCAGCCTCTTTGAGCCTCAGCTTTCTCATTGGAAAAAGGTGTACACCAGTACCTTCCTCGGGGGAGGGCTACATGAGTAAATTTGCATCAAGCCCTTAGAACAGGGCCCACATGTGCTAAGAGGTACCTGTGAGCGTCCTCCCCAGCTAGACGGTGACGGAACCAGGAGGTGAACCCAGGGCGCCTTGACCCCACACAGCTCGAGATCTTACCATGTGGGAAGCACTGCGCGAGGCACTGGGCGAGATATCCCAGTGTTCACGGCAATGCTGCTGAGTGAGCTTTGTTACTGCCATTTTACAGAAGACAAAACTGAGGCTCTTGTCATCTCCCCACACTGGCGGGTATCTCACTGCCTTGTCCTCCTGCACTTTTTGCCAGTCCTATTCCCCACTTCTCTGCAAGACCTGGAACCAGGCCTGGCTCATGGAAGGGGCTCAATAAATATTTCTGGGATGAAGTAGCAGAGCTGAGTTTCTGTAGTGCATGCAGGTACAAGTATGCTGTCCCCCCGATCAGAAAACCAGCGTCGTTCTCTGAGAGCCAAACTGCAAAATACTGCAAAATAGGTCAGGGCAGATTCAAAGCCACCTCAAAAGGAGGAAGTGGATGCCAAAGCAAGTCAAGAGTGGAACCTTCAGCAGGAAGTCTGTGAGTGGAGACTGCGTCGGTCAGAGGGGCTGGTCACCGCGGGGGCATAGAACTGGCCACGACCTTTCATGAGGCCTGGGGAGAGAGGCCCTGGTCCAGGGAGTGAGGACATCCAGGACCAGGAAGCGGATGCATCAGGCCGACACCTCTAAGCTCTCCCCGTTCTCGTTCCATGCTCCTGAATGACCTCCCAATTATAAATATATATTGACTAACAAATGAACAGATGAATGAATAAACTTGACTTCCCACATTGGTTGCCCATGGAGAGAGAATGTGCTGTGTTGTCATCTATCCCTCCAGGACTTTAGCCTGTACATGTTCCATTTCTCACGGGAAATAAAGAAATTAATGTTCTGGTTTATACATCAGTCTCTGTGAGTTTGGTCATTGTAAGTCAGTCTATCCAAACCTAACAAACATTCCAGTTCCAGGTGCTGAGCCTGCAAGAGGAAGGAGCAGCCCTTGGGAAGTGGGGCTGTCACTGCAACAATACCTCTCAGCAGAGCTGGCCCTCCTGACACCCAGCAGTATCCGGCACCTCCCCTGGAACTTTGTTTTCAGTCCTGCCTCATCAACACAGCCATTGGGCCCTTTCTGAAACCCAGCAACAGTGCCAGGCACTTCAGCAATATCCTAACCTTCCTTCTCATCCCTACTCAGCTCTGAGGAGGTGTGAACCCCTCCAGCAAAGACAAGTGCACTGGACTAGGAGTCTTGAGGTCTGGATTCAAATTCCATGAACAAAACATCTTGTAGCAGAAAGGAAGGGACTGAGAAGGTTGGCCTTGCGGAGGCCGGGTTGTCAGCAGCCAAAGAGACACACTGAGCTGGTGCTGAGCTGGCGGCAGAGCCCTGGAGATACTTGGGGAGCAGCTCCGGCTGTGTTTACGGCAGAAGCTGCATTTCGCCCCCGCACCATAAGGTACTGAGTGAATCTGGCAGGGGTATTACTGGTCTGTCCCAGGAACAGGGCTGCGTGTGTGCTGGCAGGTGGGCCCATCGCCCATGGGTGCTGCGAGCACAGAGACATGTGCAGAGACAGCAAGGGCCCAGGCTTGGGGTCAGGAGAGATGCACCCATCCCCGCCACCCCACCTGGGCACCCATGACCTTGGGGGCATCTCTTAACCTCAGGGTCCCATTTGTTGACTGTTAGGAGAGAAGCTCCTCAATCATTTAGTCCATTATCATTTGTTCAGCTTTTCACCTGGCACTTCCTGCACCAGCATTGGGGACAAGTGATCACAGCTCTGGCCCCAACAGTAAGGGGCCAGCGGAGCCCCCACCACAGCAGGGAAAGATCCCGTGTGTGTGCCAAGTCACGTGTGTCCAGGGGAAATGAGTGCTGAGGACGGGGCCGGACACTGAGGGCCATGGACTTGGGACAGGCTGCCGGGGTGAGGGCACACTTCAATGGGGCCTTGAAGAGTGGATAGGAGGCCGCAGGGCAGAGAGAGACACAGAGGAAGCAACCAGAACAGAGGTCCTGAGAACGCATGAAAGAAACCCAGTGATGCTTGAATGACGCTGAACCAAAGTGACATTTGGGTGAGTGATTCCTGCATCACACCCCGAGCTCTTTACGAGGTCATCTGATTGACTTTTCTCTCCCAGCCCAGGTCTGGGTGCTGGCACCGGGAGGCATCCAGGGGGCATTTGCAGGCGGGGTCGGCGGGCAGGAGGGAGGGACAGGGCAGGCCAGTTGTGGGCAGGTGGACGGACGTGTCCATAGGGCTCGGGGACAGGGCCGTCTGTGGGCACCTACCTCTCGCACTTCTGGGAGCAGGAAGGAGGCCGCGTACTCAGCCAGGGCCGCGTCGTCCACCATGGCCTGCGCCATCTCGGATAGCAGGGTGTCCGCTGCGCCGTGTGTGTGCAGCTTCTGCAGCAGGTGAGTGATCAGCCGGTTCCTCTCCTGACACTTCCGGACCAGGGAAGCCACCTTGGCCTGGAAGGAGGGGAGTGAAGGAGGAGCGTGGGGGTCTGGGGGGCCCAGGGATGCTCCCCGGGGATGGGAGGCGGGAGGGGCGGCCCAGGCTCCCTGCTCTCCACCCCCACCCCCTCCGTTGCCTGAGCTTGGCCACGACCACAGCAGCCTCCTCCCCGTCGCCCTCCTGCTCCCCACAAGCCAGAGCGAACTTTGAGAACAGAAGGCTGAGCTGCTGCCCACCCCGTAGCGGACCCCCAGCACCCTCGGGCTCAGGGCAGCAGGAGATCAGCTCCACTGCTGCTTGGTTCTGTGAGCAGCTCCTCTGTGTCCCCGACTTGCTCTGCTGTAAAATGGGACTGTTCATAGCTCTCGCCCACAGGGTCATTGTGAGGCCACAAGGAGACAGCGGCTCAAAGTCTTTTCACAGAGCTGTGCGCACACAGGCTCTCGACGACATCAGCCGTTATGCCAGCCTGGCTCAAAAGGCCTTCTGGACTGTCTCTGCACCCAACTGACCCATCACAAATGCCCCTCCTTCTCAGCCCTGCCATTCCGGCCCCACACCCTGCTGGACAGTCTCATCACTCGGCTGGTTGCTCTTGCGCTTCCCAAGAACCTGTTTGCTTGCTCAGATCTTGTCCCAAGGGCAGCCTGGGCACCACCTCCACCAGGCAGGCCTCCCTGATACTCAAGGGTGGGCTGTCCCACTGGGCCCCCCAGCCTCCAGCTTCCTTTTTCCCTTTATTACATTTTATATTTGTGGGTCCATCTCCCACATAGACTTGGAGGAATGTGAGGTCAGGGCTGACCCTCCCTGGGTCCCCAGCACTGTCAGGTGCAGGGTGCACAGTGGCACCGCCTTCCGATCCGTCCCCGAGACTCGAGACCCGCAGGTCAGAATCGGGCAGTGCCTGGGCGCCCGGGAAAGGCAGGCAGGGGTGATAGAGGAGTCTGCCCAGGATGCCGAGTCTGGGCAGGGCCCCTGGAGGCCGAGTCCAGACAGACAGACGGCCGGAGCTAGGTCAGGGTGCAGGGGCCCGGCACCGAAGGTCCCCAGGATCTCCCTGCCCCGGCCCCTCAGCATGTTCAGCCCAAACGACAGCAGCTTCAGAGGCTGGTAACGACGTGCAGAGACCTTCTAGGTTTACCAAGTGGGAAAAGCAGGAGGCAAGAAGATAAGTCTAAGGGAATCTCAGGTACACTTGAAAATACGCTGGAGGAAAGCACAGGAAGACACTGGACTCTAGAGAGGAGGCAGGTAACTTCTGCCTCCTTCCTTCTGCTTTCCAGGCTTTTTATACACTAGAGATAGACAACGTTCATCATGGAAAAAGCACTAAGCTCTTTCTGATTTAAGAAAAAGACATTTCATATTGATTTCAGGAACATATTACCTCCAGAGGCGTCACAGCCAAGTTTGCTTCGTGTTGCCGTTTCTGAAGTTCTTCAAGCTGGAACAGAACCAACGCCTTCTGTCATGCTCAGCCATCGAGGACCCTGACTCAGTGCTCCACGAGGCCAGCCTGGCTCAGAGAGGGGGTTCCTGAGCCTCCCTGCTCGCCCACAGGGAGAGGTCATGCAGGAGGGGCCTTTCCCACCACCCCTTCCACAGGGCCCAGGGGAGGAAGGGTCTGAGCTGTCGACAACGGCCTCTCGCCTCCTCTGAGAAGAAAGCCTCCCAGATCCCCCACTGAGGGCGGCCCGTTTGTTTTGTTCTGTTTTGTTTTGCTGTGTTGTGTTATGTTTTATGGGGTGGTGTTAAACCTGCGGGTTCCAGATGCAGCCCCTGGGTTCTAATCCCGGCCCAGCCACTCACCAGCCCTAAAACCACTTATTTGTGCCTGGCTCAGTTTTCTCATCTGTAAAGTGGGACTGCTGTTCGTGCCCACCCAGGGTGGGAAGCGTGGTAAGGACTAGCGAGTCGTTTCACGTTGGGGTCTTAGAACATGACCCGGCCCCCAGACAGTGCCCGGTAAATGGAAGCCATCACCACGATTAGTGGGATATTAAAGACGACCATGAGTTCACTGACACGCCTCCCACCAAGAGGAGGGGTCCTCGGTCCTTCCTGGCAAATCTGGGCCGAACTGTGATGCTTCAACCCATCGAACAGCCTGGAAGTGACACGAGGCCAGTTCCGGATCTGGTCCTCACAAGGGATGGAAGTTTCCGCCTCCATCTCTGCCGGCGCCGAGCCACCACGCTCCTGCTGCAGAGGCCACGAGGGACGCCCTGGGACGACACGGAGAGTGGAGTGCAGCCCCCCAGCCACCTGCCGGGGCCCAGACATGGGAGCAAGGGGCCTGGGACCCCCAGCTCAGCCCCGACCCTGCTGCATCTCACCCAGGGGCCCTTGCTGATACCCTGGGGCAGAGTCACCAGTCTGTATACGTTTCCTCTCACCCCTTAGCTCCCTCGCTAGTCAGTTAGAAAAGCTACATAAATCAAAGTCCTCTAAGACTCTTCTCGATGCTATGTGCCCGCAATCAGACTGTGTGTGCGTGCGTCTGTGTGCAAATGTGAAATTTTACCAAGCAAAATGTTCTGCATCTTGTTTTAGTCATTTAATTTATAATATAGTCAAGTTTCCATGTCAACATGTACAAACTGACATCCTTGTTCTAAATTGTAGCATACTTTTTCACTGTGAGGCCAAATCATAATTGATTTAATTATTAACAATTTTTAATTGTTATTAATAATTCAATAATTAATAATCTTTGTTATGGAATTAATATTTTTTCTGTTTCTTTGCTTCACAGACAAGGCTGCCATTGACACTTCTATCCATCTATTTTGGCACATGTTTCTGAATCTATTCAAAGGGCAAAATTCCAACTCCAAGCACACTGCCTTATATTTGAAAGGTACTCAATAATATTTTCAGGCACTATTATTGCACATTTGTATTAAACCTTTTTGCTTCAGTTTAAGAAACTGCAAGAACATATTGCTGTGAAATGTAAAGCAGAGCATTTGCAATTAAAAAGTGAGTGACAAGAAAGTGAAAAGATTACCCACAGAATGGGAGAAAATATTTACAAATCGTATATCTGATAAGGGACTTAGATTTGGAATATATAAAGAACCCTTACAACTCAGTAATAAATAAACAAATGACCCAATTTAAAAATGGGCAAAGGATCTGAATGGACATTTCTCCAAGGACGATATACAAATGGCTGAAAACACATGAAAAGATGCTCAACATCATCAGCCATCAGGGAAATGCAAATCAAAACCATGAGATACCACTTCACACCCACTAGTGTGGCTATAATAAAAAAGACAGACAATAACAAGTGTGGCTGAAATGTGGAGAAGTTGCAGCCCTCACACAATGCCAGCAGGATGGGAAAATGGGGCAGTCTCTGGAAAACAGCCTGGCAGTCCCTGAAAAGGTTAAACATAGAGTTACCACGTGACCCAGCAACTCCACTCCTACATATACACCTAAAAGAAATGAACACACACGCCCTCACAAAGACTTGTACACATATTTCCATAGCAGCATTAATTATAATACACCTAAGTGAGAAAAACCCACGTGCCCATGGACTGATGAATGGAGGAATAAAATTTGGCACGTCCGTACAATGGAACGTTACCAGGTAACAAAAAGAAATGAAGCTCTGATCCATTCTGCAACGTGGATGACCCTTAAAGAAGCTATCCTAAGTGAACGAAGCCCTTCACAAAGGACCACAAATAATATGATTCCATTTATAATAAATGCTCAGAATAGACAATTAATACAGATGGAAAGTAGATGAGTGGCTGCCAAAATCTGGGGGTGGGGAGAAATGGGGAAGGGACCGCTAACCGGTATGGATTTTTTTTGGGGGGGTGGAGGAGTGATAAAAATGTACTAAAATTGTGATGATGGCTGCACAACTCTGTCAATATATTGAAAACTACAGAACTGTCCATTTCAAATAGGTGAATTGTATGATATACGAATTATATCTCAATAAAGCTGTTAGTTTTTTAAAGATATGGATAAAGCAGTATGGAAACAAACAGAAAAAGCAAATGAGGCCATTGCACCCTGTGTTTTCCTGAAGACTGACACCTAAGGACAACATTTTGAGGCTAGTGGCCTGAGTGACATAGGCAGTGTAGCATGGAGGGGTATCCCCTTGTGGGCCCTGCAGGATCCTAAACTCACACCCAGCTGTGTAATCCTGAACAGGTCAGGCAGCCTCTCCTTTTTCCATCTGTTAAAGAGGCAGGCCCCATGCTACCTGCTCCACGGTCGGTTTTAAGGGTCCCCGAGTAAAATGCCTGATCGCGTCTGCCCAAGGCAGCTCCTCAGTGTCAGCCTCCCTCCCTGTTCCGTCCATATGATGACACGCAGCTGGATTTCCATAGCTGGGGTCTGCAGAAGGACACACAGAGCCCCTGTTCACAGGCGACCACTGGAGGAAGGGCTGCGTACATACACTTGGGGAGGGGCTTCCCTATCTCCCCAAATCCTGAGGTTATGTAAAAAATCCACCACAGGAGACAGGCTTCTTGTAATGACAGTGTAGCTCGTTGCTGACCACTCATCTGTCCAGAATAAGACGAGCTGGACAAAACACACAAGCACAGGTCGAAAGCATCAGAGAGCTGCCTGCGCATATGAAGACTGGAGGGTGTAAGGTCTCAGGAGGAAAGAGCAGAGAAGCGAGCTCAACAATCTGAGCTGCTCCCCTCCTCCCCAGTTATTGGCAGAAAGCAGCCGGAACAGGCCAGGGGGGCAGTGCAGGTGTCCTCACATTCTTACAGAGGGAAGGGAAACTGGAGGGACGAAAGGGACGAAAACTGGAGCCAGGTTCCACCCAAGAGGAGGGGTCCTGGTTAATAAACATCCCACCTTTCATCCACAGAGAACGAGCCCAGCTTTGAATCCACCCAAAGGCCTGCCAGAAGCAATCTTTTCTCTGTAGAATTAGAACACCATCCAGAGTCTAAAACATCAAAAATGCTTGGCATTTGGTCAAAAATTACCTGGCGTAACAACAGACTAAACTAGGTGAGCAAAAGCCAAGAGATCCACTAGTGAGCCAGATACTGGAGTTCTCAGAGACAGGCTTTAAAGGAACTGATTGAAATGCTCAAGAACCGAACTATAAGAATTTCAGCAGAGAATTGGACATTAAAAAAGAGTCAAATGGAAATTCTAGGAATGCAAAAGATGATAACTGAAATTAGGAACGAAATAATGAGTTTAAGAGCAAACTGGACTCATCTAAAGAGTATTATTTAACTGGAAGATAGATTAAAAGGAAATACTCAAATTGTAATATAGAAAGGAAAAGAATGCAAAAAGAAAAAAGAGAAAGAATATTTAAAAACATATGGGATATGGTAAAAAGGTTTAACAAATGCAATTGGAGTAAATTTTTTTTTTTACGCATAAGTAGGAGAAAAAAAAATCAGTACTACACACACACAACACATTGGTGGAGGAAGCAAGGAGAGAACTATCTTTGTTTACTGGAAGCAGGTGCTGCTACTTTGGGAAGCAATTTTCCAACACATGTTAAGATTCAACAAGTTTCCACTCAGTTCTCTGAACATTTACATATAAACTATAATAACAATTAATGACAATATTTAAAATGTAATGATATACTATAATAATAAATTAAAGGATAACTATGGGTCCAAAAATAGGAAATCACATCCACTCAATGGTTTACTGAAGTCATACAATAATAGATACAAAGGCTATGAAGCAACATGGACAAAAACATATAGAACCCTATGTCGAGTGTGACGTGAGTTACACAGAGAGCACATGGGAAAAGAATCAGGAATTACATTGACCTGCTCACAGTGCATTTTTCATCCATCAGCTTGTCAAAAATGTTTCAAGGTTGAGAACATTCAGGGTAACAAATTGTGGGGAAACAAGTATATTCTTGATGTAACCACTCTAGAGGGTTATTTGCTATTATCTATCAAAGTTGATGATGGACTTATTCTTTGACCCAGTAATTCCTCTGCTAGGATTGAACCATTTTTTTTAAACTAGGAAACATACGCCAACACAGATGTATAGAAATGTCCACTGGAGCCTTGTTTGCAAAGTAAAGAAACAGAAACAATATACATTTCCCCAAAGAACAGGTTAAATAAATCATGGTTCGGCCTCACAACTAAATAATGTGTGTAAAAAATGGAGTCAGTTTGCACGCATTTAACCTGGAAATATCACCAACATTTTTTATTAGATAAAAATAAGATGTAGATTACTTTTGCATGATATAATTTCATATATATTTACACATATACATATTCTGACTTTAGGAATGTGAAGTTGAAAAAAATATTAAAGGACAGAAGGGGTTGGGATTGAGGGGAGAGGAAGGACTTCTTTTTGTGCATTTTAAAAAATTGAGACAATTTTTTATTTACTTTCAGATCTAAGAAATACCACAGTGAGATCCCTTGTACAGTGCGCCAGGTTTCCCCAATGGTAACATTTTGCAAAACCATGATAAAATACTGCAGCCAGGTACTGACACTGACACAATCCACAGATCTTATTCCAATTTCTTCAGTTTACCGTGTACTCACCTGCGTGTGCGTGTGTACTGAGTTCTATGCCATTTGATCGCCTCCAAGACACTAAACAGCCCTTTTATAGCCACATCCACCTCCCTCCTCCAGAGGAAGGACTTCTACTTCTATTTATGCAACATTTTTTGTTTGATTTAAATATATATATATATATACACATATACACATATATATATACACGTTGTTTTTGTTTGTTTTGAGTAAACAGAGGTTAGCTAGACGGGGTGATTTATGGCCCATGTTTTTCTTCCTTACACCGTTCTATCCTCTAAGAATCCAATACAGACCAAGTAGCTGCTGCCGAGACCTCAGCTGTTTCCCGGTTCACGAGAGGGGAGAGGGGCCCGGCCGCAGCCCACCCTGTCCTTGAGCTCGTCGCGTTGGCGGCTGGCCTCCTCCCGGGCCGCCTGCAGTGCCCAGCGCGAGGTCTCCTGGTCCCTGAGCTGACACCTCAGGGTCAGCGTCTGGGGCTGCAGCTGCCGGACGCGCAGCCGGAGCCCCTCCTCGGACGCCGCGGCCTCCGCCTCCCGCAGCTGCGGAAACCAGGATTGCAACGGAGCGCGTGGGTCACCTGCAAGCCACTCGCCTCAGCCAGAAATGGTAACCCATGCTCTTCTTAACTTTTTGTTTCGCTGCTTACCTTTTCTCAAGGTGAAAATAATTTCAATAATAAGGAAGTAGAAATCTCCCCAAATCCTATAATCCAGCATAAATGTGTGATTATCTGTATAATTTCTTCGGGTCTTTGCTCTGCCCTTGCGCACGTGTGTGGATGAGTGTGTGGCCCAGGTGGTTTTCTTGGGGGTGGGGAGGGGTGTCAGAAAGGGTGGGGGGAGCCCCAGAATAATATTTTAGACTATTTTAAACCATGCAATATGGTTTTGGAATGCCAAAATCTGTTTTAATAGATTGGTTTCAATAGATTGATTCACCTCATGATGAATAAAACTTAAGTTTCAAATCAAATTATGAGATGCTTATGATATTAAACTTTCATATATTGACATAAAACAGAAGCTATTGTATTTTTCCCTAAACACTTTTCTTAAATCAGCACCAAATTGCCTCTCACTCTTCTTGGGTCTCAAGTGCAGCTCATGGGCTTTGTACGGACACCAGTAAGCGGTTCCTGGGAGGAGGGCGGGAGTCAGGACAGCAGCTGTTTTACAATTTTAAGTGTGGCCAGTTGGTAGTGATACTACTGCCCCTAATGTTTCTGGATTCTAAATTATTATTTTTAATTTTTTTTACATTTATATTTTTATATCAATAGACACAGCTATTTTTCTATATAAAATTGAATTGGAGACATATACAGGACATTACATCCCAAATCACCAGGATACACATACTTTTCTAGTGCTCATGGAACTTTCTCCAGAATAGATCATATGCTGGGACATAAAACAAGCCTCAATAAATTTAAAAAGATTGAAATTATTCAAAGCACATTCTCTGACCACAATGGAATACAATTAGAAGTCAATAACCATCAGAGACTTAGAAAATTCACAAATACCTGGAGGTTAAACAACACACTCCTAAACAATCAGTGGGTTAAAGAAGAAATAGCAAGAGAAATTGCTAAATATATAGAGACAAATGAAAATGAGAACACAACATACCAAAACCTATGGGATGCAGCAAAACCAGTGCTAAGGGGGAAATTTATAGCACTAAACACATATATTAAAAAGGAAGAAAGAGCCAAAATCAAAGAACTAATGGATCAACTGAAGAAGCTAGAAAATGAACAGCAAACCAATCCTAAACCAAGTACAAGAAAAGAAATAACAAGGATTAAAGCAGAAATAAATGACATAGAGAACAGAAAAACAATAGAGAGGATAAATATCACCAAAAGTTGGTTCTTTGAGAAGATCAACAAGATTGACAAGCCCCTAGCTAGACTGACAAAATCAAAAAGAGAGAAGACCCATATAAACAAAATAATGAATGAAAAAGGTGACATAACTGCAGATCCTGAAGAAATTAAAAAAATTATAAGAGGATACTATGAACAACTGTATGGCAACAAACTGGATAATGTAGAGGAAATGGACAATTTCCTGGAAACATATGAACAACCTAGACTGACCAGAGAAGAAATAGAAGACCTCAACCAACCCATCACAAGCAAAGAGATCCAATCAGTCATCAAAAAATCTTCCCACAAATAAATGCCCAGGGCCAGATGGCTTCACAGGGGAATTCAACCAAACTTTCCAGAAAGAACTGACACCAATCTTACTCAAACTCTTTTAAAACATTGAAGAAAATGGAACACTACCTAACTCATTTTATGAAGCTAACATCAATCTAATACCAAAACCAGGCAAAGATGCTACAAAAAAGGAAAACTACCGGCCAATCTCCCTAATGAATATAGATGCAAAAATCCTCAACAAAATACTTGCAAATCGAATCCAAAGACACATTAAAAAAATCATACACCATGACCAAGTGGGGTTTATTCCAGGCATGCAAGGATGGTTCAACATAAGAAAATCAATCAACGTATTACAACACATTAACAAGTCAAAAGGGAAAAATCAATTGATCATCTCAATAGATGCTGAAAAAGCATTTGACAAAATCCAACATCCGTTTTTGACAAAAACACTTCAAAAGGTAGGAACTGAAGGAAACTTCCTCAACATGATAAAGAGCATATATGAAAAACCCACAGCCAGCATAGTACTCAATGGTGAGAGACTGAAAGCCTTCCCCCTAAGATCAGGAACAAGACAAGGATGCCCGCTGTCACCACTGTTATTCAACATTGTGCTGGAAGTGCTAGCCAGGGCAATCTGGCAAGACAAAGAAATAAAAGGCATCCAAATTGGAAAAGAAGAAGTAAAACTGTCATTGTTTGCAGATGATATGATCTTATATCTAGAAAACCCTGAGAAATCGACGATACAGCTACTAGAGCTAATAAACAAATTTAGCAAAGTAGCGGGATACAAGGTTAATGCACATAAGTCAGTAATGTTTCTATATGCTAGAAATGAACAAACTGAAGAGACACTCAAGAAAAAGATACCATTTTCAATAGCAACTAAAAAAATCAAGTACCTAGGAATAAACTTAACCAAAGATATAAAAGACCTATACAAAGAAAACTACATAACTCTACTAAAAGAAATAGAAGGGGACCTTAAAAGATGGAAAAATATTCCATGTTCATGGATAGGAAGACTAAATGTCATTAAGATGTCAATTCTACCCAAACTCATCTACAGATTCAATGCAATCCCAATCAAAATTCCAACAACCTACTTTACAGACTTGGAAAAGCTAGATATCAAATTTATTTGGAAAGGGAAGATGCCTCGAATTGCTAAAGACACTCTAAAAAAGAAAAACGAAGTGGGAGGACTTACACTCCCTGACTTTGAAGCTTATTATAAAGCCACAGTTGCCAAAACAGCATGGTACTGGCACAAAGATAGACATATAGATCAATGGAATCGAATTGAGAATTCAGAGATAGACCCTCAGATCTATGGCCGACTGATCTTTGATAAGGCCCCCAAAGTCACTGAACTGAGTCATAATGGTCTTTTCAACAAATGGGGCTGGGAGAGTTGGATATCCATATCCAAAAGAATGAAAGAGGACCCCTACCTCACCCCCTACACAAAAATTAACTCAAAATGGACCAAAGATCTCAATATAAAAGAAAGTACCATAAAACTCCTAGAAGATAATGTAGGAAAACATCTTCAAGACCTTGTATTAGGCGGCCACTTCCTAGACTTTACACCCAAAGCACAAGCAACAAAAGAGAAAATAGATAAATGGGAACTCGTCAAGCTTAGAAGTTTCTGCACCTCAAAGGAATTTCTCAAAAAGGTAAAGAGGCAGCCAACTCAATGGGAAAAAATTTTTGGAAACCATGTATCTGACAAAAGACTGATATTTTGCATATATAAAGAAATCCTACAACTCAATGACAATAGTACAGTCGGCCCAATTATAAAATGGGCAAAAGATATGAAAAGACAGTTCTCTGAAGAGGAAATACAAATGGCCAAGAAACACATGAAAAAATGTTCAGCTTCACTAGCTATTAGAGAGATGCAAATTAAGACCACAATGAGATACCATCTAACACCGGTTAGAATGGCTGCCATTAAACAAACAGGAAACTACAAATGCTGGAGGGGATATGGAGAAATTGGAACTCTTATTCATTGTTGGTGGGCCTGTATAATGGTTCAGCCCCTCTGGAAGTCAGTCTGGCAGTTCCTTAGAAAACTAGATATAGAGTTACCATTCGATCCAGCGATTGCACTTCTCGGTATATACCCGGAAGATCGGAAAGCAGTGACACGAACAGATATCTGCAGGCCAATGTTCATAGCAGCATTATTCACAATTGCCAAGAGATGGAAACAACCCAAATGTCCTTCAACAGATGAGTGGATAAATAAAATGTGGTATATACACACGATGGAATACTACGCGGCAGTAAGAAGGAACGATCTCGTGAAACATATGACAACATGGATGAACCTTGAAGACATAATGCTGAGCGAAATAAGCCAGGCACAAAAAGAGAAATATTATATGCTACCACTAATGTGAACTTTGAAAAATGTAAAACAAATGGTTTATAATGTAGAATGTAGGGGAACTAGCAATAGAGAGCAATTAAGGAAGCGGGAACAATAATCCAAGAAGAACAGATAAGCTATTTAACGTTCTGGGGATGCCCAGGAATGACTATGGTCTGTTAATTTCTGATGGATATAGTAGGAACAAGTTCACAGAAATGTTGCTATATTATGTAACTTTCTTGGGGTAAAGTAGGAACATGTTGGAAGTTAAGCAGTTATCTTAGGTTAGTTGTCTTTTTCTTACTCCCTTGTTATGGTCTCTTTGAAATGTTCTCTTATTGTATGTTTGTTTTCTTTTTAACTTTTTTTTATACAGTTGATTTAAAAAAGAAGGGAAAGTTAAAAAAAAAAAAAAAAAAAAAAGAAAAACAAGGAAAAAAAAAGATGTAGTGCCCCCTTGAGGAGCCTGTGGAGAATGCAGGGGTATTCGCCTACCCCACCTCCATGGTTGCTAACATGACCACAGACATAGGGGACTGGTGGTTTGATGGGTTGAGCCCTCTACCACAGGTTTTACCCTTGGGAAGACGGTTGCTGCAAAGGAGAGGCTAGGCCTCCCTATGGTTGTGCCTAAGAGCCTCCTCCCGAATGCCTCTTTGTTGCTCAGATGTGGCCCTGTCTCTCTAGCTAAGCCAACTTGAAAGGTGAAATCACTGCCCTCCCCCCCTACGTGGGATCAGACACCCAGGGGAGTGAATCTCCCTGGCAACGTGGAATATGACTCCCGGGGAGGAATGTAGACCCGGCATCGTGGGACGGAGAACATCTTCTTGACCAAAAGGGGGATGTGAAAGGAAATGAAATAAGCTTCAGTGGCAGAGAGATTCCAAAAGGAGCTGAAAGGTCACTCTGGTGGGCACTCTTACGCACACTTTAGACAACCCTTTTTAGGTTCTAAAAATTGGGGTAGCTGGTGGTGGATACCTGAAACTATCAAACTACAACCCAGAACCCATGAATCTCGAAGACAGTTGTATAAAAATGTAGCTTATGAGGGGTGACAATGGGATTGGGAGAGCCATAAGGACCACACTCCACTTTGTCTAGTTTATGGATGGATGAGTAGAAAAATAGGGGAAGGAAACAAACAGACAAAGGTACCCAGTGTTCTTTTTTACTTCAATTGCTCCTTTTCACTCTAATTATTATTCTTGTTATTTTTGTGTGTGTGCTAATGAAGGTGTCAGGGATTGATTTGGGTGATGAATGTACCACTATATAATGGTACTGTAAACAATCTTAAGTACGATTTGTTTTGTATGACTGCGTGGTATGTGAATATATCTCAATAAAATGAAGATTAAAAAAAAAAATTGAATTGGAAGACTTAACCATATTGGGCATACCCTTTGATTCTTGCTTTCTTTCCCCTTAACGCTGCACCATGGGCGTTTCCCCATGTCATTAAATAATATTGAAAACACGGTCATTACTATCTACGTTGCATTCTGGGACCGTGTCGAACACTTATTAATGTATTAATAATGTAGATTAATAACGTAGATAGTCTAAAATTTCCCTGTTGTAATTAGAGCTATGATCCTTCTACAAAAATATTTGAACGCCCCTCTGATTCTGTCCCTAAGGCCATCAGAAGGGGAATTTCTGGGCCAAAGGGCACGCGCACATATGGCTCTTGGTTCATAGGCCTGAGGTGGCCTTTTGAAAAAGCAGCACCAAATAAGTCAAAATTCCTCTGTGAGGGGTGGAGGGAGCCCGGAGACTCAGCCTTCTACAACCCCTTCCTCCTTCCTTGTAGCAGTGGTTTTTTCCTTACATCATAATGCATTAATGCATTAAATGCATTTTATTTAAATCAGCTGCTTGCGGGATCTCAAGGTCCATAAAGAGCCTCTCTTCCGGAGGGTTGCGCTGGAGGACTGGGATCCCCCAGCAATGCTGCTTGGGACAAAGGGGATGAAGGGAGAATCGATGCGCTCCGGCCACTGCCTGGGTGCCTGCCTGTGCACAAGGAATTCTGCAGCAGAACAGGATTTTTTTTAATTACTAAATTTGCACAGCATGGGCGGGAGATCGACAGGCTGGGCCGTGTCGAGAACAGATGGGTGCCCGAATGGTCCCCTAAACGCCAGCTCCCAGTCTTGCAAAACAACTTGGCCTCTCTGGGAAGTTCGGTGCCTCTGCTGCTTGCCTCCTCTGGCACTGAGCTGGCCCAGGGCTTCTTGCACAGCCCCCGAGGGAGCATCCAGGGAATGTTCTACAGAGAATCAAAGGCAGGGTGGAGCTCACGGGGTCAGCCCTGCCAGCTGTCCGGGGAGTCACCGGCTCCCTAGGCAGACATCACGGCTGGCTGTACTTGGGTCCAGGAGACAGTGGTGAACTCGGCCCCCAGGGAGCTCTGTCTGGTGGGTGGGATGACAGAGGAACAGGAAATTCAACATGGCATGGAAGAGAGAAGCAGGAGGCACTGAACCACCCAACCAAGGCACCCATCTAGTGGAGTGGGGGTAAAAGTTTAACAACCGCTCTCCAAGTTGGGGAGGGACACTAATGTGTAGCATTTGCAGAGTTCTGGGCTGTAAATACTCCCACCATGCCCAGCAGCAAGCTCCCAATATAACACTAAGTTGGGAAGAAACACACACGAGCCAGCTCTAACACCACTCCACTGAACGCAACCTGGGGGTTTAGGGACAGCTTCCTGCAGGAGACAACCCCCTCACCCCAAATGAGAGCTATTAGAGGAGCAGGCTTTCCCAGGAGAAAGCTAGAGTGGAGGCAGGGGCAGGTCAAGGATGGAGGGATTAAGGCAGAGGTTGCAGCACGGAGAAAAGAGGATGGGAAGGGAGCAGAAAACGCTGAAGTTCCCGAGGCTCTCAGAGGCAGCTGATGATACACAATAAGCAATCTGGATTCCACGCTAAGTGCAGTTTCAGGCCACACACACTACCATCAGGTTTGTGACTCAGGATCTCTCCACCTGGGGCTGGGAGAACTGGGCGGAGAGAGGATGCTTTCTTCACCCTCTGACTCCCGTCCGTCCATAAATCCCATTGCATCCAACTCCAGTTTGTATCTAGTATGTGCTCTTCTTTTAATCTCAACTGCCTCAACTCGAGTGTCATTTCTTGCAAGATGACTGCAAAAGCCTCTTAACTGATCTCCCTGCGTCTTGCCCCTTTTCCTCCTAGCCGACAGTAATCTTTTTAGAAAATAAATCGGATCGTGCTGTTCTCTCACTTAAAACCCTCCAATGGCTTCCTGTTGGATTTAGAAAAAAAGTCATAGCCATGGCCTCTAAAACATTTGTGATTTGTCCCCCGACAACGTCTCCAACCTAATCCCATACCACAGCCCTCCTTGGCCACTGTGATCCACCCACATGGGCTACTTCTGTTTTTCCAACATCCCAGACTCTTTCCTGTGTCAGAGCCTGATCACTTGCTATTTCTTTGCCCGGAAAGCTCTCCTTTGGCTGGCTCCTTTCTAACCCTTCCTGCTTCAGCTCAAAATTCACCTCTTCAGAGTTTCCACCCACCAGGTCTGAATAGCTGGCACAGGGCAATCATAAGATCTGGGCAAAACACAAAAGCAATTATTTGCAGGCATTGGATGGCAACCGATGCAGGACTACAGTCCACAAGAAAAAGGAAGCCTAACAACCTCCATGTTCTTCCTGGATTTGTCTCTGAAACACTTTCTGAACCGTGGTTTCAGAAAATAGAGCCCAAGCTCGGATCTGTGGTCCTGCTGGGTGAAGAAATAAGAGACTGGAGCTCAGGACTCCTATGACAGCTGGGTCTGAGTGATAGCGTAGCAGAAAGAAGATAGCTACTGAGAAGAACCCAGATGTCATCTTATAAATACCCCACGGGTCCTTGGCCAAATCACAGGCTGGGCAGCACAGGGCAAGACTCTGAGGCCTGGCAGAGAACAGCAGTTGGGGTGTTACTTGCCGGAGACAGTAGAGTTCTGGCCAAGCTAAAGTGGAGAGATCCTGGTAAATGTGCTGGGAACTCAACCAATGCCCAAGGAATAAGGACCGTGCTTTAGGAGTAACATAATGCCCAGGACTGAGGGAAAAAGTAAGGAGACCTGTGTATCAACAAGACCATCTGCTGATCATTTAACTACTTATCAGAACAAAACTCAGTCGACATTCTTTGGAGGAAAATAATAATCAGCAATCTCCACAACATGTCATGTATCATGCCCATCTCACATATAATGCCCATCTCACATAAATATTACAAAAATTACTAGTCATGTGAAGAAGCAGGAAAATGTGATTGTTTACCAAGAAATATAATAGTTATTAGAAGCAGACCCAGAGGTGATCCAGATATTGAAGTTACCAGATAAGACCTTCAAAATAACCATAATTCATGTGATTTAAGAAATTAGGGGGGTGACGTCATCAACAAGGCGATGTAAACAGCTACTGAATACTCCTCTCCAGAGACTCAAGAGAAAAAGGACAATTCTGAATTGTTTGAAGCTCTGGAGGAGGGTACAGACTGGAGAAAGGCTCTGCAGATGCCGAATTGAAGAAAGAGAAGAAATACCAGGTAGGAATCTTCTGTCCCAGACCAGGCAGTCCTCTCCCCTCCCCCTCACTCAGGCTCGGTGTGGCAAAAGGCACAGAATCAGCAGATGGGACCCCTCCCACCAGAGACACAGATTTTAAAATCTCTCACAGCAGTGAAAAAATACCACCACTGTTTGAAGACCCAGGGACAGGGGATGACAATTCTAGGTCCAGGTCATTGACGGACAAAGAGACTGAGAAAACATGGACAGAGACTGTGTTTCAAGTCCTGAGTCTGAAAGCTCTTCCCCCACCCTTGAGGGATGCTGGAGTGCTGGGTCAGCTGAGGGAGGATTTTGCCACAGGTGGAGCTCCACATCGAGCCAGATTTTGGCTGGCAAAGTGAGGGCATAGGAATCCCACAGTTTCAGTTCACCTGTGTAGATGCAACCTGCAGTTGGAGGCAAAGCAGCTTCTGAATACAACTGAGTTACCGAACAGCATCATTTGCTGACAGTCCAGAAGGTTAAGAGAATTGAAACACTTTAAAAAAGATGCTTCACACCCTTTCTTAGGACCACAGGAGCTGGTCTAAACACCCTGCACAGAAACCCAGCCCAATTTTGGCTGAGAAATATGTAAGACCCAACTGTTAAAGCAGGGCTCTAAAACAAACCCAGGTCTTGCTGACCAGCAGAAAACAGAGCACCAGTGAGAGCCAGAAGATCTATATTACCACACACACTGAACTTGCTGGGGTGCCCACTGCCTATCTCCCATCCCTGTGGCAGGGGTGGCTGCCTGATTTAAGGGGAAGACTGGGGGCAGAGCCAATCTGACAACTGGCCAGCAAGAGAAACAAAGAAATATAGAGATCAAAGAAAACCAACAAGAAAACCCAAGGCAAAAAAGAGAAAACAACCTCCAGAATAAACAAATCGAGAAAATCAGATGCCTAGACAGCAAAAGAATAATGAGCCACACCAGGAAACTTGAAGATATGGCCAGTCAAGGGAATAAACACCTCAACTGAGATTCAAGAGTTGAAATAATTAATTAAAGATGCTCACACAAATCTTCTAAATCAAATCAATGAGTTGAAAGAAAATCTGACAAAAGAGATGAATGATATAAAGAAGACATTGAGTGACCATAAGGAAGAATTCAAAAGCTTGAAAAAACAAATGGCAGAATCTATGGGAATGAAAGGTACAATAGAAGAGATGAAAAACACAGTGGAGACATACAACAGCAGAGTTGGCGAGGCAGAAGAAAGGATTGAGGAACTAGAGGACAGGACACCTGAAATCCTACATACAAAAGAAGAGAGGGAAAAGAATGGAAACATATGAGCAGGGGCTCAGGGAACTGAATGACAACATGAAGCACATGAATTTATGTGGCATAGGTGTTACAGAAGGAGAAGAGAAGGGAAAGGAGGCAGAAAGAATAATAGAGGAAATAATCAATGAAAATTTCCTAACTTTTATGAAAGACATAAAATTATAAGACCAAGAAGTGTGGCATACCCCAAACAAAATTGATCCAAATAGACCTACTCCATGGAGTTTTGTTCTGGCAAGGCACTTACTAATCAGATTGTCAAACATCAAAGACAAAGAGAGAATTCTGAAAGCAGCAAGAGAAAAGCAATCCATCATATACAAGGGAAGCTCAATAATACTAAGTGTGGATTTCTCAGTAGAAACCATGGAGGCAAGAAGTCAGTGGTATGATATATTCAAAATACTGAAAGAGAAAAACTGGCAAGGCACTTACTAATCAGATTGTCAAACATCAAAGACAAAGAGAGAATTCTGAAAGCAGCAAGAGAAAAGCAATCCATCATATACAAGGGAAGCTCAATAATACTAAGTGTGGATTTCTCAGTAGAAACCATGGAGGCAAGAAGTCAGTGGTATGATATATTC
Source organism: Choloepus didactylus (assembly GCF_015220235.1). Classification (NCBI taxonomy): domain Eukaryota; kingdom Metazoa; phylum Chordata; class Mammalia; order Pilosa; family Megalonychidae; genus Choloepus; species Choloepus didactylus. The sequence goes on along the minus strand of NC_051309.1, from coordinate 7,234,252 downwards.
AAAATACTGAAAGAGAAAAACTTCCTATACCCAGCAAAATGGTGCTTCAAAAATGAGGGAGAGTTTAAAATATTTACAGATAAACAGACACTGAGAGAGTCTGTGAACAGGAGACCTCCTCTACAAGAAATAATAAAGAGAGTGCTACAGATAGATAAGAAAAGACAGGAGAGAGAGGTTTGGAGACAAATGTAGAAATGAAGATACCAGGAGATGAAAAGAGGGTAAAGATTGGGCATTTGATGCTAAAGGAGTACAGAATATTCAACAGGATTTATTGTATGGATCCAAAAATGGATAGCACAATATTGGATGATGGTAGCACAATATTGTAAGTACACTGAACAAAGATGACTGTGAGTACAGTTGAAAGAGGAAGGTTAGGGATATGTAGGACATCAGAAGGAAAGACAGAAGATAAAGACTGGGACAACATAACTGAGTGAAATCTGGGGTGATCAATGATTGTGATCGAATTTACAAATATAAGAATATTTTTATATGAGGGAGAACAAATGGATGTCAACTGTGCACAGTGTTAAAATGGGATGGTATTGGGGAAAAATACAATCAATGCAAACTAGAGTCTATAGTTAACAGTAACGTTGTAATATGCTTCCATTAATTGTAACAAAGGCAATATACCAAAGCTAAATGTCTATAAGAAGTGGGTATGAGGGAGGGGTATGGGATTCTTGGTGTTGGTGGCGGTGTCTGACTTTTTTATTGTATTTTATTTTAATTTTATTTTTTCTTTTGTTGCTTTTTAGTTGTCATTTTTTTCTTTCTTTATCTTTTTTTCTTTTTTCACCTCTTCCTCTTTCTCTGTGGAAGAAATGGAAATATCCTCATATGGATAGTGGTGGTGAATGCAAAACTAGGACTAAGGTAAATCAGACTAAAGAGTAAAGGATAATACTGATGGTGTTTTAAAACTTCAACTTCCATGTGAGACCAAAGGAAGAGATGTTTATTAGATGAAAAATCTATATCTTTTGTAGCACAGTATATAATTTAACTTGTATAGTCAGTTTATTCAAACAGCATAATTGCATGGAGCATTGAATAGGGAGTGAAATCTGGTTTGCTTGTACAGGTTAGTGTGAAGCCCCGATACAACTCAGAGTAATTTGAGTAGAGAATAAAAATGTATTTGCAAAGCCCCGTTGAGTGACTGGGGAAAATGTGGAAATATTAAATTTCCCCACCTGGGGAATTAATGATATTCTCACAATCATTGGGACTACTAATTTAGAAGGCCGAGCCCTTGATCTTGGGACTTGCCCTTATGAAGCTTGTTACTGCAAAGAAGAGCTAAGCCTACTTAAAATTGTGCCTAAGAGTCACCCCCAGAGAACCTCTTTTGTTTTTCAAATGTGGCCTCTCTCTTTAAGTCAATTCTGCAGGTAAACTCACTGTCCTTTCCCCTACCTGGGACCTGACTCCCAGGGGTGTAAATCTCACTGGTAACATGGGACATGACTCGCAGAGATGAGCTTGGCCCTGGCAATGTGGGATTGAGAAAGCCTTTTTGACCAAAAGGGGGAAAAGAAATGAAACAAAATAAAGTTTCAGTGGCTGAGTGATCTCAAATAGAGTCAAGCGGTCATTCTGGAGATAATTCTTATGTGTTATATAGATATCCCTTTTTAGTTTTTAGTGTATTAGAATAGCTAGAAGGAAATACCTGAAACTGTGAACTGCAACCTAGTAGCCTTTATTCTTGAAGACGACTGTATAACTATATTGCTTACACTGTGTGACCATGTGATTGTGAAAACTCCCGCTCCCTTTATCCAGTGTGTGGACAGATGAGTAGAAAAATGAGGACAAAGAAGTAAATGAATAATGGGGAGAGATGGGGTGTGCCAGTTTGGATGTATTATGTCCCCCAAAACACCAAGTTCTTTAATGCCATCTTGTGGGGGCAGACATATTAGTGTTGATCAGGTTGGCATCTTTGGATTGAGTTGTTTTCCTGGAGATGTGACCCATCAGCTGTAGGTGATAACTCTGATTAAATTATTTCCATGGAGGTGTGGCCCCGCCCATTCAGGGTTGGTCTTGACTGATTTACTGGAGTACTTTAGAAAGAGCCACACAGGCCCAGACACTTGCTGCAGCTGAGACAGACACTTTGGAGAGCGCCATTTTGAAATACAACCTGGGAGCAAGCAGACGCCAGCCACGTGCCTTCCCAGCTAACAGAGGTTTTCCAGATGTGTTCTTCAGTGTTCTTCAGTGAAGGTGTCCTATTGTTGATGCCTTACCTTGGACACTTTATGGCCTTAAGACTATAACTTTGCAACCAAATAACCCCCTTTATAAAAGGCAATCCATTTCTGGTATTTTGCATAACGGCAGCATTAGCAAACCGGAACATGGAGGATATGCAATGTTTTGGGTGTTCTTTTTTACTTTAACTTTTATTATTATTCTTTTTGTGTGTGATAATGAATATGTTCAAAAATTGATTTGGGGGATGAATGCACAACTATATAATGATACTGAGAACAATTAATTGTTCACTGTGGATGATTTTATGGTTTGTGAATACATCTCAATAAAATTGAATTATTAAAAAAATTTTAAAAACAGAAATTGGGGGCACAGACAAAACGGATGAGAATAGGAGAAAAGAGATGGTCTACAACTGCAAAAAAACAACAAATGAAATAAAGATTTCATTGGAAGGATTTAATATCAGATAAGACAGAAGAACACAGGGTTAGTAAACTTAAAGGACAATAGAAAATCCAAACTGAAGGACAAAGAAAACAAAATGGAAAAAAAAAATAGAACAGAGTTCTCAAGACATGTGAAACCTAGTCAAAAGGCCTGCATTTCTAGAAGGAGAGGAGAGAAAAATAGAAAGGAATGAAATAGTTGAAAAAATAAAGATCAAGAAAGTTCCAAATCTGATAAAAGACATGAATCACCAATTTCAAGAAACTCAGACACCCCCAAACAAGATAAATATAAATAAAACCATACCTAGTGTGGTAGCTTGGAGATACATACCCCCAAAAAACATGTTCTTAAATTTAATCCATTCCTGTGGGTGTGGACCCATTTGTAAATAAGATCCCTTCAAGATGTCACTTCAGTTAAGGTGTGGCCCAAATGAATCAGGTTGGATTCTAATCTGGATTACTAGAGTCCTTTGTAAGCAGACTGAAAGTCAGACAGAGGGAAAGCCATGGAGGGAGCAGCCAGAAGCTGAAAGTCAAAGTAACCAGGAAGAGCAGAAAGAAGCCAGGAGAGAGTGCCATGTGCTTTGCCGCATAACAGAAAAGCAACAGACCGAGGGTCACCCTCAGCCAACCCCAGAACACTACAGTCTTCTGGGAAAGAGCATCGCCTTGATGACACTTTGATTTTGGATTTCTCCTGACCTCAACACTGTGAGCCAATAAATTCCCATTGTTTAAGTTATCACATGGCATGGTATTTGCTTCATCAACCAGGAAACTAAAACACCTAAGCACATCACAGTCAAACAGCCAAAACCCACAGATAAAAAGGAACTCTTAAAAGCAGTCACTGTAAGATAAAAAACAATGACAATGGCACTGACTTTTTAATGGACACTCTGGAAGCCAGAAGCCAAGGGAATGAGATCGTGAAAGCACTGCATTAAAGCAGGGGAAATATCCGCTCAAAAATTCTGAATCCAAGAACAATATCTTTCAAAAGTGAAGATGAAAAAAAATGTTTTCAGAAAAAGATATATGACAGACTACACCACCATCAGACCGTCACAAGAAATGCTAAAATTCTTCAGACAGAAGGAAAAGAAGTAGAAGGAAGAATGAACAGCACAAAAAAATGGGAAGATACGGATAAATATAAAAGACTATTGATTATTGAATACAATTACAAGAACTTATAGGATTTATTAAACATAAAAGTAAAACATATGACACCAATAAAAATTAAAAGGAAGGGGAGTGATTGGAGTTAAACAATCAAAGATTTTTGCATTGTTTGGGACATGGTTAAAGTACTAATTTAAGGTAAATTTTAATAATGGATAGATACATTTTGAAAGTTCCACAGTAACCACTAAAAGAATGATACCAAAATGTATAACAAAACAAGCAAATGGAGAAGAAAAAGGAATAATGAAAATATTTGATTAATGCCATAGAGGTAGGAAAGGAGGAGTAAAAGAAAAGAGAACAGATGAAACAAAAATATAGCAAGAAAGTAGACATAAACCCAACTATGAACACATCCACTAAATGTAAATGGGATCTAACACACTGATTAAAAGGCAAAGATGATCAAATTGAAATAAATTTATAAAAAATAACCATATGCTATTTATAAGAAACATATTTTAAATATAAAGATGGGTTAAAGCAAAAAGATGGAGGTATAAAATAGTTTTAGATCATTAAAACACTAATATCAGATGAATAGATTAAAAGGCAAGAGGCATTATAAGGGATAATGAGAGATATTTCATTTGATAAATGAGTCAATTCAAAATAAGATGTAATAATCCTAAATCTATATGTGTCTCAGAAATAGTTCAAGATACATGAATAAAATAAAATAAAAAATAACATAATTAAAAGAAGAAATGTTCAAATCCATACCAGAAGTGGAGAGTTTAAAAATTCCTCTTGGTAAATGTAAGAAAAGAATAAACAAAACATCAGAAAGATACAGAAGATTTGATTAGCACAATTAACCAGCTTAGCTCAATTAACACCCAACAGCTGCAGAATAAACATTCTTTACAAGGATACAACTGATATTAATCAAAATAGATCATAACCTGGTCAATAAAACAAGTCTCAACACATTTCAAATGATTGAAATAATATAGTCTATGATCTCTGACAACAGTGAAATAACAGAATCAATAACAAAATATAACTAGAAATACCCAGAGGCTTGGAAATTAATCAACTTACATCTAAATAACCCACAGATCAAGGAGGAAATTCAATGGAAATTAGGAAATATTTTTGTTGAAAGGGTATAAATGTAAAACATATCAAAATGTGTGGGATGCAGCTAAAACAGGGCTTTGAAGGAAATGCATAGCTTTAAATGCATATATTCCTAAAGACGAACAGTTGAAAATCAATGATCTAAGCTTTCAACACAAAAAGAAAAACAGAGAACATCAAATCAAATTTAAATCAAAAGAAAGTGGAAGAGAGGGCAAGACAACAGAGTGATGAAGTCTGGGTTTCAGTTACTCCTCTGGGCAGCTGGTAAATAGCCAAAAACTGTGTGGAACGGAAACTTCAGGGAAATCTGTGTTCAGTTACATGTCATACAACAGTCTCAAACACATGGAGCAGCTGAGATCAGTGAAACCTGTAAGTTATCATGGCCAGGGGGCCTGCGCCCCTCCCTGCCAGGCACAGCAGACTGTTTTGTGGCTGGTTTCCCAAGGGAGGAGGGGCCGCCCATGCTGGGAACCAAGAGGGAGGCTCAACTGGCCTCAGTTGCAGAACTGATTAACAAACTCAGGCTACTGAACAAAAACTCCAACCATAGATAAACTGAGACAAGACACCAGAGAATCTGGGAGAAGTCAGCCTGGTGGAGAGGAGACAGGGCTAGCAAAAACAGTAAAACAAACAAACAAACAAACAAACAAAAAACAGAGACTTTTGGAGTTAGGGGTGAACATAATACAGAGAAGGGCAGGGCTCAAACAGAATCAGGCACATATGCAAACACTGGAAGCCAGAGCCCTTCTCTGAAAAGCCCGTTTTTCTGGTTTCTTGTTTTCTCCTCAGTTGCTCTCCAACTCCTTAACTTTTTGCATTTCAATAGCCCATCAGAACTGCAAGGGTGGAAATAAAGGTGTCTCAGAGTAACTATCCAGTAGGAATAGATAATAAGACTAAAGTACTTTTCTTTAAACAGTCTATACTGGGCCTTTCTTTTTCTTTTTTCTTTTTCTTTCTTTCTTTTTTTTAAATCTTTTTCTCTCTTTCTTTTTTTTTAAATAACTATTCTAAGTAGCCATTACAGAAAGTCTCAAAGACTTGCAATGTTGGCCTAGGCAAGAGCAGAGCTAAGACTGCTCTGAGAGACAAAGCAATAAGTCTAGTGGGGGAGACAACTCCCTAAAGGTCATAACTCCCCCAAGAAAAGGGGGGTGTGTGTGGTCCAACTCAAGTGGCAGCCCTTATTTGGGGAACTCAGACCCAGGGGCTAGAATTCAGAAACCAACTTCAATCAGCCATGCTGCTGACAGCGTCAGGGTCACCAGGAGAACTAAAGACTCCACACCTCCTCACACTGGTGGGGGAGCTGCAGGCTGGCAAGCACCACCTTCTGGACAGGATAGGAAAAGCACAGAGTCTAAAGGCTTTGCAGGAGGATCTCATTCTCAGAGAAACTCCATATCCTCCTCCAGAGACCTGGGCCTCTCTGGACTGGGAAAATCTGAATGGGGTTGACCATATCTGAGGAGACCCTCTCAGAAAAAGGCTACATAGAAGCAGGGCAAGAAACAGAAAAACAAGAAGTAAAAAACTCTGATCAGCTAAATAGAACCTAAGTTAGAGGTCTAGTATAAGCTGAACTGAATACCAAAGGTTAGAGAACAAATCCAACCAACAAGAAAATACTAGGTAAAAGAGTGAAAATAATCTCCAGAATAAACTAATCAAGAAAGTCAGATGCCTATACAGCTTAAGATAATGAGCAATACTAGACACAAAAATATGGACCAGCCAAAGGAACAAACTGATAGTTCAACTGAGATACAGGAGTTGAGACAACTAATACTAAATAAATTCAATGAACTGAAGGAAGAACTAATTAAAGATGTTCAAACTGATCTCCTAAATCAATTCAAAAATCAAGTCAATGAACTGAGGGAAGATATAGAAAAAGAGTTGAAGGATATAAGGTAGATACTGGATGACCATAAAGAAGAATTCATAAACTTGAAAAAACAAATGGCAGAACTTATGGGAATGAAGGGCATAAAGGAGGAAATGAAAAAGACAACAGACGGATACAACAGTAGATTTGAAAAGGCATAAGAAAGGATCAGTGAATTGGAAGACAAGACATTTGAATTCATACACACAAAAGAACAGATGGTGAAAAAAATGGAAAAATACGAGCAGAGTCTTAGGGAGCTGAGTGACAACATGAAACGCATGAATATATGTGTTATGGGTATCCCAGAGGGAGAAGAGATGGGAAAAGGGGCAGAATGAATAATAGAAGAAATAGTCACTGAAAATTTCCCAACTCTTACGAAAGACAGAAAATTACAGATCCAAGAAGTACAGCATACCCCAAACAGAATAGATCCCAATAGAACTCCAAGACACTTACTGATCAGATTGTCCAATGTCAAAGACAGAGAGAATTCTGAAAGCAGCAAGAGAAAAGCAATCCATCACATGGAAGGGAAGTTTGAAAAGACTATGTGCAGATTTCTCTGCAGAAACCATGGAGGCGAGAAGACAGTGGTATGATATACTTAAGATACTGAAAGAGAAGAACTGCCAACCAAGAATTCTATATCCAGCAAAACTATCCTTCCAAGGGTGGAGGTGACCTAAGGGTACATTGACTGAAGAACGGAATGGTGTACTGTGGTGTACACATACAGTGGAACATTGAGCAACTACGAGAAGGAGTGAAGCTGCGAGACACACAACGAGGTGAATAGATCCTGTACACAGTATTTGAGTGAAGTACACCAGAAATAAAGGCAAACACTTTAATGCCTCACCAATATGGACTAACTACAAGGTGTAAACTCAGAATTGAATCTTAGAACATAGCCTAACATGGACATAATTATTGTAATAGTCCCTAGATTGTAAGCTCTTACAGCAGTTAACTCTATTCCTGAACTGTAATGCGTATCTGTAAACTTTGAGATGCCGATCCCTTAGTGTATAACCTGATTGGTCTCTGGAACAATGCGTATCTCTGAGACACCTGAAACTCAGAGCTACAGCTCAGCAGTTTGAATGTCAGTATTAGTGCATACAGCATCTGTTAAAAAAAAAAAAAAAAAAGCTGAAAAAGAGCCCAGACTTCAATTAGTGATATGAATGAAGCAGATCTGGTTAGGACTAGGGCAAACTGGGCCAAAAGGTGAAGGTCAAAACTGACTGTGTTTTAAAACTTCAAATTCCATGTGAGACCAAGGGAAGAGATGTCTATTTGGTGCAGGATCTATATTTTCTAAACAGTATAACTCTACAGTCGGTTTGTTTTAATGCCACAATTACATGGAACTTTGACTAGGAAGTGAGATATGGTAGGTTAGTATAGGTTAGAGTGAAATAGTGACACATCCCAAAGTAATTTAGGCAGAGAATAAAAAATATATTTACAGCTCCCCCACCCCACCCTCAGGAGCTGGGGGAAGGTGCAGAAGTGTTGGACTTCCTCACCTGGACTGGTGTTGATGTTGTCACAAACATTGGGACTGGTGGTTTGATGTGCCAAGCCCTTAATCATGGGACTTGCCCTTATGAAGCTTGTTACTGCAAAGGAGAGGCTAAACTTGCATATAATTGTGCCTAAGAGTCTCCCCCTGAGTACCTCTTTGTTGCTCAGATATGGCCCTCTCTCTCTCTAACTGAGCCGCCTCAGCAGGTGAACTCACTGCCCTCCCCACTACATGGGACCCAACTCCCAGGGGTGTAAATCTCCCTGGCAATGCAGGATATGACTCCCAGGGATGAATCTGGACCCGGCATTGTGGGATTGAGAATATCTTCTTGACCAAAAGGGGGATGCAAAATGAGATGAAATAGTTTCAGTGGCTGAGAGATTTCAAATGGAGTTGAGAGGTCACTCTGGTGGACATTCTTATGCACTATATAGATAACACCTCTTAGGTTTTAATGTATTGGAATAACTAGAAGTAAATACCTGAAACTACCAAACTCCAAACCAGTAGTCTGGACTCCTGAAGATTATATAATCATGTATATTACAAGGGATGACAGTGTTATTGTGAAAACCTTGTGGCTCACACTCCCTTTATCTAGTGTATGGATGGATGAGTAGAAAAATGGGGATAAAAACTAAATGACAAATAGGGTGGGATGGGGGGATGGTATGGGTGTTCTTTTTTTTTACTTTTATTTTTTATTCTTATTCTGATTCTTTCTGATGTAAGGAAAATATTCAGAAATAGATTGTGGTGATGAATGCATAACTATATGATCGTACTGTGAACAGTTGATTGTATACCATGGATGATTGTATGGTATGTGAATATGTTTCAATAAAACTGAATTTAAAAGAAAAAAAAAACTTCACAAATATATATAAATCCAATTATAACATGGCATTCATTGGCTTTGCTGAAATTCAGTTAAAGTTTTCCAATTCTTCTTACAAACATATTGTGCCAGTTTGAAATCATTATGGACCCCAGAAGAGCCATGATCTTTTAATCCAATATTGTTAGGTGGAACCTTTTGATTGAATGTTTCCATGGAGATGTGACTCACCCAACTGTCGGTGAGACCTTTAATTAGTTTCTGTGGAGGTATGGCCCCACCCATTCAGGGTGGGTATTAATTAGATCACTGGAGTCCTTTAAGAGTGCTCATGGAGAAGCTTGTCAGAGAGGCTGAGAGAAACATTTTCGAGAGAAGCTAAGATATGTTTGCCCCTGGGAGAAGCTAAAAGATGACACAAACCTAGACACTTAGAGATGGTGGGAGTTGCAGACAGAAGGACGTTTGGAGATGCTAAGCTAAGAGATGAAGCCCAGAGTTTGCCCCTGAGAAGCTAACCAGATGCTTAGAGAGATGCCCCAGGAGAACCAAGCAGTGAAGTAAGAGAAGCTAAGAGAGACAGAGCACAGAGACATTTTGGAGAAAGCCATTTTGAAATGCAACCCGAGAGCAAAGGACCAGCAGATGCCGTCCACATGCCTTCCCAGCTGACAGAGGTGTTCCAGACGCCAATGACCTTCCTTCAGTGAAGGTAACCTCTTGATGCCTTAGTTTGGACATTTTAATAGCTGTAAATTTGTAGCCTAATAAATCCCCTTTATAAAAGCCAAAAAAAAAAAAAAATGAGGGAGAGATTAAAATATATTCAGACAAACAGACACTGAAAGAGTTTGTGAATAAGAGACTGGCACTACAAGAAATACTAAAGGGAGTGCTATAGGCTGATAGGAAAAGACAGGAGAGAGAGGTTTGGAGAAGAGTGTAGAAATGAAAATTATCAGGAAGGGTAAAACGAGAGAGATGAAAAAATAAGACATGACATATAAAATCCAAAAACACAAAATGGTAGTAGAAAGTACTGCCCTTACAGCAATAACACTAGATGTAAATGGATTAAACTCCCCAATAAAAAGACACAGACTGGAAGAATGGATTAAAAAACAGGACCCATCTATATGCTGTCTACAAGAAACTCACTTTAGATGCAAGGACAAAAATAGGCTGAAAGTGAAAGGTTGGAAAAAGATATTTCATGCAAACAGCAACCAGAAAAAAGCAGGAGTAGCTATATTAATATCAGCACAATTAGACTTCAAAAGTAAAACAATTAAAAGAGACAAAGAAGGACACTGTATATTAATAAAAGGGTCAATTCATCAAGAAAACATACAATCATAAATATTTATGAACCAAGCCAGAGTGCTCCAAAATTCATTAGGCAAACACTGAGAACACTGAAAGGAGAAGTAGATACCTTTCAATAATAGTTGGAGACTTTGACACACCTCTATCATCAATGGATAGAATATCTAGACAGAGGATAAATAAGGAAACAGAGATGTTGAATTGTATGATAAATGAACTAGACTTGACAGACACTTATAGAACACTACACCCCACAACAGCAGGATACACATTTTTCTCAAGTGCTCATGGAACATTCTCTAGGATAGACCACATGTTGGGTCACAAAGCAAGTCTCAACAACTTTAAAAATACTGATATTATAAAAAACACTTTCTTGGATCATAATGGAATGAAGTTGGAAATAAATAACAGGCAGAAGACTATAAAATTCACAAATATATGGAGGCTAAACAACACATTCTTAAAAACCAGTGGGTAAAGGAAGAAATTACAAGAGAAATTAGTAAATACCTCAAGGCAAATGACAATGAAAACACAACATATCAAAACTTATGGGATGCAGCAAAGGTGGTGCTGAGAGGGAAATTTATTGCCCTAAATGCCTATATTAAAGGAGAAGAGAGGGCAAAAATTGAGGAATTAACTGTTCACCAGGCATAACTAGAGAAAGAATGGCAAAGTAACCCCAAAGCAAACAGAAGGAAAGAAACAACCAAGATTAGAGCAGATATAAATGAAATTGAGAACAGGAAAACAATAGAGAGAATCAACAAAACCAGAAGTCGGTTCTTTGAGAAAATCAACAAAACTGATGGACCCCTGGCTAGGCTAACCAAAAAAAAAAAAAAAAAAAAAAAAAAAAAAAAAAAGAGAGAGAGAGAGAGAGAGAGAGAGAGAGGATGCAAATAAATGAAATCAGAAACAGGAAAGGAGACATAATGAGAAGATACTACAAGCAACTATATGCCAATAAACTAGACAACTTAGATGAAACGGACAACTTCCTAGAAAAGCATAAACAACCAACATTGACTCAAGAAGAAACAGATGACCTCAACAAACCAATCACAAGTAAAGGGATTGAGTCAGTCATCAAGAAGCTCCCAATAAAGAAAAGCCCAGGACCAGATAGCTTCACATGTGAATTCTACCAAGCATTCAAGAAAGAATTAGTACCAATCCTGCTCAAACTCTTCAAAAAAATTGAAGAGGAGGGAAAGCTACCCAACTCATTCTATGAAGCTAATATGACCTTAATACCAAAATCAGACCAAGATACTACAAAAAAAGAAAATTATAGACCAATCTCTTTAATGAATATAGATGCAAAAATCCTCAACAAAATACTTGCAAAGCAAATCCGGCAGCACATTAAGAGAATTATACACCACGACCAGGTGGGGTTTATTGAAGGTATGCAAGGCTGGTTCAACACAAGAAAATCAATTAATGTAATTCACCACATCAATAAACCAAAGCAGAAGAACCACATGATCATCTCAATCGATGCAGAATAGGCATTTGACAAATTCAACATCCTTTCCTAATAAAACATTTCAAAGGATAGGAATAGAAGGGAATTTTCTCAATATGAAAAAGGCAATATATGAAAAACCTACAGCTAACATCATACTCAATGGGGAAAGGCTGAAAGCCTTCCTTCTAAGATCAGGAACAAGACAGGGATGCCCACTGTCACCACTGTTATTCAACATTGTGCTGGAAGTTCTAGCTAGAGCAATTAGACAAGAAAAAGAAATAAAAGGCAGCCAAATTGGAGAGGAAGAAGTAAAACTTACACTCTTTGCAGATGACATGATTCTATATGTAGAAAATCTAGAGAAATCTACAGCAAAGCTATTAAACTAATCAACAAATATAGCAAAGTGGCAGGCTACAAGAGCAACATACACAAGTAAGTGCAACAAGAGGAAGAAATCAAGAAAAAAATTCCATTTACAACAGCAACCAAAAGAAGCAAGTATTTAGGAATAAATTTTAAAAAGCCACAAAAGACCTACACACAGGAAACTACAAGAAACTGCTAAAAAAAATCGAACAGGACCTTAAAAAATGGAAGAACATACCGTGTTCATGGATTGGAAGACTAAATATAATTTAGATGTCAGTTCTACCTAAAATGATTTATAGATTCAATGCAATACCAATTAAAATCCCAACAACTTACTTTGCAGAAATGGAAAAACCAATAATCAAATTTATTTGGAAGGGCAAGTTGCCCCCAATAGCCAAAAATATCCTGAGAAAGAGGAACAAAGTGGGAGGTCTCACACTACCTGACTTTGAAGCATATTACAAAGCTACAGTGCTCAACTTATTCACTGTTGGTGGGAATACAACCACTCTGGAAGACAGTATGGAGATTCCTCAGGAAGCTAAATATAGATTTGCCATATGACCCAGCTATTCCATTACTAGGTATATCTATATTACTGAGTATATATATATATACTCAGAGGAAGGGAAAGTTAAGACACAAATGGACATTTATAAACCAATGTTTATTACGGCATTATTCACAATAGCTGAGAGATGGGAACAGTCCAAGGGTCCATCAACTAATGAGTGCATAAACAAACTGTGGTATATACACATGATGGAATATTATGCAGCTGTAAGACAGAACAAAGACATGGAACATATAATAATGTGGATGAACCTTGAGGACATTATGTTGAGTGAAGTTAGCCAGAAACAAAAGGACAAACACTGTATGGTCTCACTAATATGAAGTATCATTAATGAGCAAACTTTGAGAGTTAAAAGCTGATAACACAGGCTACCAGGAGATAGAAAGAAGGTAGAGATTGGGCATTTGATGCTGAAGAACTACAGAATGTTCAGCAGAATTGATTGTATAGATCCAGAAACAGATAGCATAATACTGTGTAACGGTAGCACAATATTGTAAGTACACTGAACAAAGATGAGCAAAGCTGAAAGAGGTGGGCTGGGGCATGAATGACACCTGAGGTAAAGATAGAAGATAAAGACTAGGACTTAAACAGCAAAAACTGGAGTGGTCAATGATTGTGACTAAATGTACAAATATAAAATTGTTCTTGCATTTGGGAGAACAAATGAATGTCAACACTGCAAAGTGTTGGAAAGGAGATGGTATTGGGGAAAAAATATAATCAAAGCAAACTGGCACCTATGGCCAACAGTAACATTGTAATATGCTTCCATTAAATGTAACAAAGGCAATATATCAAAGTATATTTGGGCAGAGAATAAAAATATATATGCAGGGCCCCTTAAGGAGCTAGGGAGCTAGGGAAAATGCAGAGGTGTTGGGCTTCCTTGCCAACTTGGCAGGTGAACTCACTGCCCTCACCCCTACGTGGGACCTGACTCCCAGGGGTGTAAATCTCCCTGGCAATGCAGGATATGACTCCCAAGGATGAATCTGGACCCAACATTGTGGGATTGAAAACATCTTCTTGACCAAAAGGTGGATGCAAGATGAAACAAAATAAAGTTTCAGTGGCTGAGAGATTCCAGATGGAGCCTAGACATCACTCGGGTGGGCATTCTTATGCACTATATATATAGATAACCCTTTTTAGGTTTTAATGCATTGGAATAGCTAGAAGTAAATACCTGAAACTATCAAACTCCAACCCAGTAGCCTTGACTCTTGAAGACGATTGTATAACAATGTAGCCTACAAGGGGTGACAGTGTGACTGTGAAAGCCTTGTGGATCACACTCCCTTTAGCCAGTGTATGGATGGATGAGTAGAAAAATGGGGACAAAAACTAAACGAAAAATAGAGTTGGAGGTGGGGATGATTTCGGTGTTCTTTTTTTATTTTTACTTTTTCTGGTACAAGGAAAATGTTCCAAAAATAGATTGGGGTAATGAATGCACAATTTTATGATGGTGCTATGAACAGTTGATTGTACACCATGGATGATTGTGTGGTATGTGAATATACCTCAATAAAATTGAATAAAAAGTAAAAGAAAAGAAAGTGGAGGGAAGAAAATAAAGACACAAGCAGAAATAAAAGAAATAGAAAACATACATACAAGAAAGAAAGTGAACAAAACCAAAAGTTGGTCCCTTGAAATGAGTGATATAATTGGGGATGGGGGGAGGGTGGGAATATGAATACAAAGACTCAATGTTAAACATCTGTAACTTACCAGAACTGATAAAAGAAAACATAGAAAATCTGAAAAGTCCTATATTTATTAAAGAATTTAATTCATAATTGACCTCAGATAGGTCATATATCTTCACTGTTGAATTCTTCGAAATATTTTTGGAACAAATGATATCAATTTTACACAAATTCTTCCAAAGAATTGTGAAAGAGGAAATTTATTTTATACATCAAAAAGACATCATTAAGAAAGTGAATAAGCAAACCACAGACTGGAAGAGGAAATCTGCAATACATATATCTGACAGTGGACTTGTATCTAAAATATATAAAGAACCCCTGCAAATCAATAAGAAAAAAACACAATTTACTAATGGACAAAAAGAAACAGACATGCATTTCACAAAAGAAGATATGCAAGTGACAAATAAGTACATGAGAAGATACTCAATATTATTACTCATAAGAGGAAACACAACACAAAGCCACGATGAGATGTCATACACAGAATGACTAAGACTTGGATGACCAACATTACCAAGCGTTGGCGAGGACGTGGAATAACTGGAAGGCTCACGCGTTGCTGGCGGGAGTGGATTTGGTTCAACACTTGGGAAGACTGTGTGCCTGGATCCACTACAGCTAAGTGTATGCCCACCCTGTGACCTCGTCATTCCACTCTTAGGTATTTACCCAAGAGAAATAAGGGCAAATGTCCACAAAAAGATGTGTACCAGAATGTTCATAACAATCTAATTCATGACAGCCAAAACTAGAAACAATCCAAAAGTCTCTCGACAGGAAATGGTTAAGTAAATTGCAGTAGATTCATATAATGAATTCATATAATGAAACAGACCAAACTAGTTATACAACATGGTTTCAAAACCGTTATGCTGAACGAAAGAAATAAGACATGCAGAGAGTATACCCAGTGATGGCATTTATATGATGTTCAAGAACAGGTGGTAAAAGAGTGGGGTGGGGTGGTGTGGGGTGGGCTGACTGCAAAGGGGCTCCTGGGGCGAGGGATATCCTTTACATATAGATCTGGATTGTGGACACATGGGTGTTAATGCATGTAAAAATTCATCGGGGTTTATACCTATGATCTACCGTATTTAGGCCACACATTGATTTGAAAAATCCTAATCATAAAAAAAGATTTTAAAGTTCATCTCATTGACATGCCTTCCCCAACCACGTCCTCACCATTTAGCCTCACCCTGCTCACTGCTTCCTTTGCACTTACCACTTTCTGGCAGAATACAGTTTCTCTTTGTTCATGTGTTTGCTGTCTCCCGTCATTAGATTGGAAGCTTACTGAGGACAGAGACCTTTTGTTCAAACTCCCCAGGACCCAAGACAGTGCCTGGTGCATAGTTGGCCTTCAGTGAATGTCTAAATGTTTGCTGAATGAATGGATGCCTGGCACCAATGTGCTTGGTATTTGTGTGTGTGTGTGTGTGTGTGTGTGTCATTTTTAAATAGAAAGATAGACAGATGTAGGCAGATTCATGATAGGTGTGATTAAGACACACGTAGACAAATAAATATGGATAGAGATGAATAGGTGATATAGAAAAATGCTATATATCAGTACAGATAGATATAATAGAAAATAGACAGATATAGATGATTAATGGATCGATAGATAGATGGATAAGATAGATGATATAGGCAGGTAGATATATAAAGATGATAGATTGATAGATGGATAGAAAGATGATATATGATTATTGGTAGAGATAGATAAGATACAGGCAAGTAGATAGATATATAGAGATGATAGATGGTAGACAGATGATAAATATAGGTGATAAATGATAGGTAGATAGACGGTTTATAGATATGATAGATGATAGAGATAGACAAGATGATAGGTAGGTAGGTATGTAGGTAGGTAGGTAGATAAATATAGTATATATCAGCAGGTAGATAGAGATGACAGATCAATAGATGATAGGCAATAAATAGAGATGATAGATGATAGGTAGGAAGGTAGATAGATAGGATAGATAGATTGACAGATGATAGAGATGATAGATGATACATAGGTAGGTAGGCAGGTAGGTAGGTAAGAGGTAGGTAGACAGAGAGAGAGATTTCCATTTTACTAAAGAGGTTCTAAAAGTCGAATATCATGCACAGATGAAACAGAAACTAACTCAGAAAGGTCTGTACCTTTGCTCAAAGTGACAAACTAGCGAGTGCAGAACTGGGGTTCAAACCCTGTTTGTTGAGCCTGAAAGCCCACTACTCTCTCCATTGTACTGTTCAAACCCCGATGTGCACAATTACAACTTGAGTTCCTTGAAAGACTCTTAGGTCCTAAATTCAGGCTCTGATTTTAAAGCATAAGCACCCCCTCCCCCACCCCTCCATGCTCCACCAGACGCCAGCTTGCTGGACTCAGCAGGGGGCAGGCTCGAGCCTTCCATGGCAGGTGGGAGTGGAGAGGCTGAACAGGACTGCCCTGGTTCGAGTCCCAGCCCCACCCATGAGGGCAAACCTCTTAATTTCTCTGTGTCTGTTTTCTCATCCGCTAGGTGGGGATGAAAAATTGGACCTGTTGATTGGATTAAATGAGTCAACAGGTGAAACATTAGAATAGTAATAGAAGTAAAACAATAGAAGAGTCCAACAGCATTAGAACAGCAGCTACTCAGAGCCAACGTACCTGGGGGTCCTGGCTTGGGGACCACAGAGGCTGCCCTTGCTCCGCAGAACAACATGCTCTTTTCTCCTCTTTTCCCAAATGCACTTGGTTGACTCCTGCTCCATTGGCATTTTCTTGCAGGGCATTGGATACTTCAGCGTTTCTCCAGATCAGTGATGGAGTCATAGAATCAGCTGGGTGTCTGGAATTTTCCTTGCATAAGGAAGGGCACGTCTGCTCTCCAGCCAGAGCTGAGTCCTCCTGCAGAGACGGCCCTGGGGCTCTTGTACTCAGTTGCTCTGAAAGTTGAGGCACCTGCACCGCCTTGTCTAGGGAGGCTAACAAAGTCGTCTTAGTTTCATCCTGGAGGTGCTTCTGTCCTTTCGCCAAACGCCCCACATCTGCGCTCACCTCCAGTGCAACTTCCCTTTCCAGAACACAAATCCTGCGTAAGAGGTGTCCATTCTCCCCCCTCAGGCCCCGGATCATGTCCTCGATTCCCAACACGATATCCTTTATCAGCTCTTTGTAACCGACGGCCAGCTCTGAAACCAGCGCCTTGAGCTCTGCATTTTCCTGCGTGATGCGCTCCATCACCCCCTTGGATTTCCGAAAGTTCTCAGACATTGCTTTCTGGATCTGGCCCAGATTCCCTTTCAGTTTTTCGTTTTCCTCTTCCAGCTCCGAAATTTTGCTGTAACTTTTCCCGTTGCAGTCTTCAAGGTCAGAAATGAGCTGCAAATACTGGTCCACCTCCCTCTTTAAGTGGGTCGCGTCCCCGGCCAGCCTGCCCTGCTCCTGTTCAAGGGTGGATATCTTTTTCACGTTTCTCTCTCTCTCTTTTTCCAGAGTGCGTACTTTTTTGTGGCATCTCTCTTGATCTCCCCGAAGTTTGGCATTGTCAAGTAAAGCTTTGCTTCTCTCTTCTCTCAGTTCAGCAATGAGCTGTCTAAACCTTCTCCTTACTCTTTCTAGGGCTCCCAGTGGTTGGGGAAGCTCGGAGGGTCTGGCTGGAGAGCCTGGGCTCACTTCACCCAAATGGGGCTCCATCCCTGGAACATCTCCTCTGGGCCCCAGGGCCTCGGTCTTTCCAAGATCCTTGAGCTCTGCCTCCTCGGCAGAACGAATATCCGAAACATGGTTTGCGAAAACATCCTTAGAATAAGCATTCTCATGGCCGTGCCATTTCAGAGCAAAGCTCCAATTCTCTCCTGCCAGCGGGGGCATTTTCCATCCGCGACCCCCATTCCCAAGCTTCAGGATAGTTATCTGCTCGAAACAAGCCTCCATCTCCTTTTCAAAGTCATCTATTCTGGGTGCATACCCGTCATTTCCTTGGCTCGGAGCCCATGGCATATCGGCAGGTTCACCACCCTCAGCTGATACGGACAGTCCAGGGGACAGTGGCCAGCCCCCCTCTTCCACTGAGAACCACGTCTCCTTGTTGTCACATCCCTCGACATCAGGCTCCTCCAGGACACCCCTGGGACCCAGGCTGGCCCCTTCTTGGTGCCACACCTTCTCCTCCTCCCTGTCTTGCCCTTGGTCCATGGGGCTTGCTTCTAGCAGAAGCACAGCCATTTCCAACCCCAGGTGCTGCTTTGCCTCCTGGTCCTTAACTCTTCTCCTGACGGCTCTGTCTTGCTCTATGAAGAACTGACAGTCTGTTGGTGGTGGCCCTTTGGCCCCACGGTCCCTGGGGAAGGTGGCTGGGAGGACCTCCTCCTCCTTCTCTGATGAATGTGCTCCCGTGAGGCCCCAGATGCATGCTTCCCGCCTTCTCCTCCTGCTTAGGGCTTCGGGGTCCTCCTTGGCCACTGAGGTCTCCTGCAAAAGGGGCGCTGGAAGCTCATGCCTGGGCCAGGGGCAGAAGGCAGCAGCCCGAGTTTCTGAAGCCCCGTCCCCATTCCGCTCGCCCTCTGGGGCCCTCGCACCATTCTCCAGGCTCCGGTCCTCCCGGCTTTCCAGACTCAGCCAGCACTTGTCACCGAGGCTTTCCTCCTTCCTGACCCCAATTCTCTTCTCCTCCGGCTTCTCTGCTCTCCACCCTGGGGCTCTAACTCCCTCTGTCAAAGTCTCTTCCAGGCCCCTGGGCCCATTCTCAGGAAATTTCTGGTGGAGGGAGACTGTGCAGCTCGTTGTCCGGTAACAGTCCCAGCCAGGCTGTGCTGTGGCTTGGGAGACAAGCCCCTCTTGGATTTGGGGTTCTTCTGGGGACACCTCCCAGAGAGGCTGCAGAGGCAGGACAGCAGGGTCCCAGGCCAGCCCCCAGAGAGACAGTGTGGACATCTGCATCAGGGCAAGGGGCTCCAGAGCCGGGGTGGCTGCAGGACTCCGCTCTGACGTGTAGGCCAGGTCCATGGGGCGGACTGTCCCATCCATGTCCTGTCCAGGGGGGCAGCCGCAGACCAGGAGAAGAATCTGCTCATCCAAGCTGGGCACAGCTAGAGAAAGCTACGGATGGAAAGAGGAAAGCAGATGTGAAGCAGCTCCCTTCCTTCACTTACCCCTTCCTGCCTCCTGGGCCTCATCTCCTGGAGTTCTTTTCGGATGTCCTCACCTGGCCATGCAGACCTCTGGCTCTTCCCCACACAGGCCAAACCTGTCACCACCCCGGGGCCTTTGCACCTGCTCCTTCCTCTGCTTGGAACTTCCTGTCTCTAGGGATCCTCAAGATTCAGTCCTTTGCCTCACTGACATTTGGATTCAAATGTTACTTCCTCACAAAGGCCTCCCCCGGCCTCTGGGCACCCCTGTCTGTCTACTGGCCCTACAGTCTCTTCTTCATAGTGCCTCCAGGGACGAGGCTCCAGGCCCTACTTCTGCTCCCTGGCAGCGGGCAGTGTGGAGCCTGTTTCCCATCAGTAACCTGGGGACCTGCGGCTGGTGGCCTCGAAGGGGCTTCTGGGAGCCAGTAAAATGCATCACAGTTCAGGGTTGGGGGCAGCAGGGTTGCCTGAGGTGTGGGAGGGGCTTCCTTTAGGGGGCAGAGCAGAGAGCCCCCAGCAGCCCACCTCCTGGCGTTGTGGCCCTGAGTCAGCCACTTAGCCCCTGTGCACCTCGGTTCCTCCTCTGTAAAGTGGGATAAAACATCATCTGTCCTAAAAGGCCAGTAAAAGGATTAAATGCATGTGCCCCCCCCCCCAAAAAATACTTAAAACCATGTTGTTAGCTATTATTCTGATTTCCCTAAAGTTATGGATTGAATTATGTGTCAATCAAAGACATGTTCAAGTCCCAGGACCCAGTCCTGGGGGACAACCCCACCTGTGAGGAGGACCTCCGAAGAGCCTATTAGTTAAGGTGGACTGGGGGGCCTTAATCCAATACAAGCAGAGTCCCAGTAGGAAGAGCAAATTTGGACACAGAAGCAGTAGGAGACAGACGCCCAGTAGGAGGCAGAGACTGATGGATGGACCTGCAGACAAGCTGGCACCAGAATCCTGCAGCTACCTGCAGATCAGAGAAAGCCTGGGCCTGCCGACACTTTGATAACAGAATTGTAGCCTCCAAAACCATGAGAAAATAAATTCCTGTTGTTTAGGTCCAACCAGTGTGTGGCAGTTGCCACAGCAGCCCTAGCAGACTGCGACACCTGACATCCGAGGCTCACAAACAGAGTACGTGTGAATACACTACTAGCACCTGACAGCGTCCTCCGCTCAGATTTCAGAAATTCAGACAGTGAGTATTTCCTCCCTTCACCCCCCAGAGGAAACAAGAAAGAGAGGACTGCACCATCACTGGCCACGTGGCAAGTCATCACTAATGATGATGATTTCTCCCCCCCACTCCCCGGGTTCACAAAGCTCGTGCACACGTGTGACGTCACAGGCTCAGGCGTGGGACGTCATGTGACCCAGCCCCACCCCTGGGCCTTTGCACGGCTGTGCTGGGCTCCCCGCCCGCCCTGCCCCCTGCCCAACCCTGCTTTCCTGTCTGTCTGGTTGGGCTCCCGCTGTTGAGTGGAGGCTTTTCCTCCAAGCCCCGCCCACAGTCCGTGCCCAGCCCTTTCTTTTTCACAAACGCGGGGAAGCACATGCAAGGGGGTTTGGAATGCGGCAGGAACAAATGAAACAACCGGGTTTGGAACCACAGAGCCAGCTTGGGGCTAGCAGGCTTGGCTTTAGTCCATGCGCATCTTTGTTCTTTAGAGAGAAATAGAAGCTTAGAAACCAGTGCAGGTCAGTGGGGACCCTGGGCTCCTGCCTCACTGGGGACGTGTGATGCAGGCTGAGCTCTGGGGCCACCTCCCAGGCTCGTGGCCTTGGGATCACAGCAGCTCTTAGAGCCTCGTCTTCCTCCTCTGGAACGGGACAGGTGGGAGTCTCAAGAGACAAAGAAGGTCAAGTGGCCCAGGCACACAGTTGGGGCTCCCTTCCTCTCCTGCAGCCCTGACTGCCCCAGTTTTTGGGTCATTCCATCTCCTCAGACCTTCCACTTGGCCATTTCTAGAACTGTCCTCCTGAGCTGCTTTCCCTCTTCTGCCCCTCCAGCGTGGTACCCACCTGTCCGTGCACACCCAGGGCTGATCAGACCAGCTGATGATCTGCAGGTGGCCTCACCTGTTCTCGCTCAGGTCCTGCGAGGGCTCTCAGGAGCTCGCCTGTGGTCTCCAGGCCTGGCACCCAGACAGAGGGGCCTTGTCCAGCCCCAAAGCAGCTCTGGGTACAGGACCCCTCGGACGGCTGGCCTGGGAAGTGACGGACCTCAGGGTTAAAGAGACCCTCCGAGAAGCTCACAACGATTGCCACTAGCACCTAAGTGTGTGACCTGTTATTAAAATACAACAGCATTTCACCCTGACTTAGCAGCTCTCAAAGACGGCCTGTGACCACACCCCTCTGTCAGATGGGGAAACTAAGGCTTGGAAGTGTGCAGTGACCATCAACTGATAGGTAGTGGAATCCCATTCCAAAGCCACATCTGTCTGACCACAGATCTCAGCCACTCGCCAGATCCACTCTCTAAGCTTCAGTGCCCTCACCTGCCCAGCGTGCAGATGAAGAAACGAATGCTTACGCTTCACAGCCAGAAAGACTTGCGGTTAGAGGTTAGCAAATCCATCCTCCCTCTCCAAGGACAAATTTGACCTTGGTTAGGGTTGAAGCCCTGCTCCCCTGGAAATGGGACAAAGGAGGAGCACCAGCTGTGATACTCAGCAACACTGCTTCAGGTATAAATGACACTGGCTTCTCATTCAGAGCTGCCTGTGGGCTCGGAGGACTGTAAATAGCCATGAAGCCCAGTGGGTGACCATGGTTTTGCAGCTTCCCTGCATGCAGTGGGTCTTATAACTGGGCCTCTCCCTAGGGGATGCTGGAAGCCGGGCCTGAGACTCTCGTAAGTGACACTGGTTTCCATTAGGGACTAGTTAGGGACCAGGGGTTCTAAGCCCCTGTACCTGGCAGGTGTGTCTCATCCCCTTGCACCTGAGCTGTCACCTGGGCAGGGCGTGGGGAGATAGACTAGCTCCTGGTCACTGCATGATCATCTGCGAAGATGCTCCCACTGAGCCTGCTGTGCCCTGCTGGCACCCTTCCCAGTGCCAAGGGGTCCTGAAGTGGTTGCATGAGTCTAAATACCCAGGTGAACCTAAGTCAGAGGCCCCCTTGGGGGGTTGCAGACTCTAACCCCAGCTCTGTCCTTTGCTAGCTGTGTGACATTGAGCACCTCTCTGGGCCTCGGTTGCCCACCTGCTGCATGGGGGAGACCACCCCCAGGCATCCTCAGGACATCATGAGAACTAAGCGAGCTCACCCAGCCACAGCCCCTGACCCCCGGTGGGCTCCATCCAAGCGTCCCCACCCTTCCAGCACGGAGAAGCCCACACACCTGCTGAGATGCTCTCTCCCGGGGCCTCACTGGGTGGGATGGAGGCTTGCTGCTGGCCGTGGCTTCCACAGGGAGCTGGTGCCTCCTCTCTTGGAAGGGGCAGGAAGTCATCCTGAGCACAGTCCAGAGCACCCTTGAGGAAGAAAAAAGAAATCACGGGAGCGGTGAGCAGCAGTGGCTAAAGCGTGCTCCTCAGTGTCCTTCCCACGGGCCCCTCCCAGTGAGCCAGGGAGCCAGGGCCGGGGCTGGCGCTCTCCCATCCACGGCAAGGCTCCTGTCCAGCGCCCTTGGGCCACCAGGCCAAACTGCTCCTATTAGCACACAGATCCCGATCATTAGGAAACAAGAAGCAGCATTCAGTCCCCAGAGGAGTCTGTCTGTCCGGCAAAGATGGAGCTGGACGCCCTGCAGTTAACATGGGAGCTCCCCACCCCTCTCCATCCCCTGCATCCTGCCAGGGGAGTGGGGACCCCACCAGCCTGGACAGTCCTTTCCCTCAACTGTCGACAAGTTCCAAACGCTACCACCAGGGGGTGCTGAGCAGCGCCCCTCCCTCCGCCTCCCCCTTAAAGGCAGAGTCCCAGTGAGAAGCTTCCAGAAGCTAAACGACTTCCTACAGATCTTCATTTAGAGAACCTGGGGTAAGGGTGTGGCAGGGCAGGGAAAAGCATCAGCTATAACCCACCGTCCACAGAGGGCTTTGGGTCACCTCCTTGGGGGGGCCTCACCCCTGGGCCCCAGCTCGGGAACAGGTCTCCTCTGGGTTCCCACGGCCCCGGGCTGCCTGTGTAACCGTGTTCCAGCCGGTATCGCTTGCTCACTCACCCCGCTCCCCCACTGCCCTGGGGGGCTCCTTTAGGGAGGGGGCTTAGCTTCATTTTTGCCTGTGCCCTCCCCTTACCCTGGCATGCAGTAAACATTTGATGGTGGGGTGGGTAGCTAGAATCTGCAGAAAGGCAGGCTTTTCAGACTTCCAGGAGCATTTAGTCGACAAACATTTGTTAAGCTCCTACAGTGCCAGGCACTGTTCTGGGCAAGGGGGAAACAGAGGCAAGTAAAAGCCTGTCCCTGCCGCACCTGCTCCCCAGCCCCCACCTTCTCTGAGCAGACCCCTGCACCGGGCTCCTGGCTGGTCCTCCTGTTCTCCCCCATCCTTCTCGTTGCTGCTCAGGAGACCTCCCTAAAATGCACCCTCCAACCTACTCAGCCTCCCTTGGCTCCCCTCTAGCCAGGAGATCCAATTCAGATGCCAAAATCAGGCCCCAGGGGCCGTCGGATGCTGCCCTCCGTCACCCTCACCCTGCGCAGGCCCCCTGGCCGGCCCCTGCCTGGCCACCCTCTCCCTGCCTCTCCCTGGAGCTCAGTCATCATCTGCCGCCTTCTCAGCAAAGCTTCCCCTGCACCTCGTTCCTGTCTCTCCCTCCCGAGCTCCACCCAGCATCAAGTGATGGAGAAATGGGAATGGGGTCAGGCTGCTCTCCCGTTTCTGCCCTTTGGCACCTACAGCTGCAGTGAAAGACAAACCCCCACCCGGCCTCGCCACGCCCCCCTGCCTCCGCCTCCCTGCCCCTCGGATGGGCCGTTCTCCCTCCTGCCTCAGGCCTTGGCACACTCAGAGCCTGTGCCAGGCCCCCTCTGCCTGCTCACCCACTCCCCTTCCGGGCTCGGCTGAAGGCCAGGTCCTTAACTCCCAAACCGAAACCCTGTTCCCCACCCTCGGCTCCTCCTGCCCTCCAGGTGTGTCACCTTCTGTTCATCTGTGTTATGTCCATTTCTCTACACAAACCAAGGGCTCTCAACCCTGGCCACACCTGAGAATCACCTAGGAGCTTATTAACAAGTCCCAGTGCAAGAGCTGCACCCCTAACCAATAGGAACCAGTGGGGCCTGGGCACTGGCATTTTGTTCTAAGGCCCCAGCTCTGCATTCAGACTGACCCAGCCCCTCTTTACCTGACTCTTTTTCCATTTGGTTCCCACCTGATAGGAGCCAAACATCTCTGTCAGCAGCTTAAAATCACCATTGTAACAAGATGAGGAGAAAATGAAAGAGAGAGAGAAGGAAAAAAAGAGAGAGAGAGAGAGAAGAGAAAGAAAGTGAAAGAAAGAGAAGGAGAGTATGGGAATAGGATGGAGAAAGGAAGAGCAAGGACAGAAATTCAAAGAAGTGAGATCAAGAAAGAGAAGTCAAAGGAAAGAGAAAGGAATAGATCAAAAGAAAAAGAAAGGCTGGGGATGGCAGTGGCCAAGGCCACTACCCACATCTTAAGAAGGCAGCAATGGCCACCCTTGTCACTATCTGGATTTTATTACAAAACCAAGGTAGATGTCAGTTCAATTCAACTCTGTGGCAGGCCCTATTCTGGGAGCCGGGGACACAGCAACGGATCACACACACGCAGGTCCCTGCCCTCAGGGAGCCAACATCAGTGGGGAGGTCCCCATCAGCAATGCTATACTGAAATTTTGCCTACAGTCTGGCTTAGTCCATCATTTCATAGGTGATGAAACTAATACTCAGAGAGGGAGAGCGACTTATCCAAGGTCACACAGCAAAGTGGTGGGAGAATGGACCAGAACATGGGTCTTTTAACCTTATCCAGAACTTTCTCTTCCCCTTCGCACACCACCCGGCTCAGCCTGTCAGTCTTTCTGGGTTTTCCACACTCAGGGAAACATCTGCCTGTAACTTGGTCTGGTTTTAGTTTCAATATGTAATTCTTTTGAAAGATAACAATAAGCAAGAAGAAGAGAATAATGAGAATACAATGATAGTGGACACAAACACATTAACATGTTAGACTAGATCCTTCCAGGTGTTTTTCCTATGCATATACATTTAAATTATGGCAAAATTTGGTTTATACAAAATTTCAGTTTTTGCTTTGTGTATTTTTTCATTTAACGTTGGAGATCAGTTCCCCTTCAGTTCTTTTGCAGTAGGATTTTAAAGTCTGGCTAACATCCTCCAATACAAGGTGGGCCTTAAAATACCAAACCAATAGGTTGTTCCTAATTTTTACAAACTACAGACAATGCTGATACAGACGTGACCGTACATAACTATTGTGCACTCTTACGATTACATCCTTTGGATATGCCCTTGGAAGTCAAATGGCCGAGTCACAAGCACAGATGTTTCTAAGGCATTTGACACTGATAACCGGTCTGCCCTCCCGAAAGGACGTGCCCGCATATATTTCCAACAACCCTTCTCGAGCCCTTCCCCTTTCCCACAACTTCCTCAACAGCAGGTACTTTTAATGTTTGACAAATACATACAGAAGAACATAGAATCTTGAGGTTGTGCTTATTTATTTTATAACTAAGGGCACTGGCCTTTTGTATTTCTATGTATATTATGCATATGCTCGTAGCTTTTGCCTATTTTGAAATTTATAAAGTATTGACATTGTTTTTAGAGCTTTCACTCACTGCCAGGGTGAGTAACAAACGTGCAGTAGCAGATCTGCACCAACAGAGGAGGCGAGCAAGAGGCTGCCTGTGCGTGCCTCTGCCACCAGGGGTCGCTCTACCCACGCTGCCTGGGCAGAGAGGTTGGCAGGAACAGCCGGGCATTTCCAACCCTCAGGTCACCTGCAGCGTGGCTCTCAGCTCTGGGACCACGGCCGGACACCGACAGTCGTCTGCCTGAGCCTCCAGGCCGGGCCACAGCCCCCTGAGCCGTCCTCTGCTGGAGCAGTTTGGTGTCCTTTATCGTCACTGTCTGCACCTGTGTGCAGGTGGCAGGTGCACAGGTGGCACTCACTGAAAGCCTCTGGGCAGGTCTGCAGATTGGCCATGCTTATCTTGCAAACCACAGTCATTTTTCACTTCCTTTCATCCAGGACCCTTGTTTCTCTGGTGTTAACAGAAACCCCAAACTCTTTACCTGGTCACGGTTTACCCTTGCAGCAGCCATTCATTCCTCCAGGGACCTGGCTTCCAAACATCTTGCCCTTGCCTGGCACATGACTTCTCGGAACCACGGGGCTGGGGACAGGACGCATTTCCCTGACCTGGCTACCTGCTACCTCCCAGTGCAGGAAAAGCTTTGTGAATATGAAGCAAATAAAAGATCTTCTCATTCCCAGCCCCCTCATACCTCACACCTTGACTCCCAGATCCTGTTGTTTTAACCAAGGGGCCCTTCAGGGTGGTGGTTAAACGTGTGCCCTTCGGATCCTGCTCCTTTCACTTCACTAGACAAGTTACTTTACCTTCTTGCTTCAGTTTCCTCATCTGCAGAATGAGAATCTATATTCTACTCCCTCAGAAGCTTGTTGTGGGGATGTAATAAGCTCCTATTTAAGATGTACAATGAGCATTCAATACATGTTAGCTTTTGTGATGATTTTATCTCCGTTGCACACATACCTGGGGTGGGGCCCTCTCCCTCGTTTCCCAGTGTGCCCGATTTCTATACCCCACTGTACAGCATTGCCACTTGGAGGTGGTCCCTTTGGCCAGAAGTTTCCACTTCCCATGGGCGATGGAGCAGATAACTTCTTACAGTCATTCATTCATTTATTCACTTGCTCTCCAAGCCTTTCACAGCCCGCAGCCAGGGGCTGTGGCTTAGAGCTGAATCAGACCCAGTTGGGGACAACGAGGCACACGCAGCTGGAGCAGAGAGAACAGCATGGGGTGCAGGGAGAGGGTGCTGAGCCAGGGCAGCAGAGGCCTCGAGCGCTGTGGTCTGGAGCTTGGACGTGATCCTGAAGGTGATGGGGGGCTCCTGGGGTCTTTTGAAAGGGGATAGCTTGGAGGCTAGCACAGTTACCCAGGGTCACAGCTCCTCTGAAAATGCACTGATGGTTCTGGGTTCTCCTTCTGGAATATCACACACCTGCCATGTTCAAAACCCTGCGTAGGACTGCACAGATGCCCGGCGTCCTGGGTGCCACCCTCACAGGCCCCCAAACTTCCCTCATTTCCAGATCAAGACCCTGAAGGGGAGCACCTGGTTTTGCAAGTTTTCATTTTCAACAGCTTCTAGCATTTTAATGTTTAAAATCTCAGGCTGCACCCACCCTTGGGGATGGCCATTGGCCAGCACCTCACTTCTTTCCAGGGGCCCTCTTGGGAGTCCCTCTTCTGCTCAAGTTGTCCGTTTTCAACTCTGACAAGCTCCTGTCTGGGCCACCAGCTGCCCCGGGAGAGGAGGGCAGCACCTGGCAGACTCTGTGATACACCGTGACCCTGGTCCACCTCCCATCCCAAACTCCAGAGTCCTCCTTCCCCTGCCCTGTCCTCTGTCCCCACCCCTTCCACCATGCACTTCTGTCCACAGGGTCTCATCTCACTCCCCAGCCCTGTACTGAGCTCAGGCCTAAGCCAGGTGTCGATGCCAATAAAGATAAATTATTGAGTCACTGACCGGTATCTACAGAGGAGCGGAGCATGGCATCTACAGCACAGGTAGAGCCAGGCCGTCAGGGATCAGTTCCTGGCTTGACAGCTGCCTGCCCCTGGGCAGGTCACTAACAGCCCTGGCCTCCACTTCCTCATCTGTGAAATGGGGATAAAAACAATACCTCATGGGATTAGAGTTGGCAATGGACATAAAGCTCTCAAAATAGTGCCTGGCCCAAAGATGTCCTCAGTAAATGCCACTATGATTTATTAGTTATTATTCATCTCCCCAGCAGGGTCAGGGAAGGAGCACAAGTTCCTGGCCGTCAAGGAGCCCACAGGGCATGAGGAGCTGGTTTCGATGGAGTGTCGTCCTCTTGCTTGGTCCTCATAACGGTTCTTTCAGAGCAGTTCTTGTGTCCCTGTTTTATCCGTAGGGAAACCGAGGCACAAAGAAATGAAATGACTTGCAGATCCCACAGGGTCAGGGCAGGAATGTGGGGCCCAATCAGCTGGATTTCAGAGCCCAAGCTCTGCCAGGACACCCTCTGCCACGTGCCCACTGCCCATGTGGGCTCTCCACCCTCCAGCACATGTCCTCTGCCATGGGGTTTCTCACCAGGCACCTTCTGTCCACCTGGAGCCCACCCAGGTGAGGGCTCATAGGGCCCTGCCCCTCTCCACCTCAGGGGCCAGCTAAGGCCCAGCTTTGACAAGCAGCTGGTTGCCATGGAGCCAAGGCCCCTCTAAGGGGAATTCATGAGCAAGGGGGTTGAGACTCCCGTCTCCTCCGGAAGACGAGCAGATGCAAGCAGTACACACAAACCAGGGTAAAATGAGTATCCACAGATGGCCAGCGCAAGCCCCTTGCTAACTAACCCCCCACCTGGCTCTTCCTGGCCCACCTCTCAGACAGCTAGAAGCCTGGATCACTGCTGCCAGGGATAGTTTATGCTGAAATGTGACCGACATTTGTTGAGCCTTTTCCCCGTCTTTAAATGGCCTTCGCATCCATGCTCTTTCCGGCTCTTCACTCGACGCCGCAAGGTAGCTGGCAGGTGACGCTCTCCCGGCATCCAGAGGAATCTGCGGGGTGAATGCACGTCCCGAGCTCACAGCGTTCGTTTAGGAGCCTGGAGCCCACGTCCTCTGATTCTCAGCCTCGTGGGCTTGAAATGGGTCTGACCCCCACATGGGCATTTCCCGGCTCCGTTAGTCGAAAATCAGCCATCTCTTTCATCCTCCTTCCCTTCATCTAATAAACACGCACTGGGCACCTCCCACTGCCACTCCACTCGCTGGGGCACCCTGCAAACACTGCTGAGAAGGCAGAGAGGACTCAGACCTGGCACCTGCCCTCGGGGAGCTCCATCGAGGTCTGACCACACAGCGTGATAAGGGTCATGACGGAGCAAGCCCAGGAGTGCGGCGGGGCATGGAAGAGGCCCCTGGGGTCAGGGAGTGCCACCTGGAGGACAAGTGCCATCTCCTCTCACTGGGAGGGCTGCTTCCAGATGCATGAGCAACCCAAACTGTTTTTGGAAAGTTCCCAAACTAGGAGGCTGGACAGACATGAAGGAAAAGACAGAGGGTGGAGTAAATCCAGGATCTCGCTCCTTTTAGCTGTGTGACCTTGGGCAGGACACTGAGTCTCTGTGCCCTCATCTAGGAAGCACACAGGATAACACCTACCTGGCAGCAGGTAGGATTAAGTGAGCAATGCATGTGCAGCTCCTGGCACAGAGAGGAAGGTCAACTCCCTTCCTTTCACCCCACTTCCCACTTCCTGGTGTACTGCTAGCTGGGGATGGGGGGGCTCGCCCACCTCACCTGCCCCTGCAGGCCCATCTTGGCAACCTGAGAGAGCTCCTTAGCCCTCTGCAAAGAGAGCCACAGCTCATGACAGCCCTTCCCAGAAGGCCATGGTAATTCACTGAGAAAGCCCCTCAGCCCACAGTCCATCCACAGCCCACTGTGATGCTGGAGAGCCAGCGGCCACAGAACCCATCCACCCAGGGCCTCATCAGCCTGTGCTTCCACCACAAGTTCCACCAGATCAATGGAGACACATCCCACCCACACTTAACCTACTCCATCCAAGGAAAAGCCCACAGGAAAAACAAACAGAAAGCCAAGAGAGACAAAATTACAATGTGAACAGAGTGGGTGATTCTACCCAACATCCCACGAGATGAACACAAGCCCAGGAAGAGGTGCTGATGAGGATGGTGATGGTGATGATGGTGATGATGATGGTGATGATGGTGGTGGTGATGACGGTGATGATGATGGTGATGATGGTGGTGGTGATGGTGGTGGTGGTGATGGTGATGATGGTGATGATGGTGGTGATGTGATGGTAAGGATGGTGATTATGGTGACAATGGTGATGATTATGGTGGTGGTGATGATAACAATGGTGATGATGGTGGTGATGATGCTGGTGATGATGGTGGTGGTGATGATGGTGATGATGATGGTGATGATGGTGATGGTGATAATGGTGATGATGGTGGTGATGTGATGGTGAGGATGGTGATGATGGTGACAATGGTGATGATTATGGTGGTGGTGATGATAACAATGGTGATGATGGTGGTGGTGATGATGGTGATGATGGTGATGATGATGATGATGGTGATGATGGTGATGATGATGATGATGATGATGGTGATGGTGGTGATGGTGGTTATGGTGATGATGGTGATGATGATGGTGGTGATAGAACCTAAATGTTATTGAGCATGTACTTTGTACCAGGCACTGTGCTAAGAGCAGCTTTACAAGGACTTTCTCATTTAATCCTCACAACCACTGTAGGAAGTAGGTCCCAGCATTGTTCCAATTTCCTACTTGGGAACACCAAAGTACAGAGAGATTAAATAACCTGCCAAAAGGTATTGTGCAGGTAGGAGGCAGAGCTGTTGCTTTGTCTACTTGGGTTCCCCCTGCCTCTGGCAGTGCAAGCATCTCCCTGCAATGCTCATGGCTCCAATGTTTCACGATCAGCACTTTCTATTCCATAGGCCCTTATACAGGAGTCCCTTATTTCCTCTGCTACTCAGGACCTCTTCCAATGCTGGAGGGAGAACTGGTGAGGAAAACACACTTTAAGGGCAATTTAGGGACTCTGCAGAAGAAATATGATTGCACAGCCACCGCCAATGCAGCCTTGCAAGAATGAGCTTCACGTGAGGTGCAATTCCCCTGACAGTAGAAAGGAGAGGTCGGGAGTGCTGGGACTTTTAAAAGATAAAGCAGGAGGCGGGGCAAGATGGCAGACTGGTGAGCTGTAAGTTTTAGTTACTCCTCCAGGAAAGTAGGTAAAAAGCCAGGAACTGCGTGGACTGGACACCACAGAGCAATCTGTCTTTGGGCATACTTCATACAACACTCATGAAAACGTGGAACTGCTGAGATCAGCGAAATCTGTAAGTTTTTGCGGCCAGGGGACCCGCGCCCCTCCCTGCCAGGCTCAGTCCCGGGGGAGGAGGGGCTGTCAGCTCCGGGAAGAAGGGAGAACTGCAGTGGCTGCTCTTATCGAAAACTCATTCTACTGATTCAAACTCCAACCATAGATAGACTGAGACCAGACACCAGAGAATCTGAGAGCAGCCAGCCCAGCAGAGAGGAGACAGGCATAGAAAAAAAACAACACGAAAAACTCCAAAATAAAAGCAGAGGATTTTTGGAGTTCTGGTGAACACAGAAAGGGGAAGGGCGGAGCTCAGGCCTTGAGGCGCATATGCAAATCCCGAAGCAAAGCTGATCTCTCTGCCCTGTGCACCTTTCCTTAATGGCCCTGGTTGCTTTGTCTATTAGCATTTCAATAACCCATTAGATCTCTGAGCAGGGCCGTTTTTTTTTTTTTTTTTTTTTTTTAAATCCTTTTTGCTTTTTCTAAAACAATTACTCTAAGAAGCTCAATACAGAAAGCTTCAAAGAATTGCAATTTGGGCACGTCAAGTCAAGAGCAGAACTAAGAGAGCTCTGAGACAAAAGGCAATAATCCAGTGGCTGAGAAAATTCACTAAACAACACAACTTCCCAAGAAAAGGGGGGTGTCCGCTCACAGCTACCATCCTGGTGGACAGGAAACACTCCTGCCCATCGCCAGCCCCATAGCCCAGAGCTGCCCCAGACAACCCAGTGTGACGGAAGTGCTTCAAATAACAGGCACACACCACAAAACTGGGCGTGGACATTAGCCTTCCCTGCAACCTCAGCTGAATGTCCCAGAGCTGGGAAGGTGGAGCAGTGTGAATTAACAAAGCCCCATTCAGCCATCATTTGAGCAGACTGGGAGCCTCCCTACACAGCCCAGCAGCCCAGAACTGCCCTGGGGGGACGGCACTCACCTGTGACATAGCACAGTCATCCCTCAACAGAGGACCCGGGGTGCACAGCCTGGAAGAGGGGCCCACTTGCAAGTCTCAGGAGCCATACGCCAATACCAAAGACTTGTGGGTCAGTGGCAGAGACAAACTGTGGCAGGACTGAACTGAAGGATTAGACTATTGCAGCAGCTTTAAAACTCTAGGATCATCAGGGAGATTTGATTGTTAGGGCCACCCCCCCTCCCCGACTGCCCAGAAACACGCCCCACATACAGGGCAGGCAACACCAACTACACACGCAAGCTTGGTACACCAATTGGGCCCCACAAGACTCACTCCCCCACTCACCAAAAAGGATAAGCAGGGGAGATCTGGCTTGTGGAGAACAGGTGGCTCGTGGACACCACCTGCTGGTTAGTTAGAGAAAGTGTACTCCACGAAGCTGTAGATCTGATAAATTAGAGATAAGGACTTCAATAGGTCTACAAACCCTAAAAGAACCCTATCAAGTTCAGCAAATGCCACGAGGCCAAAAACAACAGAAAATTATAAAGCATATGAAAAAACCAGACGATATGGATAACCCAAGCCCAAGCACCCAAATCAAAAGACCAGAAGAGACACAGCACCTAGAGCAGCTACTCAAAGAACTAAAGATGAACAATGAGACCACAGTACGGGATATGAAGGAAATCAAGAAGACCCTAGAAGAGCATAAAGAAGACATTGCAAGACTAAATAAAAAAATGGATGATCTTATGGAAATTAAAGAAACTGTTGACCAAATTAAAAAGATTCTGGACACTCATAGTACAAGACTAGAGGAAGTTGAACAACGAATCAGTGACCTGGAAGATGACAGAATGGAAAATGAAAGCATAAAAGAAAGAATGGGGAAAAAAATTGAAAAACTCGAAATGGACCTCAGGGATATGATAGATAATATGAAACGTCCAAATATAAGACTCATTGGTGTCCCAGAAGGGGAAGAAAAGGGTAAAGGTCTAGGAAGAGTATTCAAAGAAATTGTTGAGGAAAACTTCCCAAATCTTCTAAACAACATAAATACACAAATCATAAATGCTCAGCGAACTCCAAATAGAATAAATCCAAAAAAACCCACTCCGAGACATATACTGATCACACTGTCAAACATAGAAGAGAAGGAGCAAGTTCTGAAAGCAGCAAGAGAAAAGCAATCCACCACATACAAAGGAAACAGCATAAGACTAAGTAGTGACTACTCAACAGCCACCATGGAGGCAAGAAGGCAGTGGCACGATATATTTAAAATTCTGAGTGAGAGGAATTTCCAGCCAAGAATACTTTATCCAGCAAAGCTCTCCTTCAAATTTGAGGGAGAGCTTAAATATTTCACAGACAAAGAAATGCTGAGAGAATTTGCTAACAAGAGACCTGCCCTACTGGAGATACTAAAGGGATCCCTACAGACAGAGAAACAAAGACAGGACAGAGAGACTTGGAGAAAGGTTCAGTACTAAAGAGATTCAGTATGGGTACAATAAAGGATATTAATAGAGAGAGGGAAAAATATGGCAAACATAAACCAAAGGATAAGATGGCCGATTCAAGAAATGCCTTCACGGTTTTAACGTTGAATGTAAATGGATTAAACTCCCCAATTAAAAGATATAGATTCGCAGAATGGATCAAAAAAAATGAACCATCAATATGTTGCATACAAGAGACTCATCTTAGACACAGGGACACAAAGAAACTGAAAGTGAAAGGATGGAAAAAAATATTTCATGCAAGCTACAGCCAAAAGAAAGCAGGTGTAGCAATATTAATCTCAGATAAAATAGACTTCAAATGCAGGGATGTTTTGAGAGACAAAGAAGGCCACTACATACTAATAAAAGGGGCAATTCAGCAAGAAGAAATAACAATTGTAAATGTCTATGCACCCAACCAAGATGCCACAAAATACATGAGAGAAACACTGGCAAAACTAAAGGAAGCAATTGATGTTTCCACAATAATTGTGGGAGACTTCAACACATCACTCTCTCCTATAGATAGAGCAACCAGACAGAAGACCAATAAGGAAATTGAAAACCTAAACAATCTGATAAATGAATTAGATTTAACAGACATCCAGATCACCAGGATACACATACTTTTCTAGTGCTCATGGAACTTTCTCCAGAATAGATCATATGCTGGGACATAAAACAAGCCTCAATAAATTTAAAAAGATTGAAATTATTCAAAGCACATTCTCTGACCACAATGGAATACAATTAGAAGTCAATAACCATCAGAGACTTAGAAAATTCACAAATACCTGGAGGTTAAACAACACACTCCTAAACAATCAGTGGGTTAAAGAAGAAATAGCAAGAGAAATTGCTAAATATATAGAGACGAATGAAAATGAGAACACAACATACCAAAACCTATGGGATGCAGCAAAACCAGTGCTAAGGGGGAAATTTATAGCACTAAATGCATATATTAAAAAGGAAGAAAGAGCCAAAATCAAAGAACTAATGGATCAACTGAAGAAGCTAGAAAATGAACAGCAAACCAATCCTAAACCAAGTACAAGAAAAGAAATAACAAGGATTAAAGCAGAAATAAATGACATAGAGAACAAAAAAACAATAGAGAGGATAAATATCACCAAAAGTTGGTTCTTTGAGAAGATCAACAAGATTGACAAGCCCCTAGCTAGACTGACAAAATCAAAAAGAGAGAAGACCCATATAAACAAAATAATAAATGAAAAAGGTGACATAACTGCAGATCCTGAAGAAATTAAAAAAATTATAAGAGGATATTATGAAGAACTGTATGGCAACAAACTGGATAATGTAGAAGAAATGGACAATTTCCTGGAAACATATGAACAACCTAGACTGACCAGAGAAGAAATAGAAGACCTCAACCAACCCATCACAAGCAAAGAGATCCAATCAGTCATCAAAAATCTTCCCACAAATAAATGCCCAGGGCCAGATGGCTTCACAGGGGAATTCTACCAAACTTTCCAGAAAGAACTGACACCAGTCTTACTCAAACTCTTTCAAAACATTGAAAAAAATGGAACACTACCTAACTCATTTTATGAAGCTAACATCAATCTAATACCAAAACCAGGCAAAGATGCTACAAAAAAGGAAAACTACCGGCCAATCTCCCTAATGAATATAGATGCAAAAATCCTCAACAAAATACTTGCAAATCGAATCCAAAGACACATTAAAAAAATCATACACCATGACCAAGTGGGGTTCATTCCAGGCATGCAAGGATGGTTCAACATAAGAAAAACAATCAATGTATTACAACACATTAAAAACTCGAAAGGGAAAAATCAATTGATCATCTCAATAGATGCTGAAAAAGCATTTGACAAAATCCAACATCCCTTTTTGATAAAAACACTTCAAAAGGTAGGAATTGAAGGAAACTTCCTCAACATGATAAAGAGCATATATGAAAAACCCACAGCCAGCATAGTACTCAATGGTGAGAGACTGAAAGCCTTCCCTCTAAGATCAGGAACAAGACAAGGATGCCCGCTGTCACCACTGTTATTCAACATTGTGCTGGAAGTGCTAGCCAGGGCAATCCGGCAAGACAAAGAAATAAAAGGCATCCAAATTGGAAAAGAAGAAGTAAAACTGTCATTGTTTGCAGATGATATGATCTTATATCTAGAAAACCCTGAGAAATCAACGATACACCTACTAGAGCTAATAAACAAATTTAGCAAAGTAGCGGGATACAAGATTAATGCACATAAGTCAGTAATGTTTCTATATGCTAGAAATGAACAAACTGAAGAGACACTCAAGAAAAAGATACCATTTTCAATAGCAACTAAAAAAATCAAGTACCTAGGAATAAACTTAACCAAAGATGTAAAAGACCTATACAAAGAAAACTACATAACTCTACTAAAAGAAATAGAAGGGGACCTTAAAAGATGGAAAAATATTCCATGTTCATGGATAGGAAGGCTAAATGTCATTAAGATGTCAATTCTACCCAAACTCATCTACAGATTCAATGCAATCCCAATCAAAATTCCAACAACCTACTTTGCAGACTTGGAAAAGCTAGTTATCAAATTTATTTGGAAAGGGAAGATGCCTCGAATTGCTAAAGACACTCTAAAAAAGAAAAACGAAGTGGGAGGACTTACACTCCCTGACTTTGAAGCTTATTATAAAGCCACAGTTGCCAAAACAGCATGGTACTGGCACAAAGATAGACATATAGATCAATGGAATCGAATTGAGAATTCAGAGATAGACCCTCAGATCTATGGGCGACTGATCTTTGATAAGGCCCCCAAAGTCACCGAACTGAGCCATAATGGTCTTTTCAACAAACGGGGCTGGGAGAGTTGGATATCCATATCCAAAAGAATGAAAGAGGACCCCTACCTCACCCCCTACACAAAAATTAACTCAAAATGGACCAAAGATCTCAATATAAAAGAAAGTACCATAAAACTCCTAGAAGATAATGTAGGAAAACATCTTCAAGACCTTGTATTAGGAGGCCACTTCCTAGACTTTACACCCAAAGCACAAGCAACAAAAGAGAAAATAGATAAATGGGAACTCCTCAAGCTTAGAAGTTTCTGCACCTCAAAGGAATTTCTCAAAAAGGTAAAGAGGCAGCCAACTCAATGGGAAAAAATTTTTGGAAACCATGTATCTGACAAAAGACTGATATCTTGCATATACAAAGAAATCCTACAACTCAATGACAATAGTACAGACAGCCCAATTATAAAATGGGCAAAAGATATGAAAAGACAGTTCTCTGAAGAGGAAATACAAATGGACAAGAAACACATGAAAAAATGTTCAGCTTCACTAGCTATTAGAGAGATGCAAATTAAGACCACAATGAGATACCATCTAACACCGATTAGAATGGCTGCCATTAAACAAACAGGAAACTACAAATGCTGGAGGGGATGTGGAGAAATTGGAACTCTTATTCATTGTTGGTGGGACTGTATAATGGTTCAGCCACTCTGGAAGTCAGTCTGGCAGTTCCTTAGAAAACTAGATATAGAGCTACCATTCGATCCAGCGATTGCACTTCTCGGTATATACCCGGAAGATCGGAAAGCAGTGACACGAACAGATATCTGCACGTCAATGTTCATAGCAGCATTATTCACAATTGCCAAGAGATGGAAACAACCCAAATGTCCTTCAACAGATGAGTGGATAAATAAAATGTGGTATATACACACGATGGAATACTACGCGGCAGTAAGAAGGAACGATCTGGTGAAACATATGACAACATGGATGAACCTTGAAGACATAATGCTGAGCAAAATAAGCCAGGCACAAAAAGAGAAATATTATATGCTACCACTAATGTGAACTTTGAAAAATGTAAAACAAATGGTTTATAATGTAGAATGTAGGGGAACTAGCAGTAGAGAGCAATTAAGGAAGGGGGAACAATAATCTAAGAAGAACAGATAAGCTATTTAACGTTCTGGGGATGCCCAGAAATGACTATGGTCTGTTAATTTCTGATGGATGTAGTAGGAACAAGTTCACTGAAATGTTGCTATATTATGTAACTTTCTTGGGGTAAAGTAGGAACATGTTGGAAGTTAAGCAGTTATCTTAGGTTAGTTGTCTTTTTCTTACTCCCTTGTTATGGTCTCTTTGAAATGTTCTCTTATTGTATGTTTGTTTTCTTTTTAACTTTTTTTTTCATACAGTTGATTTAAAAAAGAAGGGAAAGTTAAAAAAAAAAAAAAAAGAAAAACAAGGAAAAAAGATGTAGTGCCCCCTTGAGGAGCCTGTGGAGAATGCAGGGGTATTCGCCTACCCCACCTCCATGGTTGCTAACATGACCACAGACATAGGGGACTGGTGGTTTGATGGGTTGAGCCCTCTACCATAAGTTTTACCCTTGGGAAGATGGTTGCTGCAAAGGAGAGGCTAGGCCTCCCTGTATTTGTGCCTAAGAGTCTCCTCCTGAATGCCTCTTTGTTGCTCAGATGTGGCCCTCTCTCTCTGGCTAAGCCAACTTGAAAGGTGAAATCACTGCCCTCCCCCCTACGTGGGATCAGACACCCAGGGAAGTGAATCTCCCAGGCAACGTGGAATATGACTCCCGGGGAGGAATGTAGACCCGGCATCGTGGGATGGAGAACATCTTCTTGACCAAAAGGGGGATGTGAAAGGAAATGAAATAAGCTTCAGTGGCAGAGAGATTCCAAAACGAGCCGAGAGATCACTCTGGTGGGCACTCTTACGCACACTTTAGACAACCCTTTTTAGGTTCTAAAGAATTGGGGTAGCTGGTGGTGGATACCTGAAACTATTAAACTACAACCCAGAACCCATGAATCTCGAAGACAGTTGTATAAAAATGTAGCTTATGAGGGGTGACAGTGGGATTGGGAATGCCATAAGGACCAAACTCCACTTTGTCTAGTTTATGGATGGATGTGTAGAAAAGTAGGGGAAGGAAACAAACAGACAAAGGTACCCAGTGTTCTTTTTTACTTCAATTGCTCTTTTTCACTCTAATTATTATTCTTGTTATTTTTGTGTGTGTGCTAATGAAGGTGTCAGGGATTGATTTAGGTGATGAATGTACAACTATGTAATGGTACTGTAAACAATCGAAAGTACAATTTGTTTTGTATGACTGTGTGGTATGTGAATATATCTCAATAAAATGATGATTAAAAAAAAATCCTATTAAAAAAAAAAAAAAAAAGATAAAGCATGAAACATTGAGAAGGTCACTTATCGAGAAGGGGCTTATGAACTAAGAGTATTTGGTCTACTGAATCCAGCCACCAATGCTGTCTAAATAACAGGCCAGGGCGGCAGGTTGGAGCCTAGGCTCTAGTTTGGCCCGTCTGCTGCTGACCCCAGTACTCAGTAGCTGGGTGACTGTGGTCAAATCACTTAACCTCCCTGAGACTCAGCTTCTCCATCTGTTCTGGGGGATAGTAGCACCTGGCTCACCAGGCTGTCGGGAGGATTAAATGAGGAACACATACAAAATGTTAGCAGGTGCCTCTTAAATGTTTATGCACTTACTTTTTCTCTCAGATAATCACTTTGAAGCAATAGCAAACAGCAGCATATGGCATGGCTAGAGAGACTGGGAGATTAAGGACTTAAGCCAATAACTTAAATGAAAGTCTTACATTTAGGAAAGTTACAGAAAGGATGCTAAATTACAGTTTTCATTTATGCAAGATTTATTTTCCAAAATTACAATAAAGGGCCACTATTCAATGTACACCGCGTTTTCCTTTTATCTGATGAACATAGCTGAGGAAGAATGAACGGGAAATGCGGAAGAATGACAATAGGAGGGTAAAGTAGCAAGAAGGCAAAACACAATCTCAGATAAAGTCATTATATTTAAATAATCTACCGAAACACACTTCATGGTCCTGAGAAAATGCAGAGCACTGAAGTTTCAAGTTAATTTGTAATAGATTGTCTGGGTCCACAGATAAATCAGATTTTTTTTTTAATGAGCAATCCTCTTTGGGCTGGGGCTGCTCAGTGATTCTTCCTGAAATACAAATTGACCCAAGGGGGAAAAGCACAGATTTTGATCATTTTGCGGGAGTTGAGTCAACTCTTTCTTTTCAGGGAGGCCGCCTGGCTCAGGAGAAACAATGTACTTGGACTCACACCAGCTTTGGCTCAAATTCCAGCTCTGTCTCTTTCTAGCTGTGTGACAACAGGTAAATAACGTTACCTCTCTGAGCCTCTGTTTGTTTCCTTTTCTATGGAGGGGGGATACCGATAGTACTTGCCTCATGGTTTTCATGAGAATTAAATGAAATAATTCCTTATAAGAGTGGAGAGCTGAGACAGGAAATCAGGAAATTTAAGTTTTTATTCTTCCATTGGTCGAATGAAAAAATAAAGCTCCAGCCTGTCCTGACTTCCAGAGCTCAAGAAACTTGCAGCTAGCAAATATGGGAGCTAGAAAGGGACACAACCCTGTGTGCAAGCTTCCTACTACACAGTCCCAGAACCTCCTGTGTCCTGCTATTGGGAGCTGAAGCTACCAAGACCAGTCCAACCCAGATGCCACCCTCAAGGAGCTCACATCTAATGAAGGAGCAATGCAGCTGCACACACACAACTGCAGTGTGGGGAGCGCTGTCACCTTTGGAGCTGTGAGAGAGGTGGAAGAAGCAGTAATTGCTTTTGGTGGGGAAGGGATGGATCAGGGAAGAGTCCGTGGGCACCGGAGCTTACGTGACACTGCACGCTGAGCACCTCACCTAGCACAGGGCCTGGCACAGAATAGCAACTCATTAAATGTTGAGTAGTTGGAGGAACAGGAGGGAACAGGTGACAAGGCCTATAAGGGGACTGGTTGGCTGACAGGTGAATGAATGGATGGGTGGAAAGATGGAGGAGCAGACGGAAAAGTGCAGGGAAGCTGACAGAGGATGGATAGACAAGTGGACAGATGGGTAGACAAGTGGATGGACAAGTGGGTGGATGAATGGATGGGTGGACAAGCAGGGTGAACAGGAAGATGATACAGGATGGGTGGACAAGTGGATGGATGGATGGATGGATGGATGGACATATAGGTAGTTGGTAGTTGAGCTGGAGGATAGATGGGTAATGGACAGAGTGTGTGGATGAACGGGTGAAAATGTATGGGTGGGTGGGTAGGTTTGGCTGGGTAAAAGGGGGGATAGACAAATGGATGGATGGATGAATGGATAGATGGATGGATGGATGACGCTGGCTGGGTTGGGTGGATAGATGAGGAAGACTGGGGAAAGGATAGCACAACGACTTAACCAAGTGGCTGTAAGAAAAAAAGTGAGAATCACTCCTGCCACGGATTCCAGCCACTCACCCTTACCAGAGCACAGCCACCAGCCGGGTCCGTCCTGCACTCCCTCTCCCCGGGGGCCTTGGCTCCCAGCTCTTCTCGTAGGCTCCTGTTTTGCTCCGCGAGGTCCTCCACCTGGCCCGACAGGCTGATCTCCGACAGCTTCAGCTCATAGACGCAGCAGCGCAGCTCCTCCAGCTCCCCGCGCAGACGGCTCTCCGTGGCCCGCTGCTGGCTCAGCCTGCGCGCCGCCTCCTCCCGCCCGCGCCCGCTGCGCTCGGCCCTCGCCTGCAGGGCGCGCAGCTCCGCCGTGTCCTCGCGGGCGCCCCGGGGACCCGCCGGGACCTCTGCGGCCGGGCCTTGCGGCCGGGGGCTGCCCGGGACTGCGGCGTCGAGCTCGGCCAGGAGGAGGCTGGCGGCGCGGCACAGGCGCCGCACATCGCGCTCCAGCCGCTGCACCTGCGCCCGCAGCGCGCGCTCCTGCTCACGCGCCAAGCCCAGCTGGCGCCGCTGGGTCCGCCGGCAGCGCTCCAGGGCCGCCGCCTGTCGCCCCAGCGCCTCGTCCTTGCGCCGCAGCCGCTCCCGCAGCCGCCGCAGCCGCCACCGATGCCGCCGGGCCACGCTCTCCTCCTCCTGCACCTACAAGTTGGCGATGAGGGGGGTCAGGAAGCCGGAAGGAGGCACATGGCTCACGCCGGTCCTGTCTTTATTTCAAGTTTCCAAATTTTGTTCATCGTGAGGTTTTTTGCTTTAATTTTTTTGTATTAAAATATGATGTGTCTCGATTGCAGAGTTTGAGGCACCCCCTTAGATTTTTGCATGGGGGGTAATGCCTCACTCTCCTCACCCTAGCCCCCACCCAGATCCTTGGAAGAGAGACTCCAAGGAGGATGGGCAGAGCCCACGCACACCGGGAGGGCCACACTGCCCCAACCCCAAATACCTCCACACCAGTTCGTAAACAGCTGCTACCCGCAGCTCGCTGTCTCTGCTGCCACCCCTGGACCTCCCAGGCTTCCCCATCTCCTGGCACCTAAAAGGTTAATGCTCAGCCTGCCGAGGGTCAGTCCCCCGGCCTTGGCTTCTGGCTGGTGACTCAGGGCCAGGGCCACAACAGCGTTCATTATTGTGAACTACTACCTTCCCAACGGGACACTCAGAAGTGACTTATATAATAATCACACTGCTAAAATCCACTGGGGTCAGGATTTGAATCCCCCACGAATCTGATTCAAGTCCTCTTCTCTTTCCATCGGGCCCTGTGCCCATCCAGAGGACAAGTTCATGAGCCTTCCTTGCCACGACCACCACCCTAGACTGGGGTGTGCTAAAGGGAAGTGCCTCTGCCAAAGGGAAGTCATTGCCCAGCGTTCCAAGTTAATTTAATCAACGGGTGGAACTGTCTCCACATTACGTTTTCTTTCCACGGCTGCTGCCCCTCTGCCACGTGGCTTGCAGAAGACAAAACAAATAAGCAGAGAACCAGTGTGAGAAAGGGAGCTGGGAACAGCTCGGGCTGGCTCTGTTGGAGAGCTTGTCATGGGGGAGTGCGGGGCAAACACTGGTGTCAGCGGAAAATGGCGCTCAGTTTGCAGAACAGAGTGAATTTCTGGAATTACTGCGGCACCATTCTCAGCCTCCACCTTCTAGATTCCTAGATGGGTGTTCTCCCCTCCCCGCTGGTTTTCAGAGTGACCCCAGACTTGCTGGGAATATTTATAGCAACCAAGTAAAACTGCATTTGGTGAGTGTTGGGTACAAGGGGCAGAGGAAACTCATTTACACACTTCTACAAAATCTATTACAAAATGCAGGAGTTTTAGGGTTGGAGGTTTGGGAGTGGGTTGTAGCTGGGCCAAGAGGTAGCCAAGGTAGCCCCTGGACAAGCCCCCTTGCCACTCTGAACTTCTGCTTCTCATCTGCAAAATGGGGTTTAGTGAGAGTCCTTTCACGGGACCATACAGGTTACATGAGCACATCATAAATAAGGAGACGCGTGTGCAAAAGTGTTCAGCACCTTCCCGTGGAAAGTGCCGGCCCCAGAGCCTTTGACCTCCCTGAAGCAGCTCCTTGCTTGTCGCCCTTGTCACCTGTGGACATCTCGACTGCTGGGCTTCATCTGACCACCTTTGAATTCCTACATGTATATAGGGCCTGGCTCAAAATAATGATTATTAAAGTACTTTCCACAGAAAATACCACACATACCACCACCATGCCCCAGGCTGAAGTCTCCCCCTGGGACACGTGATGCTTTAAGCATCATGAAGCAAAGAGAATTGGCTCAACTTTCTGTACCTCAAATCCAGTCTATAGGGGGTAATTCTACTTGGATGTCTCCCTAGCACCTCCAAGACTAATTTCGATTTCATTGTTCGCCTCCTCTTTCCACCCTCCACTTCAATTTCAGTTAATAACTATACGAGTATTTTCAAACTTACTGGACTGCTTCCACCAGAAGGAACACCTTTTATGCTGTCATGTTCCGCTACACACAGGCACCCATGTACAGCTGAAACAGAAGTTTCCAGAAACAGCACTCCCCTTGGCACCTGCCATGCCCCTTCCTATTCTCTGGTCTAGTTCATTCTTTCAATGCTGGTTGGGACCCACTGAA
Source organism: Choloepus didactylus (assembly GCF_015220235.1). Lineage (NCBI taxonomy): Eukaryota > Metazoa > Chordata > Mammalia > Pilosa > Megalonychidae > Choloepus > Choloepus didactylus. The sequence goes on along the minus strand of NC_051309.1, from coordinate 7,189,897 downwards.
CCGATTTTGCAGATTGGTTGCAACCTGCAATTTGAAAATCGCTGGGCCATGCTGTATGTAGCAACCAATGAACGTGGGACACCTTTGTCTATTGTGTGCAGCTGCCTTGTTCTTTCTCTCTCTGAAGTCTCTCCTAAACGTGGCTTACCTTCCAGCCCTCTTCCTCCCTCCCCTGCAATATCTCAATAACGGCCAATAATCATAAAATCAGCTAACATTACTTAAGTGTGACACGTGTGAACTCATTTAACCCAAACAATAATCCTGCAGGGCTGGGACTACATTATTCCCACTTCACAGACAAGCCCAGAGAGGTTAAGTCCTTTACCCAAGGTCACAAAGCTAGTGAGTGGTCCAGCTGGGGTTTGGCTCCAGAGCCGGCACCCTTAATACCTTGCTGCTCCCCCAAGCAGCGCTCTCACTGGCCCCCCTCCCTCACCATCCCTCTCTCCCATGCAATGGCATGATACCCCCAAAATGACCATGTGACCCTGAACTGGCATTCCTTAAGTCCTCTAAAGCTACCTGCCCACTGTCTTCAGAACTCAGTCCATGCGTGGGAGCTGACGTACAAGGCCCTGGCGCGCTGTCCCCACCCCTCTGTCCCACAGCCTCCCTCTCTCCACAAACCCCTCCACTCTCTGCTCACACTTCCAGCCTTTATCCATGCCGCCACCCACACCTGCCACACCCTTCCCGGCAGGACCCGCTTGAATGGCCCCAGGTCTCTGCAGCTGTCCTTGACTCCCCTCACTGCCCCACGATGTGCCTGGGCCTCCTTTGCAGCTCCCAGCACCCAGGGCAAGAGATATTCATTTCCTCTCTGTCTCTACCACCTGCATGTGAGCTCCCTGCAGCACTCAGCTCACCATCAGGCCAGACTGGCCCTGGCACCAGGGACATCACTGACATGAACCTCGGACAGAAGCTCCCAGTGCATGCACAGCCCCTGCAGGTCACCCCAGGTTCTCATATCCCCTGTGGAGCCCCACCGGAGCCTCGCGAGGCAGGGGTACCCATCCCATTTTACAGATGGGGAGGCTGAGGTCCAGTGAGGCCACGGGACCCTGCCCCAGGCCCTGCAGCCACTGCATGCATCGTCCAAACTAGGATCCCCCTTACCCCTCCCGGGGGGCTCTCCCGCCACGCCCCCCCAAACTGTCTCCGCTCTGCTGCTTGCTCAAACCGACAAAGGGTGGCTTTCCCAGGATGAGAAATAAGTGTGGAAAGGAAGGAGGAAAGCGGTACCCGGCTGGCGAGCTCCCCCTGCAGCGCCTCCAGCTGCTCCTGGGCTTGGAGAGAGACGCTCCTCTCCTGGAACAGCCGGGCGTGCAGCTGCTCCACCTTCTGGAGGAGGGTTTTCTCCGACAGTTCCAGCTCCTGAATTCTGCAGTGTTGAAAGCAGGAAGGCACGTGCTTAGGACACAGTCAAAGATGGCCTAAGGTTTTCACAGACACCAAAAATCAATATTGTTGTTCATTTGGACAATTCAGTATCCTCACACAGCCATATTTTGCACGAATGACAGTGATATCAACTCTGAGTGGGAGTCCCCATGCCACTTAATTGATCAATTAATCCTCACTGCATCACCAGTCTGCCGGTGGGCTCTGTTAGCCCCACTTCACACATGAGGAAACTGAGGATCAGAGGGGTCGAGCAATTTGTCCAAGGTCACACAGCATTATATAGTCCAGTCTGGTTGATGCCCAGACTTGCACTCTTAACCCTAAGCTCCATTGCCTCCAACTTTAGCTACATTCTTGGGAATCTATTCCATGGAAAACATCAAAATTATTAAAAAGTTTTCTGCAATAACAACAAACTAATCTATTATTTATAAGAATGAGAAGTTGGAAGTTCAACTGTCTAGCAATCAGAAGGCTGGGGAAATGTTGAGCCTATGTCACAGGCAAAAGTAATTCCCAAACTGCAAGCAAACTCTGATCACAGCTCTGCAGATACTCAGGTGAAGGGAGGGAACCTGAAGGGAAAGTCCCTGCCCTTGGCTGCACTGAGAGAGGAGGCACCACTAAGACCTGCCTTTCTCCTGCTTTTGTTGAGTTTTTGAGCCTCTTGCCAATCTTGCCTCTGTAGTAGAAAACCACAATAAACATCAAAAATGTGTTCTCTCACTACATGTACAGCTCTGCACCTCCTCTCTCCTTCACCCATATCCACACTGGGTGACCTGCTCAACCAGGATAGACTCTGCTCCATTTGGTGAGGACCTAGCTTTGCCTCTTACCAGCCATGGGTCCACTATGACCTTCCATTTCTTTATCTTGTACCTCACTCAGAATTGTTGTGAGGATTAAATAAAATGATGCGTTATTGTTATTCTTATTAATATTAATAAGATCAGGAGCCCCCTCTCCTACTCCAGTTCTGAAGCCCTGGGGAGGTTCTCAGAAGTGACAGTGGGAAGTGTGCCCTTTTGTGTGGCTTATGGTGAAGTTCCTTCCCAACTGACTCAGAGGAGCAGCCCAGGGTGATGAGACAGACTCATGCTGAGGAACTTCTGATTGGTTATAAAACACGGTGAGATCTCAAAGGGGAAAGAAAAGCCTTGCCTTTGAGGTTTTGAGACCAACCTGTAATACTACATATGAGGCAGTATTTAATTCTGATATTATCCCTACATGTAAACTAAGCAAAAAAGGCCTAATCTCATTGTGGTCGGCTGAACAATGGTCCCCAAAGATACCAGGTTTTCATTTCTGGAACTTGTGAATGTTATAGCAGAGACTTTGCAGATTTGATGATGCTAAGGATCTAGAGATGGGAGATTATTCTGGATTATCCACATGGGCCCTGAATGCCAGCCCTATTGTCCTTATGAGAGGCAGGAAGGAGATTGACTACAGGAGAAGAGGCAGGGTGACCACGGAAGCAAGATGCTCCACTGCTGGCTTTGAAGGTGGAGGAAGGGGCCCTGGGCCAAGGAATGCAGCTGTAGAAGATGGGAAAGGTGAGAAAGGGGATTCTCCCCAAGAGCCTCTGAAAGGAACAGGGCCCTGCTGACACCTGGATTCTGCCATTTAGAAAATGGGGCTGCAAATTGTTTTAAGGATGAACTGTGTGAACATGTGTAAAGCACGTAGACAGAGTAAACACACACTAACTGTTTATGCCTCATGTTGGATTGGAAATGAACATGCAAAAACGATAGTTATGAAGATGGGAGTGGGGTTGTCTGCGGGACACTGATTACGTGCTTCAACTTGGCAGGCCTGGGCTGGGGGACCGGATCCACCCCTGGGGAGGGTAGTGGGTACGGGTGACAGCGCCCTCCACAGCCCCCCGGGCCTGGGAAAGTGAGGCCGGAGGCAGGCCCCATTTCCTCTCCCAAAATACCACTGTTAGGGGAGGCTTGCCGGAGGGAACCGCCTTTTCCCCACCCCCTTATCTTGCCCGGACACTCCCCGTTGCCAGTCCAACTCCCATTACCACCAGTGCGCATACATTGTTGCCAGACACCGTTACCGGAGCAACTCTCGCCCCTTTTCAATCAACCTCCGCGCCCTCTCAGAACCAATCCAAGCCTTTAACCCCTACAGCTACCCCGCCCTCTAAACCACCCGATATAAACTTGTACTCTCCCCTAATAAAGCTCTCTCTCTCTTGGTTTCTTCACCCTAAAAGAACCGTGTCCCGCCTGTTCCTTTCTCGCCGCCCTCCATACTTTGCACGCCCCCGCCGGGGACCTGGCCAAGTCCCCCGCCTCGCACTCGCCTCCGGGAAAGAGCCCCCGCCGCCGGTACCCTCGGAGCAATCCTGGGAGCCTAGGATTTAGCAACCGGCCGCCACCCCCCCCACACAGACGGATCAACTGCGACCGCAACTGGCGCCCAACGTGGGGCACCTGGAATTAAAAGTCCTCTCTACGCAGCGGTCCAGTAAAACCACCCGCTCGCCCGGACGCCTCTCCAGCTCCCCTTCTCCTCGCCTGCAAAGTAAGGGCCGCCTCTCCCTCGCCGCCCCGCGGAGTCGCCTCTCCCTCGCCGCTCCACGTCTGGGGCCGCCTCTCCCACGCCGCTCCGCGCCCGGGCCGCTCTTCCTTTCCCGCATTAACCTAACTCTTGCCCCCGACTACCTCTCGTCTTCTCTTCCTATATCCCCCCCATTCCTCCTAACACTCTTCCTCCAGTAGCTTTCCCTCTTCCCCTCCATTACTTTGCTGTGGTCCTCTGTGTCTTTGTTTCTTTGTTTAGCGCGGTGTGCCTCTTTGCAACCGCCCCCCCCCCAAACTGCTCTCGCTACTAGAGGGTCCTGCCTTCTATTCTCACCGTCTCCTTCGGCCTCGCGGCCACGGTTTACCTCATTTTCTTTACTCAATAATCAACCCCCCTTTTTTTTTTCTTTTCTCACTCCGCTATGGGTAATCGTCTATCTGCACGCCAAGCACCCCAAGTTCGCGCTCTGGCGGGTCTCCTAGACACACATCGCTGTAAAGTGTCTGTCCGGCAGCTGCAGGTATACTGGGACCTCCTGCTGCCCTTTAACCCATGGCTCACCACTTGCCATCTTTGGGACCCTGTTACTTATGATCGCCTTATTGATCGGGTCACCAACGCCATGGAACATGAGAACAAGCGCTTCCCTCCCGGCTTGCTCCCCACCTTAATAACCGTCCGCTCCTGCCTTCAAGGCTCCCTCCCCCCTGATCGAGGCCCCATTAAATCCAAGGAGGCCCTATCAACCCAGCCAACAGATTCAGACAGCGATACTAATGTAGACCACGATTCGGACACAGAATCCTTAGTCGAGCAAATTAACAACGCGCTCGAAGTCGCCCCCCAAAAACAAAGCAATACTAAGCCTCGCCAAGATGGCGAACTTCCTCCTTCTTCTTCCATCGAGGGGAGGAAGTGCTCCGGCGATGACGTCAGCCCTAAGCTGGGCCGGAAACCGCATGCGCTTTACCCCGCCCTTTCACAGGGCGGAGCTAGTCCGCCATCTTATGCCTTGGGCCCCGCCCTTTCACAGGGCGGAGCTAGTCCACCATCTTATGCCTTAGCCACTCCCACCGCGCCGCCGTCTTGCGACGCTTGGGGCCTCCCACTTCCGCCTCCCCCTCCGGCGAGCTCCCCCTCGGAGCCGCTACCGGCAGCTGCCGCCGCTCCTCCCACCCTGCCGACTAACAACCCCTGGCTGCCTTCTACACCTCAAGGCAACCCTTGGGGCAACGCTCCCCCTACCCCCACTCCCGCGCCAAGCCCTCTGCAAGCGCGTCCTCCTTTCTCTCATGCTTTTCGCTGCTTTCCTCTTAACCTTACCCCCACACCACAGAAACCGTATGACTGGTATCCCATTGACTCTGATACTATCAAGCAGCTTCGCAGGGCCGTCAAGGAAGACGGGTTAGGTAGCCCATACGCTTCCCAATTACTACAGGATATCGCCATGAACTTTTGCCTCCCCCAAGACTGGGCCTCGCTTGCCCGTTCCATTCTTAACCCCGGCCAGTTTGTTGATTGGCGTGCTCACTTCCAGGCGGAAGCAGCTAAGCAAAGTGAGCAAGACGCAGCCACTGGAGTCTATCATCACCCCGAAGCCTATCTAGGCACGGGAGCGTTTCTAAATGCGTCTGCTTATATTAATGCGCCTGCCACCTTTTGGCCTATCCTTCGGGGAATCGCCTTGCGAGCTTTTGCCAACTGCTCTGCCTGTCGGCCTAATAAATTCACCAAGCTCTTCCAGGAGCCGAGTGAGCCTTTCGCCACCTTTGTCTCCAGAGTCGAAGAAACCTGCGCCAGGAAGAATTGTCCAGCTTGTAAGGAAACAAACGGATGCTATTTTTTCCTCGTTCGTGCAAGTCCAGTACCAGCGACTCGCCACCTCTGACGCTCCCTACTCCGAGATGACAACCAACCCTCCGCGACCTCACCGCCACCGGTCAACCCGCCGACCGCGAGGCCCTTCTCGATCGCCTGAACATCGCACCAACCTCGAGCTCCAGCTTCTCTGAACCTCCAACTTTAATCCCCCCACCTTCGTCCATCCCGCAAGCAGCAAGGCCCCTGTCGAGCGCCCGGGCGCCACACCAACGCCGAGCTCCAGCCTCGCTGAGCCACCGTCAACCCCTTTTCCCCTCCCCGACCTCCCCCTTCCCTCATCCCTTAGCGGACCTCTCCGGTAAGCTTCTTCCTTTAATTAGAAAAGAAGGGGGAAATGCGGGACACTGATTACGTGCTTCAACTTGGCAGGCCTGGGCTGGGGGACCGGATCCACCCCTGGGGAGGGTAGTGGGTACGGGTGACAGCGCCCTCCACAGCCCCCCGGGCCTGGGAAAGTGAGGCCGGAGGCAGGCCCCATTTCCTCTCCCAAAATACCACTGTTAGGGGAGGCTTGCCGGAGGGAACCGCCTTTTCCCCACCCCCTTATCTTGCCCGGACACTCCCCGTTGCCAGTCCAACTCCCATTACCACCAGTGCGCATACATTGTTGCCAGACACCGTTACCGGAGCAACTCTCACCCCTTTTCAATCAACCTCCGCGCCCTCTCAGAACCAATCCAAGCCTTTAACCCCTACAGCTACCCCGCCCTCTAAACCGCCCGATATAAACTTGTACTCTCCCCTAATAAAGCTCTCTCTCTCTTGGTTTCTTCACCCTAAAAGAACCATGTCCCGCCTGTTCCTTTCTCGCCGCCCTCCATACTTTGCATGCCCCCGCCGGGGACCTGGCCAAGTCCCCCGCCTCGCACTCGCCTCCGGGAAAGAGCCCCCGCCGCCGGTACCCTCGGAGCAATCCTGGGAGCCTAGGATTTAGCAACCGGCCGCCACCCCCCCCACACAGACGGATCAACTGCGACCGCAGTTGTCTTTCTCAAATTTTTAACAATGCAATGACATTTTTATGATAAATACTTTTAAGCTTCAACTCTTTAAATGACGTGAACTCCAGTGTATGCCACCAACCTTTTACCCTACCCAGCTAACCCATCGAGAAATTAGCCTGAAATCAGACCCTGGCTTCAGCTCGTGGCAACCCCAAGTAACACAGTGCATCCTCTCAGCCTCAGTTTCCTCGTCTGTAAAAGGGGAGACTATCAATCCACATGTTATGAGGTTCCAGGGAGCAAAGATGGAGGCACGTGTGGGAGGGGCCAGCCTGGCGCTGTGCACACAGCAGGCCTCTGTAAAAGCGAGCCCCCTTTCCTCCTGCACTCCCAGCCCCGCTCCCCTCCAGACCTATCTTCAAAGAGAACAGAGGACGAAAGCTCACAGCTACCCACCGGCTGGTTGACGATGGCCTGATCCTCACCCACAGGCCCCTGGCTCCCCACATGCCCAGAAACGGTCCCCTCCTCTCCTTGCTTATGGGGTCCTCTGGGGCCGTCTGTCTCTCCTTCACATGGAGGGATCTCCTTGGGTGGGGTTTCCTTGCCCTTCCCCACCCCTGCCATCTTCCCCAGGCCAACTGACCCTCTGGTTTTCACTGCCAGTCTCTGGAGGATAAGAATGTGTAATCGTTCATGGTTCCACCGCAGGCTGCTCCTGCACCCGACCTCTGACCCAGCCTCAACCCCTGTTCTCAGCATGGGACTCCTGGTGGGTAAGTATAAGTTGTAGAATGAATGAATGAGTGAATGAATGAATGATTGAACAATCACATAGAGTAACCAGGGAATTTTTCTGATCTGGGAATTCCTTCATGTGAAAAATTTTACAAAGAGAAAAGAAAGTAAATCACATTTAAATGTGTGTTTAACGACTTGACTTTATTGAAATGAAGAAAAGTATAAGAAAATGAGGACATCCTGGAAAAACCCCAGATGCCTGGTTGCTGGGATATTGGTAAACCCATCAGAAGCGACCCCAGCCACAAGTGTACTGCATTTCCAGGCTGGGTCTGTCCTCTGATACATATGTGAGGCCCTGTCTCCTTCTGCTGGACTAGGTATCAAAATATCATCAGGAAGGACATGGACTTTGGAGAAAGCCCTGGATTCAAAGGCTTAATCTTGTAACCCCGTCAGGAAAACAGGAACCCCACTAGGAAAACAGAGCCCATCCCTGCCAGGGTATTCAGCACAGAGAAACAGAGGCAGAGAACCAGCCACTCCCAGAGGCTGGAAGAGCTGAAAGGCCCAATAGAGGTGGCCTGCCACCCAGAGACCAGCAGCTGCTAGAAGCCACTTCTCCCCTGGAGCTGGAGGGGGTCCTGGGGGAGGAGACAATGCTACTAGAGCCCAGGAGCCAAGCCACCCGGCAGGAGCTGGGGCCACAGAGAAAGCCAAACCCGTCGCGGAGTTGCAGCCAATCGGAGATGTCACCCAAAGCAGAAGAGAGGAGAAAATACCTCAGCTTCTCCTTGCTTCTTTGCCTTTTGGAGCCTTATTGGCTTGAACCCAGATAGAAGCAAGGAGCCTGGGAAACACAGATTGCAGGCTCAGCCCCCGGGACATGCAAAGGGGAAGACAGAGAGTGGATCTGAGAGCAAAGCACTGGGTGGGCTGTAAAAGTAACTGGACACACCACAGGGGCTTGTGGGGATAAACAACCCAGCACGAGGACAGCCTCAGGACTTGAGAAAGTCACTGCCTCCCTAACACGGTCAGGATGCCTGTGGCTTTGTTAAATTAGCAGACAAGTCAAAACGGGATGGTTACCTGTGCCTCAGCCCAGACTCCGATGTCACGCACTTGTCCACAGCTGCCAACAGCTTCTGCTCCGAGGATTCCAGCTGCTTCCTGAGCGTCCCCGTATCCACGTCCTGGCTGCTGGCCGCTTCTTCCAGAAGACACCCCTGCCCCTCTTCGCCCTCTTTGACATCCCGGAATATCCAGGACGTGTCAATCTTCACGTCGACATTCATAATATCAAACCCATCATCGCTGGGAACTCTGACGACGTAGCCAAAGCTTTTCTCGGTCCGTCCTTGAGCCATCGCCTCCATCTGGCAACTGTTTCAGGGGTCAAGATTTAATGAAATTACAGTGAATTTGCAACATTGACTTTCTGGATGCTTCGAGGTGGCTGCTGTGCCTTGCTTGAGATTGTTCAGGAAAAGATCCCTTGAGGACGGCAAGAACAGGTGGATTATTTATGAGGCGGTGGCTTGGGTTTCATTAGCAAAAACATCATGCAATATGAATGAAAGGGGCTCGTTTTACTACACACGTCAGCATGCCAGAACTCACCCCAAGCAAGAGTTGCAGAGAAGCACTTGGAATTAAATGCTTAATAACGCATACAAAGAGGTAAAATAAGATTTCCGGGTGGGGCCATTAGAATTTTGTAAATTCTCATAGTGAAGCACAAGTTTTCACCCCATAGTGAATGAAATTTTCACCTCCTCTTTGAGCACAGCAAACATTTATCAAGGACCTAGAATTTTCTAGACAAAGGGGGGTGCAGAATCACACTCTTCTGAGTTCCACCCATGCTTTGTGGCCATCTCAATCTTTACTAGTACCAGGGTACTAGCCTGGTACCCTACCAGGTGGGGATTATCGTATCCATTTTACAGATGATAAAATGGAGGCTCTGGGAGGTCGAGGAGCTCGTCCAGACCTCAGAAATGGGAAGCGGCAGGTGCAGGATTCAAATTCGGGTCTGGCTGACTCCAAAACCAGAGTGTAGGTTCTGGTAGAGAAACAGCAACAGGCGTGGGATGCACAAGTCTCCAAGGACTGGAAAAAGCAGGTCCTGTGGGGGAGCCCAGAGGCCGGAGAGGGAGCCCAAGGCTGGGACCAGCTCGGAGAACGACAGAGGTGGGCAGAGGACCCCCCAGAGGGTGTGGGGGTTCCCCAGAGCAAAAGCCCCGAAGCAGACAGCCAGGACAAGGGAAGGACACGTGAGTGGTCTTAGTGTGGCCGGAAGTGAGAAATGAAGGCTGCCGGCGGCTGGGGGTCCTACGTGGGCAGGTCTGGGGTGCTAGGACTGGGATTTTGGCATCTTTCCATGGGCAACGGGGAGTCAGTGAGGTATTTACATCCAGCGTGGGAACTGATCAAATATTAATTTTAGAGAGTGCACTCCAGGGCTTGGGGGTGTTAGGGGTTGAACTATGTCCCCTAAAACGACATGTTCAAGCCCCAACTGCCAGTCCTGTGCACGTGGCCCTATTTGTAAATAGGGTCTTTGAAGATGGGATGAGTAAAGACGAGGCCAAGCTGGAGAGGGGTGGGCCCACGTCCAGTGTGACTGGGGTCCTTATAGGAAGACGGGAGCCTGACCACTGAACCCACAGCCAGAGGGGAGAACGCCTGTGACGATGGAGGCAGAGACTGAAGCATTGCAGCTTCCAGGGGCTACGAAGGATTGCTAGGAGCCACCGGGAGCTGGAAGAAGCAAGCAAGGGGCCTCCCATACAGGTTTCAGAGGGAACACAGCCCTGCCACCACCTTGATTTTGGAAACAGGCTGCAGCAGGGGGAGAGGGTGTTGGGATCCAGCAACTCACATCTCAGGCACTGGGGCCAGACTGCCTGGGTGCAAATTCCATCACCAGGTTGATCCTGAATAAATTATTTAACTTCTCATAAAAAAAAAGGGGGTGGGTGGGTAAAAAGTAGTACCTATGTAAAAAGCTATTGAGGAATAAATGAGTTGATCTATGCAAAGTGGTGTGCTGACTAAAAGCAGTACCTATATAAAGAGCTATTGGGGAATAAATGAGTTGATCTATGCAAAGTGGTGTGCTGGCTAAAAGCAGTACCTACATAAAGAGTCATTGGGGGAATAAATGAGTTGATCTGTGCAAAGTGGTGTGTTGGCTATCTGGTGGTGGGCAGAGGCAGTATCAGGGTCACAGACCATGGAGTCAGCCACCTGGACTGTGTGCAGTTCGGCCAATTACTTGCCGTGAGATCTCGGGCAAGTGACAGCCTCTTGCAAAACAAGACAACGACAGGTCCATGAGTTCTCAGCACCCGTTCCTGTGCCTGGCATGCAGCAAGCCTCCAGGAGCCAGCAGTGAGTATCGTGGTGCAGGAGGATTGATTGGCAGCTGAGTGCTGCCAAGGGACCTATTAAAAAATCACCGTGAGCTCGGCTTTTTGCCTGTTCAGCCCACCAAGGTGGAAGCAGATCTTCGGGGAGCATCGCTGAAGGAAGACAGGGAGAGGGGCTGTCAGAGCCCAGGCCCTTGGCCTGGGAAAGTGTCTCAGGTCCTTCTTGGATAAGTATCCAAGACTCTTAGGAGAAGAAAAAGGTAGAATGAACCCTCTGTGTTTGGGGAGGGATGGAGAGGAATGCGGCCCACTCGCCGTTGATGAACCCTGTGGGTTTCCCACAAGCGGGACCCCAGCCTGCATTCTCCTTGGAGGCGGCAGGACTTGGGCTGGAAAAGTAAACAGACTGACTCTGGAGTGGATGGTGAGGAAGCTTGGGAGTCTCACAGGGTCCCCCAAGGCTGAGGGGTTCAGAGGAAAGGCACAGAGCAGGCCCTGGAGTCCCCATCACAGATGGACCCGCGGCCCCAGAGGGAGACAAGGAGCTGAGAGAGCAGAAGGCGGCACAGCTGCACCCTGTAAAGAGCTGGAGGACGGACAGGGCCAGGGGGAAGGAAAGACAACCAAGTCGCTTAGACAGGATAATGAGGCCTGGGCTAAAGCGTGGTTGTCAGAGCCCCTAAAGTGGGCAGGAGCTGTCCATTGAGTCTGTACCCCCTCAAGGGCCCAGCACGGTGCCCGCGGCCGAGCCAGCTGCCTCTCGTGCCTGTGGGGTGAGCTAACTCTAAACAACTCCTCTCCGAGCACACGCGCCCTGCCCTGTGCATTCACACAAGGCCAACCCCTGTGCACGGGAGGGAAAAACACACCCACCGTCAGCCGGAGACCAGAAGTGAAATGGGATCCAGCTATGAGGACCTCAAAGCTGCAGGGGACCACGTCATCCTGATTCGCCCGGGACTTTCCCCCACTGTACGATTGGGGGTCTCGTGTCCCAGGATCCCCCTCAGACCCGGGCAGACCTGGGTGGCTGGTGACCCTCGCCCCACCCTGCCCTCACCTCCTCAGCCTCCACCAAGCTGCAGGGAAAGCTGGTTCCGACCCTTGGCCTCTCTGCCCAAGTGCCACGGGCTGCTGTGGGCCCCCAGAAGGAATTAAGGCGGAAGGGCAGGGAGCGGGAAGCCGTCATATCCACACTGTGCCACAGGCTGCCCTGTGAGCAAAGGACTTTGGTTTGAGTTACCTTTCTAGCTCTGCTCCTCTGGAAACCACACGTGGATGGGATTCAGCTGCTTTATGGGGCTACGATGCTCCCAGTATTAAAAAAACAACAAAACAAGTCCAAGGACAAAGAGGAAGCAGCTAAGGGGGGACGCTACGGCACTGGGGCTTCCCCATGTGCAGCGGCTCCTGGGCCTGGGCCTGTCCCCAGCAGGGACCCTGGAAGCCAGGCCTGAGACTGCTACAGAGGATGCTGGCTCGCATTAGGGACAAGGGGATCCCAAGCCAAGGTAGCTCCCCTACCTGCCTGTGCAGGTCTCATCCCCTGGTACCTGAGCCGTCTCCTGGGAGCCAGAAAGCTCACTTGCCGGCCCTGCACGCTCCTGCCAGGGTTGCTCCCGCTGACGGCACACACATCTCCTGCTGGCATGCTTCCCGGTGCCCAAGGGGCCTGCGGGAGTCTTGGGGGTCTAACTGTATAGGTAAGCCCAAGGAAGACTGCATGGGAGGCTTGCAGGGGTCCTGTCACCCCTGTACCACAGCTGGAGAAATTAAGCTTCCAAGAGGCCAGTGCTTTGCCAGTGTCCACAGCAGGGAGCAGGGAAGGGGCCGAGCTGGGCGGGGATGGGACAGTCACACACTGAGAAGAGAGCTGGGCAGCCATGGATGCCGCCCTGGCCCTCGCGGAGGGACAGACACCTCCCGGCAGGGCGGAGGACGGGCTCAGCACGGCCGGGACCCAGCACCCCCGGCTCAGTGCCCACCTCCCGGACTTCTCCCGGACCTCAGAATTTAGCAAAGCAGCACTTCTTGGGGCTTCTTGGGCCCCAGGAAAAGCAGGTTGGTTTTCGTTTTCACTCACTGCATCGTCCCACACTCCCATCTGGAGGCTCAGACGCCTGATTTTGTGGGGTTTTATTTTTTCAAGAAAAGACATTGGTTCTTTCTTACTTTGTCACCAATGTTGGTAAGTCACCGGGGCTGGTGGAAGGGATGCGTCGGGGCTTGGCTTTTAAAAGAGAACAGGCACTTCTCACCTGCCCAGGTGCACGTTTGCTTGGATTCACCGATCCCCTGATTTGGCTCGAACACCCTCCCCTCCCCACCCCCAACTGACTGGGGGTCTCCCACTGTGCTTAACACTGAGTCCTTTTCCATCCTTGGATTTGATCGTCTGGAACTGTCATTTCCTTTGTTGGGTTCCCTTCCCCGTTGATTTCCTCGGTGGCCTAAATTTCAATCATATTAATTTTTTCCAAAGTTTCTTCTCTCTAGAAATTGCAGGGTTGCTCATCGAGCCCAATCCACACAGAGCTATCAGTTTTGCGACTTTGCCAACGAGCTGTGGGAAGTCCCCACCCGGGCCTCTCATTCAAGATCTTCTATTGCACGTGCTCTGTGCTAATTGCAAATGTCTTTCCTTCCAGAAGTTTGGCGGAAGAAAGTCACGGAGTAGGTTTCTTCCTGTGGAGAGTCCCCCATCCCACCCACCCGGCCATGGACACCAACAGCATCGGAAAGAAGTCCTCTCCTCCTGGAACTCCCCACTGGGCTGGGCCTTCTCCGGCTGCTGCCCACCCTCCCTGTCTGCCCCCTCCCATGCTCCAGGGGACCTCCTGCCCTCCGGGCTCACTCTGGGGCCGCTGTCCGAGAGCAGGAGGGCCCCCGCCACTCAGCAAGTGTGAGGGAGCGGACCTGAGCCCCCAACGGCAGAAGGGGCCTGATCCCTGGAGGGTGTCCAGGGATTCTGCTGCCTCCCCAGCAAGTCTTCCTCGGCGCCCCTTTGCAAATCAAATCAAGAAGCGATGCAGCCCAGGCCCCAACGGGGTGGCCGCACACGCCCTCTCGGTCTTCAGTTCACATGGCCTCAGGGCAGTTGGTTTCTGGGACTTTTGCCCCATCACATCCACGAGAGTGATGGAGCCGTGGCTTCCCCCCGGAGGTCTGAGGACTCAGGTGTCCACCGCTCTCCAGCCCCCTGCTCTGAGCCCTGCTCTCTTGGTCTCCAGCTGCTGGACCCCGTGGCAGGCAGAATCAGAGGGGTTTGCTGACTTGGTTTGAATTTGGTTTCAGATCACAGGAACACTTGCTAGTAGCCCTGGCACAGGCTCACGAGGACATATGTACACAGGGGAAGCATGCAGGGCAGGACGAAGGACTCGGGCCAGTCCCCAAAGAGTGAGGGGGCTCCCCCATCACCCGTTGTCTGGTAATTGCACTTAGTTTCCTTGTATTGAGGTCTCTGCTCTCGGGCTCTCGGAGGAGCCATGGTTGGGACACATGTGGCCCCAATCTCAACAAAACCTCATGTCACGGCAGAGTCCCTACAGCCTGGGCTGGCCAGGACCAGCCACAGATCCAAAAAAGCTGCGCCTTGAAGCTCCTGTCAAATACACGTGCATCTGTTTTCAGTCTCTGGACTTTGAATAGCTTGCTTTGCTGTTGAATTTTGATTTGAAGGGTTTGGAGTTGCCATAGGGACTCAGTTTATTCCATTAGCTCTTTTTCTCTCCTGTAAGATTAAAAGGCAATTTGAAATGGCATGAGCACTAAGGGTTACAATGGTGGCAGCAGCCCCTGGTGATCTGCCCCCACCTACCCCCAAGCTCCCCCAGACTCTCCAGCTCAAATCTCTAGGCTCCCTGGGATGGCCTCCCCCAACAATCCAGGAGAAGTGGAAACAGGATTCAGATCAACTGTCCTCCGATGCCCATCCCAACCCCCGTGGCTACCCCCACCCTGATCTCATGGAACTTGGTGCTAGTTGTCTTCTAAGGCCTGGGGTCGTACCTTTATTCATTCAACAAACACAGAATGACTCTACCCCACCACATTCTAGGCACTGGGGGTACAGAAGATCCCAGAAATGCCCTGTACACAGGAGTCAGCCTCAAGGAAGTGCACATGGACAACGGGCAAGGGCCCAGGCGGTGGAGCTGAGCCCAGGTGGCCCGGGCAGCAGGTAGGCACTGCGGACATCCCCAGAGGGCTGGATTTCAGGGCAGAATTGTAGCCCCGGGGTGAGCCCTCACAACAGGGAGAATGCAGAAGGATCTGGGTGCTGAAGCAGGAACCCAGGGGAAACTGAGTCCCGGGGACCCACAGGGCCTAAGGTCAGAGCAGGACCAGCTCTCAGGAAAGTGTCATTCTGCAGGTACCTGAACACAGCCTGGGCCAGGGAGCCGACAGGATCCTCACACCACGCTCCCTGGGTGGCTTTGTGCCAGTTACTTCTGCAGACCCTTGCCCTAGAAGTCCACTCCAGTCTTGCACTTGCTAGGAACTGAGGCCCAAACAGAAAGAGCCTTTGGAAAAATCCAGAAGTCCCCTTTCCCGTATGGACGGGCAGTAGGCCCCCGCCGTCCACTCTATTTCACAATGAGCTCTCCGGGCCTTCCTCGCCAGAGCCCAGGGCCAGCCAGACCCAGCAAGGCGGGAGAGCTGAGGAGCCCGCCACGGCCACCTCACCGGGAATTTTAAAGTCAGAGACTGGGAGGAAGCCTCCTTCCATAGCAAGAAGAAAAATCTAAGGAAAGGAAGGGCTACCAACCCGAGTTCTTGGCTCCCCGACGTCATCAAGGCCACAGAATGAATGCTAGTGAGAAAAACAAAAACAGGAACAAAAACTATAAAATAAGACCAAAAGAAAATGAGGACAAGAAAAGAAAAGAAAAGAAAAAGATGTAAGATATATAGCATGGAATTCAATGACAGCAATTAACAAGCACTGTGAGGCAGGAACGGGCTGCAGGAGAAGCAGGAAGCAAACAGCTTCAGGACCTGGTTCACCAGGAAGCCGCTTCCGGTGGGATTCCACGTCCTCTGGGGCGGGTTACGGCTACACCCTCCCCCAACATGGGCTTCAGTGAGACAGGAAAGATTTACAGCCTGGGCAGGGTGTGTGTTTGCAGCGATGAGGCCGAGGCTTTCTTGTACAAAGTGGGGGGATGCTGGATGGGTGCCATGGGTGACGCCTCCAGCCAAGGCCACCCCGGGAGCTGGCGGGAGAGCCGAGGGGTTCTTGGGTTCACTCCAAGAACAGGCAGAGTCTACCTCGGGGTCCCCCCATCCAACTGACAGACAAACAGAACCCCTTCTCCTGCATCATCCCTGCCAGGCTCCCTCTTCAAAGAGACTCACTGTTTAAAATCTTTTGTGCAATTTGGTTGCTCTATATTAAAAAGAAAAAAAAAATAGCAGGGAGGAAAATGGCCTTAAATGAAGGAAAAATGTACAGGTCAGTTTGAAAATAGGCTTTTTGTTTTCTTCCCTTATTCAGGACTTGCTTTGTTCTAAAAGGATGGTTGGTCATTCGATAAAAAGATTCTGAATGTCATCTGGGGCTTTTGAAAATAATTCTTTTGTTTTTCCCCAAACAAGATACCAAACAAGATAATATCTCATATTAATTATTGAAACAATTAAAATTTAAACAAATAGCCACTAACTTCTAGACCATTTTTAAAATCATTGGAAATTGGAGCTAGCAGGGGGCTTTGGAATCACGTAGCCCTTCGTTTTACACATGGGGACACTGAGTCCCAGAGAGGAGAAGGATTTGCCAAGACCACTCAGTGGAGGGTGCAGGGAAAGGGCCCCAGGCCCAGGTCCCAACAAAGAGAAAGAAGAAGGAACCACGGTCTGATGACGGTGGCTGGAGTTGTTTTTCCCACCATCGTGGGCCGCTAGTGGCCATAAAGAAATTAAGTTCTGGCACACACATGTCTTTGAACGTTTTTAGTCCTGCAGGCCAAACCGGGAATCCATCCCAGCTAATCCCTCCAGTTTTATATACCAGCTTTTTGCAACTCGCTTTTTTCAACAAAAGGAGACCATCCAGTCCAAAACATTTCCTTTGATAAAAGAGGAAAAAAGAACCAGAACAATTCCAACATTCCCCACTTAGCAGAGGAGATCCAGCATCATATCATGATTATTCTCTGTGTGTAAAAACCACTGTTCATTTTTTCCTTTCTTAGAGCAAGAACAATTGTGGCCAGGCGTCAACCCATTTTCTGCATGTCTCCCCCTGTGACCCATTTTGCAGACAAGAGTTACAAAGCTGCCTGGGGAGATGGGAAGTTTATTGAAAGGGCCAGGGTTGGGAGCCACCTGCCTCGTGCTGGGTCTTGGGCTAAGAACTTTCACATCCGCCATCTCATTTCACCCTTACAGAGCCCTGGGAGATGGAGAGCATCCTTCCCAGAGGCAGATGAGACCACCATGGCCTGGGACAGCAGAATAGACTCCCCAGAACCCAGATCTCAGGGCCCACATGTGGCGGGGCCAGGAGTTGAACCAGGCACACCTGTTTGCAAAGACAGACTATCCCTGAAACTGGCAGGAAAAAACAGATTCCATGCTAACATCTCGTGGAAAGAAGTCCAGTGAGGGTCTGAGCTCAAGCCACCTACCTTCTCCTCCAGTTCCTTCAGATGTCTCTTCTGAACCTCAAGCTTATCCTCCAGTTCTCGGACTCTCTGAAACACATTAAGCGGTGTATCAGAAAAAGTCAATTTTCAAATATAAATTCTTAGTCTTCAATTTTTTTTATCATGGTCTAATATATACTCATATAAAGTACATAAAAGTTTATGACTTGGTTAACTTGTATACACTCACACACCTGCACACCCACCATCGATCAAGGCACAGAACCTCAACATGGTTCACCCTCACCCTCGGGACTCTCCAATCAATACCCCCCTCCCCAAAGGGACCTCTGATCTGAGCTCTGTCACTCAAGACAAATTGCACATATCTTTGAAATTCATGGAAATACAATTATACGATGTGTACTCTTAAGACAGAGTATTTTTAAAACAACATCACACATGTCAACAAGACTGGAGCAAGATGTGTAGGTGCACCCTGGGCGGGCAAAAAAGACGATGGATTTGAAGTGACCCAAATTATATATCTGCCCGAGCTTTATTGAGCTGGAGCCTGGTTACTGGGTGGGGTAGCGGCAGCCATTGCTACATCCCCCCACCCTCTTAGAACCCCACGTACCACCAGGTATTCAGGTGACCAACCATCCCGGTTTGACCAGGACTTTCCTGGTTGTAGCACTGAAAGTCCTGGGAAAACCCTGGGTCCCTGGAAACTGGGACTTGCCTAGGGACTCTCTCCATTCTTCCCAATTGCATACAGCATGCCACCCAGGGTGCGTCTGGCAAATGTAACCTCTTCTAGTTTGCCATGTGCCCTGTAGCATGCCATTGCTCCTTGCATGTTGATGCCCCCAGACAACTGCCCAGCTGGCTGCAGCCCCGACCAGCCCCGCAGTAGACCGAGGGACAGTTGGAGTAGCCCCGGACCAACCCCGCGGCTCCCCAGCCCCTTATCAGGCCCAAAGAAGCCTGTGTGCATTCGTAGAGCAGAGGGTCTCCAGCGAAAACACACTGCAAAGCCCAACAGAGATTGTGATTCAGCAGGGCTGGGGGGGGGGGGGGCCGAGAAGATGCTTTTCCAACAAGTTCCTGGACGATGTAACTGTGGCTGGTCCACGGACCACACTTGGAGAACCGCTGCTGTAGCCTCATTTACTCACCCGGCAAATATGCATCAAGGGCCTAATTCGAGCCTGGGCTTGTTGTAGTTCTGGGGAGAGAGACAAAGGCCCTGATTTCAAGGAGCTTATGGTCCAAGTAGGGTTCAGATAATAATCAAGTCTAAAAATCAATTAACAGCACATCAGATGGAAAAAAATGTCATGAAAAAACCAAGCAGGGATGGGATGGGGGCAGGGGTCCTATTTCGTACAGATGCTCAGGGTGAGGTTCAGAGGGTGAGGGATGGCGCTGTGGGCCACGGGAGCCGGAGGCACTGAACTCAGCCCGGCTGACAGCAGTTGGCTAGGCCCAGAAGAGTGGATAAGCCTGTGCAGGGAGCCGAGAGGCCTGGCAGGGGAGGCAGAGGCCGGAGCACACAGGGTCTGGAAGGACCTGTTGGGAAGCTCACAGATGCGGGGTTGGCGGGGGAGCTAGTGGCTTTAGGCAAGGAAATGAGATGCTGATTTTAGAAAGATCATACTGGCAGCAAAGTAGAGAATAGACTGGCACAAAAGAGACTGGAAAATTACTTATTCTCTTAGAAATGTGACCCTGGGCTGGTTATTCGACCTCTCTGCGCTGGGTGCCCCACCCATGACGTGGAGAAAACAGCACTGCCCACAGCTTGGAATCTAACCATGGAAGCCACGCCAAGCAGGGCTGGCACAGGCTGGGGACTTTATGTACCGTTGGGCAGACAGAGCTTTCCTAACCTCCTCCTCCAGAGGGAAACCATGCAGCCTCGGTCTGGCAATATGCACAGTGGGAGGCAGATGGGCACCCAAGAATGAGCCCAGACTCAGGGACACTCCAGTTTGGACGCTGGTTCCTCAACATACCAGCTATAGGACGTGGGGTGAGTTAAGTAACTCTCCGTGGCCGAACCCCTCATCTATACCATCTGCATGGTAACCCTGTTATCCTGAGGATGAACTGGGACTCTTGGGGACAGAAACAAGAGTGCCCCATGGAGGGAGGAAGAAGCTTTACAGCTTTTAAAGGACTTGCAAAAATCCCCAGACACAACTTCTCAGTTTTGAAAATCAGCCTGACAAGCTGGCTCTCATTCTAGTCTTTTCTAACTGCCAGAGTCACTTTCTCATCAGCAAATGGGGGACCAGAAAGGGCAATGGTTAGGGGTTTCTCAGCAGGAGGACCTGGCCCCATGCCCTAGCTTTGCCGGTTCCTGGCTGTGTGATCTAGGGCAAGCCACTGACCCTCTCTGAGCCCTGATTTCCTCATCTATGAAATCGCGTTAACGATTTTGACCTTGTAGGGTTGGCGTAAGCGTCATTCAACAGTCAGTGAGCGTCTGTGTGCCAGCCCTGGTCTGCCTGGCCCCCATTTATGTGGGCAGGGACTTTGTTCTGTTCACGGCTGTTTTCCTGGTGCCTAGAACGGTGCTTGAAATATAGATGTTGGAAAATTCAAAAACACAAAACAACAGCAACAAAAGTGACATGGCTGAATTGTGCCCTTGAAAGTGGTTAAAATGGCAAATTCTGAGTTGTCTCTATGTTACTACAATAAAAACTTTTTTTAAAAGGCCAAAAAAATTAATGGTCAAAAAAAAACAACAAAACACAGAACAGCTTGGCATTGCCTCTCGAGCAGGAAAAGCTCGAAAGCGAGACAGACAATGCAGCTGCAGAGGTCAGCAGGTCCCAAGGGTCAGACTCAGCAACCCAGACTTCAGCCCCCGGCAATGGGGAGCCAGTGCAGGTCCTGGGGGAGGGGAGGCAGTGATTTGGTAGTGCTGCCATGCTAGGAAGGCTTCTGTGGTCCACAGATTGGCAGGGAGAAAGCCGGAGGTCATTGCAAGTGTCTGTGATCCCAGCAGGCATTTCTGCAGGGCAATTGGTGCTGGACAGTAAAAGCAACATTACTGGAAACTTCCTGAGGTAGAGACAGGACCCAGCAAACTTTGGCTCAACACCAGCTTTCACTCAGGCAGAACATTTTGCAAACACGCAGAACAGTTCTGTGTGGAAAGGGTCATCGGCTAATGGATTTCCTTTGCATCTTCCTTCCCTCTTAGGTAACAGGGCTTGGAAACTCAGTGCAGCGGGGGCCAGGCAGCTGTCGTTGCTGCACTCTGGGGGCCCAACGGGAGGGCTAAGGGAACCGCGGAGTTCCTGGCGAACCACAAGGTGTCTGAAGAGACCAAGGCAGGCAGCCACTGCTCAGACCCCTGACCTCACAGAGCTTATATTCCAGGGAGAAGATGGGGTCATGAGAAGTGAAGTGATGAAAAATAAAACAGAGGGAACAGCTGGTGGACTAGCGCTGTCCGAGATGATGAATTGGAACCTGACGACAAGAGGAGCTGGTTGCATGGGGATGGTGGGGAAGGGCATCCCAAGCTGAGGGAACAGCAGATGTGGAGCAACGTGCCCAGAGGCTGGCTTGTGAGGGTGGCACAAGGGGACCAGGGAGTGCAGGGCCCCCCGAGTGATGGAAAGACACTGGAGGAGTTTGAGGAGGAAGGGCTGCCCTGGCTGCTTCTCTAGAATAGCCTCCCCCACCCCATTATCTCCTCACCCTCCTGTCACCTTCCCAGCACTCGCCACGGTTGGAAAGTGTTTTATTTATGACCATTATTGTTAATAATAAAAAGAATACAATGAATGATTATGAGTCATCCTAATTGTTTTATTGTAACTGGGATGTAAGCTCCATAAGGAAAAGGACTTTGTCTGCTTTTCCCCTCTCCTCTTTCTAGAACAGAGCCCGGCTTGTAACACTGGCCCAGGAGGCAGCTGTTGGCTGAGTGAACGCCAGGGACGATTACTAACGTAAGGATGATAAGAACAGAGTACAGGTGGGCTGCGGATTGTGCTGGGCCACAGGTGAGAAAGTTCACGACTCTTGAGGAAGGGCCAAATGCAGCAGCTATCAGCCAGCAGGTGTTGAGTGCTCACCTGGCATCAAGTGCTTTATGTAAATCCTCCACTAACCCGACACTCCGCGATGGCGACTCTGCCTGTCCCATTCTACAGATGGGGAAACTGAGGCTCAGAGAGGTGAAGTGACTTATAACAGAGTATACTGCAGGTGGTGGGGCAGGATTTGAATCTAAGCTGCCTGAGCCAAGAGCCTGTGCTCAAAAGCAATATGCTACCTTGGAGCTTGCCAGGTGGAGCTTTGCATTTATATTCCCGGGTGGAAAAAATTCACTGAAGTACACATTTGAAATTCTCAGCCACCTCAGCCCTTGTTTTAGTTGGCTAGGCTGCTGAAGGCAGATACCATGAAATGGGTTGGCTTAACGATGGGAACTGATTAGCTTACAGTTTTGAGGCTGAGAGAAATGTCCAAATCAAGACATCATCAAGGTGATGGTTTCTTCCTGAAGACCAGCTGCCGGCGATCCTGGGCTCCTCTTCCGCATGACAAGGCACGTGGCGGCTTCTGCTGGTCTCTCCCTTCTCCAGGTTTCCTTGCTTTCAGCTTCTTTCTTCCATGACTTTCTCTCTGTATTCATCCCATTTATAAAGGACTCCAGTAAGAGGATTGAGACCCCTCCTGACTGAGGTGGGTCACACCTTGACTGAGTAGCCTCATCACAAATCCTACTTACAAAGGGTCCACACCCACAGGAATGGATTACATTTAAGAACATGCCTTTCTGGGATGCTCACAGCTCCAAACCACCACATCCCCTTTTCCCCTTTGGAAAAAAAATTGCGGGTTCTGCAATGGTATTTTTTGAAAGCACCAAATTTCTGAGATTCTCAAGTTATAGCAGAATAAACCATTGCAAGGAAAAAAAAAAAAAAGCAAACACACAGGGAGTTAGCCCCAGGTGGAGACCTGGTCACTACACACGACGCAGCACTGGCCTGCAGTCAAGCCGTCCCCACTGTTCCCTAGTGAGTTGACTTTTATCGAGCTGTTTTAGCTGCTGGGACTCAGTTTCCCCATCTATGAAACCGGGTTGCAGTTAAAGGAGCTGGAACAGGGCTTTCCAAATGGTGGCATGCCCTACAAACTGGTGATTGATGGTGCTCTTTATAACTTGCATTGCAGCTTGGTGGATTCTTAAAAAACCAGCACACGGCGGGCACCACCTAGTCCCAGCCCTCGATGACATCATCCATTTCCTTAAGCACAATAAGCCTGTCCCCACCTCAGGGCCTTTGTACTTGCTGCCCTCTCTGCCGGACAGCCAGACAGCTTGCCCCTGGCAGCACGTGGCCTGCTCAAGTACCACCCCTGCTCACATACTCTACATTGATTTGTTTATTGCCTGTTTCCCCAGCTGGAATACAGGAGCAGAGCCTCCGTGAAAGCACAGCTCCATCCTCAGTGGGCAGAACTGTGCCTGGCTCGACCAGGGGCTCAGTAACTGTTGTTGAATGAGATCAGGAAGCAGGAAAATCTCATTTTCACCAGCACCATGTGGTCCTGGGCTGGCTGTAAGGGAGGCCTCCCCTCTGAGCCAGACCTGGCCGACCCAGTTCCAATAACTTCAGTTGAAGGAAGCGTGCAGTAAGCGGATGCTTCTGAGTCTGAGCTGTTTGCAGGAAGGCTCTCGCTTCCTGCAGCTACTACACCACGTGTGGTGCTCGGTGGAAGACGGGGAGCAAGGACTGGTGAGCCTCACGGCCCTGGTGACATGTGTGCCACCCTGGGAGGGCGTTGCTAAGCAGGATGCTGTGGGAGCCTCAAGCAAAGCAGAGGGGCAGAGCTGCTCAGAACTCCCCAGAGCATAGACAGAGAAGCATCACCCACAGCACCAGGGCTGAGCTTAGAGCAGAGAAGAGGCAGATCCCTTTGTCCTGAGTTCTGCCACCATGAAAGAGGGGATCAGGGAGACAGGGTGGGGTGAGAAGGGCAAGAAGGAAGGAGAATTCATTTCCTTTTGAAACTGTATGACACCCTTACACCCTTCTGTAACTCAGCCAGTTGTCTCTATTTAAAATGCACTAAAATTTTACAACTTTACAAAAATCCCCTGGGGTTCGGTTAAATGCAGAGTCTGATTCAGGAGGTCCTGGTGGGTCCTGAGATTCTGCATTTCTAAAAGCTTCCAGGTGATGCTAAGGCCAGTGGTCTAGGGATGGCCAGGGAGGCCTCGGGGTTGACAGCCATATGTGTTATTATAAAAAAACCTTCCTTTTATTGAGCAGCTACCATGCACCAGCCACTGCCTAGGTGATCTGCATCCATTATCTCGTTAGAGACTCAGAGCAACATATTATCCAATGAATTCACTGATGTTGGCTTATATCTGCAAATCAGTGTATTTTAATAAGATGAGGTCAAGGCAGTTTTAATATTCAGGGGGAGAAAGGGCTGTCTATTATTTACCTTCAGCAGGATTCTCAACTGATTTGAAAATGTCCAAAGACAAAGGAAAACCAAAACCCAATCCTGGGTCAATCTGCTGACCGCCCTTCACCATGAAAGTTACTACCCAGACTCAGCGAGAGGTGGAAAAGGAAGTCACGGGGTCTCACACAGACTCTCCAAGCACCCCTAGCTTCTAAGGGACATTTTTTCTTTAACTGAGCCTAGTCCCCCAGCTGCCCAGCAGGCAGGGAAGCACCGTGGCCTTTTTATCACTCGGCTCTCGGGTTCCTTTCTTAGCAAGGGCCACACAGTGCTTTCCCTGGAGTCACGGCCGAACCTGGCATGGCCCTGTGTCTTTGGGGTCAGCCCACTGGCCCGTCCTGCGTTTTGGACTTAGAGGACCAGAAGCAGCACCTCCAGTGGGATTTCACTCCTCGGCTGGGCAATGGTATTTTTTTTAAATGCACCAATGCTGTTCTGCTGCAAGCTGGCTTTCCGGGATGCAAAATCAACGCATTTGTCCAATGCCCACGCATTGGCAAGTCCTGCATACACAGCCAGTCCTGCTGGGCCTCAGATTCGGGTCAGGCCCCAGCCCCTACGTGCCCTCTGGGCCTTCTCCTGCCCCACCTCCTCGCAGTCTCTCACTTTGTTGAGAGCATTTTACGTGTAAGAATTTGTTTCCACCATCCCAAGGAGGTAGGTTTTATTGTCATCCCTCTTCTACAAATGAGGAAACTGAAGCCCAGAGAAGTTAAGTACCTTGTTCAAGGTCACACAGCGAATAAGTGGGAGAAACAGTATTCCAAGCCGGATCTTCATACCTGTGCTCTCGACCCCTTGGCCACCCTAAGCCGGACACATCGTGCCATTCCCCTGCCTGGAAGGCTATTATTCCCATTCGCTCCAGCGGCCCCTTCTTTGGGATCCTTCCTGGCCGCCCCTGGGACGAGACCCTCCCTTGCTATTCCGACATGTCATGCCTGCCACAAAACAGCCCCTGCTGCACAGGACAGTCCAGGTTGGCTGCACGCTTGGGGTGACTCGGGTCACTTTTCACTGGGGCCGTGACCCTTCAGAGATGCTTCCGTGGCAGCGTCCCCGAATGCCAAAGCCCCCGCTGTACCCATACTGGGTTCTCTTTGACGGTGATTGGTGCCAAGTCCTTCCTCCCCACCCCCACCCTGCAGATGCCCCACCCTGAATGACACTGAGCACCTTGTGGTCACTGTCACTCCAGATTCTCAGCCTGCAGCCTCAGTACCCTCAGCACCGCCCAGCAACTGCGTCCTGCCCCAGCAACCTGCCCCCATCTCCCAGACATCAGGGACCAAGCCCTCCCCACCATGGGTCCCCCCTTATTTCCTCAGGACACCAACGGCATGGGGTGAGCATCACAACCCCCTGGACCTGTGTCAGGGGCACACACCTGCCACCTCACCACTGCCAACCTCTGTTATGGTTGGATTGTGTCCCCCAGTTTACGTCCTCACCCCCAGAACCTGCCAAGGGGAACTTATTTGGAAATGGGGTTTTTGCAGATGGAATCAAGTTAAGATGTGGTCATTCAGGATCAGGCTGGACCCTCATCCAATACAACTGGACTCCTTATAAGAAGAGGAAGCGAGACCCAAGGAGAACACAGCTGAGTGAAGATGGGGCAATGCAGCCACAATCTCCCACGGAGGGCTGCAAGCACCGGTGGCCACAGAGGCCAGGGCACATCCTCCCCTACAGGGTTCTGAGGGAGCTGCCCCGCTGACCCCCTGATTTTGGACTTCTGGACTCCAGAGCTGTGAGACGATACATTTCTGTTGTTTTAAGCCCCCTCACTTTGTGGGACTTGGCTATGGAGCCCTGGGAAACTCAGATGCACCTCCTTCCATCCCTTGGCTGCTGCCCACAGCCTCCTGGCTCACCTGCCCAGGCACGCAGGGTCTCACCCAGCCCCTTCCGCCAATCAGACCCTCTCCAATGGGCATCGCTCCCCTCCTCGGGGTCCCCAGCCTTGCTCTCCCCTCCAACTTGCCCCGTCAGCGTTCAGACATGATCAGGAAACTCCCGTACTGATAAACACATCTCCCTCCATCCCACAGAGGGGTGCGTGTGTGTGTGCGTGTGTGTGTGTGTGTGTGTGTGTGTGTGTGTGTGTGTGTGCGTGTGTGTGTGTGTCCCCTTGCTGCTCTTAGTTACAAGCATTGGCCTTGAGACAGAATGCAGATGCTGGAGGAAGAGGGCCGCAGGGCCCACTTACCTCAGTGGTACTGCTATTTAGTGGGAGATGGGGACCACATTGCTTAAGTGTATAAAGACAAGAAAAGATTTCTGTGCATCCTGCCCGAGCCCCACATCTTGCCCGCCTCCCTGGGAAATCCATCTCCTGTGTTACCCCGGGCGTCAGCAGCAACGCAGGCTTCCCAGGAGCTTGCTCAGCGCCAGCTTTCTGGCGAACGCCCCCGGAAGGTTTGCGCGGGACCCCAGGGGCGCGCCGCCGCCCTCACCTGCTGGGCCTGCTGCAGCAGCTCCATGCGCTCGCGCAGGATCTGGCTGTCGAACTCGCGGCTCTGCCTGAGGATCTGCCGGCGCACCTTCTCCACGGCGGCCTGCAGGTCCTCCCGCTGGCCCTCGCTCAGCGCCTCGCCGGCCCGCCGCCCCGGCTCCTGCTGCAGCGCGTTGTACAGCGTGGCCTCCAGGTCCTGGATTTTCTGAGCGGCCCGAATCACACAGTCAGTTGAAGGTCGCAGAGGGGAGGACAGGAATCGCCAGGACAGTGTTGGGGAAGGACACAAAGCTTGGGAGCTCAGGAGGTGGGGAGAGGTGTGCGAGGGCAGTGCTGAGAAGCAGGCAGCCACGGGGGGACGTGAGGAAGCCCCTTCTCACCCCCGTGCATGCGTGTGGGAAACATGTTTCACTCTATTCAACCCAGAGACCCCCACGCCCTCCAAGAGGGGACAAGCAGAAGAAGAAATAAGCATAACCTCCGCCTAAGATGTCTGATTCAAACGGAGGTTTGATCAGAATGGTTTTTATTTTATCCTTGGCTTCCAATTTGCACCCCAACCTTGGGGACAAATCCCCCCCTTTTTATAAAAGGGTGCTGATTGGAAAATCTGTCTGAATTTGCACACATCAGGTTTAGCCGGCTCCTTAGGAATGCAATTTTAATCCAAAGCCCATAGTGACAATGTTCTAATTGTCATCATCCACAGCCATCCCCACCACCCCCAAAAAAGGCATGACACCCTGTGTTAGCAAAGCTGAATGAACACCACTGGGCCCTTGGAGGACCCTTGTGAAAGCTCAGAGTTTTCATCATTCAAGGAAGTTATTTCTTTTTAACTCATCAGCAAGACCTTCAAACATAGTTATCTTATGGGAATATATAGGGACACAAGAGAAAATGATCTCCCCTTCTGTCTCCCTGAATCCCCATCAATATCCCTTATTAAGGAGCAGCTATTCCTCTTCCAAAGAAACCACAGACGGCCGAGACAAAGCCTTCATTTCAGTGGAAATGGCCAAAGAGATGTGCAACATGACCACGGTCCTCAGCCATGGCCACGGCCACCTCCTCCTTGGGTTTTGACACAGCTGCTCTGATTCCCTTGTGGCATTCCAGGCCCAGTGGGGCCAGGACCAATTTTAAATATCGGGTACCTCTCCCCACCCCCGTGGTTCCCCTAAGAATTTAAAAGGGTGGGGTCTGTCCACAGGCTGAGCCAGTGGAATCCATCTTGACCCCCACCACGGGCTCCCCTTGGAGGGGAGCTGGCCTGTGCCTCCTTGCTCACCCCCTCTCTAGTCACCCCCAAGCTCCTAGGAAACCCTCATCTTATCCGCTTCCAGCCAGGACCCTGCCACTGAATTCCTGAAGCTCAGTCGGGGCCTGTCTCCCCAAGCTTTCCCACTCAGCACCCCCTGAACTGAGCACAATGACAAAGGGACAGAGGAAGGCCCCGACTGGCATCGATGTCCCCTGCACCTGCCCTGTCCCCTTGGCGCCTTCCCGTCCCTGATGTGTTCACTCTAACCTGCTGCCCCCTCAGAGCTCCAAGGTCCAGCCAGGGGACGGAGACCCAGTGGGGACACACACTGCCCACTTGCAGCTTTAACTGTCCTTTGGTTGTTTTGTGGCTTCTACCTGGCTGCAGGACCGACACATGGAGGGGCCTCCTCCGTGCACCCAGGACTCTGCGGCCCCCGGCACCTCCCTGAAAACGGCATTTAGACCAAGGAAGGTGGACCTCAGTGGGTTTGGGAAACACCCATTCTACAAGATGTCCCTTGGAAAAAGGGCCCCCTGATCCAGCCAGTTTGGAAAACCTCTTGCCTCTGTCTTCTCTTGGAGAGTCAGCCTGAGTGGTCCTTCGGTGGAAAACTTTCAACCCAGAATTTTCCAAACTTATGCCACTGCTCGATTCCCATCCCTTTCAGCCTACAGTTCCTCTAATATCTCCTGAAATAGTGTTCCTCAGAACTTTTGGGGAAGTGCTAGGGGACGGCAGTGCCATACAACAAATATGGTACATCCTGCAGGGGAAAAGGTGCTCACCAAAGAGCCGAGACTGGATGGAAACCAGAAAGGTTAGCAATGGCTGGAAAAGGACATTACGGAAGCTTTGCTTTCATGTCTTAATTGCCCTTACCACGGTTATAACATTGGGTGTCCAGACGTTAGAATTGAGAGGGAAAATGCTCTGCCTTGATAAGGCTTAATTCGTTCCGATCTCACACGGCTCCTGCCCCTGCCCCCTGGAATTCGAGCCACAGGGTTTTGCCATGAAAGTCAGAGGCCATAGACCCTCCCATCAGCCCTGAGCCCAGCCTGCCCACCCTCCGTCTCCCCGGAGCCCCGCACGGAGACTACGATTGGAGCATCGTGGTTTAGTTATCAGCTCCGCAATTCCTAGATGCAGAACCGTTCTGTGAAAAGATTTTAACGACAGATGATCTGGACAAAGATTCAGACTGCTCAGGACTCCGTACGCTGCTCTGGATTCTCCCTGCAAGGAGCAGCACTGAACTCTGAGTTGTCTCTACTGCGGGGACATCTTTGAAATGCCCATTTGATCACTTACCACTCCCCATGCCCCAGGAGGACCTCGGAGAGGGGCTGAGCTCAGCTCCCAGTGCCGGGAGCACTCGCCTCTGGAGCGGGAGCACCTGTTTACCTTCGTCACCAGGAAAACCAGATGCACTCCTGTGCCCCCCACACCGTCACCGCGTAGGGCCTTACGACAACCAATGGCACTGAAGGTGACCCGGCCTCACTCACTTCTTCACCCCCACACTCCTTTGTGCCCACCTCTTTTTCCTTTTCAGGGAAGCCCGCTTGGGGGAGTTAAGAATAAATAAATATTTAAGGATAAATAAACATGGAAGACAGTTTCCTCTCATTCTCCACAAATGATTACACAGATTGAATAAGGATGTCTAAAGAAACTATCAAGGTAACTTTAAATATTTTTGAAAATTTGGAGAAAATGAAGATGCATCTGTTGGGAAGGTCTAGTTGCACGGAGGAGATGGTGTTTTTCTCTCTTCCCCCACGACACTCGCAAGTGCCCTACACGCGGTTTCCACCCTGAAGGGAAAAGCAGCTGCAAATGGTGGGTCTAAAAAGCCAAAGTGTCAAACCCACTTCCGGTCCTACCAGGTAAGCCTGGTCGAGGGCTTGCTTCCTGTAGTCCAGCTCCTCCTCCAGGTAGCCCTTCTGCCTGCTGAACAGGTCCTGGAAAAGAGGGAGGTGCCGTCAGGGATCGTGCGGGGCTCTCGGACTCAGCGTGGTCTCCTCGTGTTGGGGAGGGACAGCGGCCCTGGCCTGGGGGCTCCATGCACCTGAGGACCTTCCCAGTTGTAGGCTGGTGCACCCGACTACAGCGGACCTGGGTCCCCAGCCCAAGTCACAGGGGTCCTGCTGGGTTCCTCCTGCTACAGTCTGGTGGCCCCTGAACACTGTCTCGATGGTTCTCAGATCCAGTCCTCCTCCCCACTTGGCCTGCAGCACCCCCCTGAGCCCTCTCACGGCCATACATTTCTTCCCCCACCCTCCAGCTCACTCTTTATGTCCCCATGGGCAGGAACTTTCTGGAACACAAATCTCTATCTATGACTGACTTGGTTTCAGGGTTAGAGCTCATCCATTGCAGCCACTTCACTGGATAAAGAGCCAGAGGGTCAGGGAGGACCAGTGCCTTGCCCCAGATGCCATAGTTCAATGGGACTAGAAACACAGGCTCTCTGATTTGAGTCCAGGGTTCTCTTTACACCACATGCTGCTTCAGACCTTCTATTATTCTTTCTACCTGGAAAACACTTTCTCCTTTACCTCCCATTTCTACTTGGAAAATTCGAATTGGTCTTTGTAGACTCAAGAACCATCTGTTCTGGGAAGCCTTCCCTGACATCCCTGGGCCAGGTAGAATGCACCCTCCCCCATATGCCCCTAGCCCCTTGGGTTGAATAACCAACCCCTCCACCGTTTATCAGGCGTACCAGTGCACCAAACACTGTGCAAAGCAGGTATGTATCTAGAGCTCTCATCCTTACAACCCAGAAGCAGCAATCGGGATCCCCAGTTTATTGATGTGGAAACCAAGGTTCATTGTGTCTTGACCCAGCACTCATGGTCAGTAAGGGGACAGGGAAGATTCGAGCCCCAGGCCAAGCACCTCCACTTCACGCTGCAGCTCTCCTAATATTCTCACGCTGCAATGTCGCTGTCGGCTCATGAGCATGTGTCCCCATGCGCCCGGGAGCAGAGACCCTGCCCGATCGTGACTCAACCTCTAATAAGGGTCAAGTGGATTAAAGAATAAGTGAACGGATAAAAATGACTCAGAACAGCCTCTAGGGCAAAAGCAAAATTTAGGAATACACGTGTAGCAGGTCTCCTCCCAAGTTCACGTCCACCCAGAACCTCAGGATGTGACCTTATTTGGAAATAGGGTTTCTGCAGTATGACTAAGTTAAGATGAGCTCATACTGGATTAAGGTGGGCCCTAAAACCAATGCCTGGTGCCCTTAGAAGAGGAGGAGAGGACACCCAGACACCCAGACGTGCAGGGAGGACAACCTTGTGGAGGTGGGGGCAGAGACCAGGCTGGCACGCCTAGAAGCCCAGGAGCACCCAGGCCTTCCGGGAGCCCAGAAGCTGGAAGAGGCCGGGAAGGCTCCTCCCCTCCAAGTCTGCCCTCCAACCCCTGATTTCGGACATCCAGCCTCCAGAATCGTGAGAGAATAAATTTCTTAGGTTCTAAGCCTCCCTGTTTGTAGTAGTTCATTGCAGCAGAACTAGGAAACTAATAAGACATGCAACTAGATACATATGCATGTAAGTGCAAAGCTCTTCTGGGAAGCGAATTGAGCTCTTTGCAAGTTCCAACCCCCAGGTGATCTGCTCTTTTACCTTTTCCTTCTCTAGGTCGATCATCTTCTGGGTCAGAGCTGCCTCGGTTCCCTCTATTTGCTTCAGCCACTGGAAAACAGCAGGGGCAGGAGAGGCAGAGGGGCATGAGAAGTGGCCAAAGCCGGGCCTGCCTGGGGCCCTCCTCCCGGACAAGCCTTCCTGGTGAGTAGAGGGTCCCCGGGACACCCCAGGGTGGCAGGCGAAATGGAATTGCATGGTCTGTATATATATTTGGCTTCATCCACCAACAGCTGTTTCTCACAGACAGATTGGGTCATGGAGGTACAGGCAGGTGTGTGCACACACACGGATGGGGTGGTTGTGTGCACGGAGGCAGGTATATGTGTACCAGAGGTAGTAGGTGTGAGGGTGTCGTGTGTCCGGCGTGGGCGAGCAGGCCTGTGGGAAGCTGTGAGAATGTGCACCTGAGAGCTGGGGAGCAGAGCTGCCCCCATGCTGCTCGGTGCTCGCTCGGTGTTGAGCGCTGAGCCGAGGCTCCAGTCACCTGGTCTCAGCGGCCCCCTCTTGCAGATCCGGATGCTGAGGCTAATTCAGGAGCTTGTCCCAGGTCACATGGGTGGGGAGGGAGGATTTGAACCCGGCCCACAGGACTCCAAAGCCACTGCCCTGCAGCATGTTGGGGCAGCCCAGGTGTGCCAGGTGAGCCAGGTGAGCCAGGTAGACAGGCTGGTGAAAGGAGTGTTGAGTCATGCAGGGTGTGTGCAAGGGCATGAAAGGCTCATGCACGGTGAGCGAGAGTGCCAGAGCTCCAGGGTGCCAGATCCCTGGGGGGTGGGTCCAGGGGTGGGTCTCAGGTACCTGTGGGGCGGGTACCAGCGAGTGGACAGGTAAGAGGAGAGGGCTGCCCCTGTTCTTGAGCATGTGCTGGGGAGCGAGGGGCACATGGTGGCGTGGTGGGCAGCTAAAAAGGGGAGGAAGTCCACCCAGTGGGCGGCTCCGTGGGTGAGTGAGAGCGCGGGTGTGTCTGCAGGCCCCGAGGGGTCTGTGGGTTTGAGAACAGGTGGGAATGAGCGCTTCAGACCTCGTGGCCAAATCCCACGCCCTCCCCTGGCCCCCGGAGCTCTTGAGCCTTCAGTGCTTTGCCCTGGCCGTGCCCTCGCTCCTCACTCTTTCTGCTCAGTCCGAAATGTCTCCCTCCAGCCCCGAGCCACATTTGCATTCCCGCCTGTGCTTGTCTTAGGTCTGATGCCTCCAGGTACCTCAAAAAGGTCTCATTAACCTCCCTTGGGGGAGAGCCTCCCCCATACCACCCACACCTGAAAGGTGGGAGCCACCGTGGCTCCTAGCTCCCCTGCACGTCCAGTGTTGGCTCTGCCACCCTAGGTCTCAAACCCACCCAGCTCGTTTCCTATCCAGCCCCTCACTGCTCAGGACCCCTCCAGGCTCACGCCAACACCCCTGCACACTCCGAATTTCTTACGGTCCTCCATCCAGTCAGAATAAGAACAATTCTCATTGTTGCCAGTAAGAATGCTGAAAAATTCTCATCTACTCGTGGAAGCACCCTCAGAGGACATGCTGTCCCTCCTGAAAATGGCCCCGCAGGGTTGATCCCCTGGGACACCCCTGGCCTTGTCTCTCGGCACCCTCCCCACCCCTTGAAACCTGGGCCCTAGTCGGCCTGAACACGACCAGCTTCCCCTCACCTCAGGGTCTTTCACGTGCCTTTCATTCTGCCTGGAACATCTTAGCTCCCCCAGCCCCGGGGCTTTATGGAGCTAAGGTCTACTCAGCCTTCAGGCCCTGAGTTTGCTGTCACCTCCTCCAGGAAGCCATCCCTGCTACCCGAGCCCATGGATTCCCATGACGTCTTTAGATTGCTCATCACAGCAACGCCCCCGACGTACTGTTGCTGGGTTTCTCTCCCCACGAGCCGGGGAAGGCAGGGACCACATCTGACTTGGGTTGCAT
The DNA here is from genome assembly GCF_015220235.1 of Choloepus didactylus. Lineage (NCBI taxonomy): Eukaryota > Metazoa > Chordata > Mammalia > Pilosa > Megalonychidae > Choloepus > Choloepus didactylus. Next base: position 7,156,584 of record NC_051309.1, on the reverse strand, counting down.
TTCCTTGCCCAGCACAGGGCCTGGCATCCAGCAGATGCCCCCCAGCCTCTGTGGAGGGAAGGAGGGCGTGAGTGTGGGGGTTTGGTGTGGGTGTGGCCCGGGTCTCTGGAGGGAGTGGCTGACGTCACACACAGGGGTGAACCCCAGATCCAGCAGCTGAGGCAGGCAGCGGCTGGGGCACTTCAGTTAGACAGTGCCGAGAAAAGACGTGGGCTCTTAGAAATAGGTACGCAGAGTTCTGAGGGGGAATAGAAAATATTTCATTTTTGGCAGCCTAAGATGAACAAAAATTAAACTAGATATGAAATCCAGTTTTGAATCATTAAATAAAGCTGCTCTCATAACAGGTTTTGTAGGACATGATGTTTTTGTTGATTTTTAAAGGAAAGATTTGATATGCATATAAAGAAAAACCTTGATGAGTCTTTTGCTGCAACTGGAGGACAGAAAATGCCATTTGTGGGGGTCCTGGGGCTTGCGAGTTCCTGAGTTTAATATCAAATTGTCCAACCAAATGTTTACTGAGCCCCCCTAAAAGGGAAAACCCCATTCCCTCTGCTCAGGGTTCCCTGGAGGGACAAGTTTGGGATGTCTGGCCAGGAGTACTCAGTTTCCCCAACCCCTGTGGCTCTTCCCCAGGGGAGGAGAAGGGGGCCAGCCCATTGCAGAGATGGGGGCCAGGTGCCTGCTTTTGGGGTGACCTCCCACAGGATAGGGGTCTGCCTCCCACCTCAGCCCTTGGTGGCAGCACAGCTGGCTCAAGGGCCCATCTGCCTGTCAGCTCTCTCCGTCCGTGCCCTCTTGCTCTGCTGGGCCAGGCCCAGAGACCCCACTCCTGGCTGGGACCTGTCTCTCTCCCCCAGAGACCCAACTCTCCCTCCAGGGGAGGGTCCCCCAGCCCGGACTGTGGGCCCAGCCTTTAGAGAGCCTGGGTTCCCACTCCTGACTCGCTGTTGCCCGGAAGAAGCTGACTGTTAATGTTTCTGTCTTCCTGGGTCCTGCATCTCTTTCTCCACGGCTTCTGGAGAAGATGGGCGAGTGAGCACCAGCTCCATGCTCCCCAAGGCCTTGGCTTTACGCGGCTCTGCCTGTGTGGTGGCGTGTGCAGGGCTGAGTGAGGTGTTCCCGGATCCTCCACGCCGCTGACCAACGTCAGGGTCTGACGGGAGATAACGGGTGCTCTCGGTTAAATGGCGTCCCCAAAAGACGCACTTGACACCTGGGCCTGGGACCTGTCAATGGGACCTTCTGGAAAGAGGGTCGCTGCAAATGGAATCAGTTAAAATGAGGCCACCCTGGACTAGGGCAGGCCCCTAACCCCATATGCTGGAGTCTTACGGGAAGTGGAGGAGGGAGGTTGGGGTGACTCAGGTACACGCTAAGGAGCCCCCAGGACTGCCTAAGCCACCTGGAGAGGCCAGGAGGGACCCTCCCCCGGAGCCCTCAGGAGAGCGGGGCCCTGCCCACACCATGATTTTGACTTCTGTCCTCCACAACGGCGAGAGGATATATTTCTGTGGCCTCAAGGCCCCCCTTGGTGGTGCTTTCTTACGGCAGCCCCAAGAAACTAAGACAGCGGGGGACAGCTTGTTTGCCAGGACTCTGAAGGCTGGGCAGAGCTCCATTAAATGCTGGGGGAAGAGCACTCAGGCCAGAGGCTGTGGGCAGCAAGTTCAGGATCTCACTCAGTTAGTTTGAGCTGCACTGCACTTACACGCTAAGAAATTGGTCCTGGTCGTCTGAAAGAAAACTGCGGTTGACTGAAGTTTCTTTAGATACCACTATGAAAGGACAATTTTTAAAAAGCAGGTGCGTTTGGTTGAGAGGGATGACCAAGCTCCCCGGGTGGCCTCGCAGGGACCTCTGGGCCCCTCGGGGGACTTGTGTGTGTTGCTCATCAGCTCGAGAGTGGCCGCTCACCCCCATTTGCCAAGGACTGTCCCAGTCTCAGCACCGAGAGGTCCGCATCCCTGAAAACCCTGCAGTCCCAGGCAAACGGGACAGTGAGGCACCCTGGCTGGCTGGCAGCCTTCCGAAGGGCCCCACTGACCCCATTTCCAATTCCTCTCAAGAACTCTCAGCCCCTCACATGCGGAGGGGTTCGTGCCTCTCCAAGGGAGAGACGTGCAGCACCTCCCAAATTTATTTGACCATGACACCCTCTAATCACAGAGCAAATGGCAGGGCTAGTGTCTCCAAAAGCCAATCAGATGAAACACGGGTCTGAGTCTAAGAATATCCCCCCAAGGACCGTCCCAGACAGGGAGCTGAGCACCTCTGTCCCTGGCACCGTCAGCCCCAGGCTGCTGCCTACCCTCCTGCCCACCCTCATGGGATTCTGTGGGGAGCTGGCAGCCTGGAGCGGCTGGCACGGTTATCTGCCAGGGGGGGCACAGAAGCGAGGGGCCAGGAGGCGGGCAGCCAGCCCAGGCGGCAGGTACATGCTGGGATGTGGGCCGCGCTCACGGCCAGGAGCAGGGCACAGCGATGCTCCACGCAGGCAATGGCCGGATGCCAGACGGGCTCTGTGTCCTCATCCATCAAAGGGTAATCTCACGTGACCGGCGAGAGAATGAGGAGCCCCAAAGCACTGAAGGACCCAAGGCTGTAGTTCTGGAACCCCCGCTATTTGTGGGGCACAGGGGAGGAGCAGATCAGGTAGGTGTCAGGACAAAGAGAACTCGGCACCTTGCAGGGCTCCCAGTGGGGGGCTGTGACCTCGTACCTTCTAGGGCCCTCAAGGAAACCGGGGCACAGAAAGGCAGTGACCCACCCAGGCCCACTGGTGCACCCCAAGCCAGCCACACTGAATGCCTGGAGGCTCCTGGCTGTCTCGTCACCTGGTCGGTGCCTCTAAGGACCAAGTGCTCTGACGTATCCTGTGTCCTTCAGACCCTGAAGGATCCCTGCCGGGCAGGCTGACCCTCAGCTCCACGGCTCAGGGAGATGTCATGGCTGACCTGTCGAAGCCCCCGCAGGTGGCGGTGGGTGGGGCTAAGACCACCGAGCCAGGAGAGGCCCTCAGACGGTGAGGGGACACAAGTGGACAGGACCCTCTGCATCCCCACACCCTGCCCAGCACCCAGCACCCGGAGGCTCTTGCCCAGTGACAGTTCAAGTTCATGCAGAACCCATCGAGGCATAGGCCTTGAACGAGCACATCCCGTGACACGCCACGAGCACTGTCACGGGAGGCTAGACCGCAACCTTTGGTTTCTCTGATGAAGCGTCCTTCCAGTTACCTGCCAGCCAGGTGTGAGCCTCACGGTCCCCACTGAACACCTGAGGAAGCAAACTCAGCGAGGGGGAGTGACTCGGGAGTCCAAGCCCAGGACACCACTCGCTGCGTGAGCTCAGACAAGGCTTTGCAAAAAGCCCGTCGCCAGCCTGTGGGGGACGGGCAGATGAGTGCCCAGGAGAGGAACTTTATATTTTAAATGCCATTCCAAAGATTCTGGAAGGAATATCGATTAAGATCATTAAGGCTTCATCATTACAAAAATAACATCTTAATGTTTAACTCACATGCTTTGGAAGGAAAAGCTCTGAAGATGGGACTACATAAAAAGTTGGGAATATCCAAAATGTCCGAAACTAACATGAAAGGCAAACACATCGCGGATGTATTTTTCACAAACATGGTGAAAAGTTGATCTCTTTAATATATAAAGCCTTGGAAGAAGTTAGTCAGAAAAATACTGACTAGAACAAAGACATATCTGTGAAAGGAAGGAAGGGAGGAAGGGAGCAAGGAACCACGATGGAAAAATCCTCAAGGGAAATGTAATTACAATTCACAATCACGGTTGATGACACACGGCAAAACACTTCACTTCACTAGCACACGAATCAATGAACATTAAATTAATGGCACCATGTAATTTTCTACTGAGCCCATGTCCAGGGTTCTTCTTATTGGTAATATGCCACGTTGAGCAGGAAAGCAAAAGTGGTCACGCTGCAGTTAAAATGTCTTCTGGAAAGCACGTGGGCCACGTCAAAGCCTTTATCAATGTTCTTACCATTTGGCCCAGTGATTGCACTTCTAGAACCTATTCCATAGGAGTGTTTAAAAATGTAGATATTTACGTGTAAAGGTGTTCAGCACTGCATGATTGTCAATGGAAAAAATAAGTGTAAACACCCTAAATATCTGACAACTAAGGAACAATTCAGGAACCTCGGATTCAACCCCAGGATGGAATAAATGCGGTGTCATTAAAACAGATGTTTGTGAACCATTTTAAGCGATATGGGAGAAGCATACGAAGCAGGACATAAAACAGGATATCAAGTATGATTTCAATGAAGTTTGAAAAAAGAAATGAGCATGGGGGAAAAAAAGCCAGAAGGAAATATACCAAATGTCACAGATTGTTTTCTTGGTGAGGGGGTGAGGGGTTGGTTTATTTCCTTCTGTGGTCCGTGAGCTTTCTACGAATATGTTGTATGTTACTTTCAATAAGAAGACAAAGCCATGCACATGCGGATGCAAACGCTACACTGATTGAAACGCCATGCTTCCAAAACAAAGCGAGACACCAATGTAGAGTTTCTTGTATGGTGCTGGGAAAGCTCACAAAAAGTGTGTATGGACAGAAATGGCACTGGCTTCTACCTTTTCACACAGGGCAAGCACAGTTCCGGCTTGGATTATTGCAACCTGTTCTTCATTCCTCAAATTCTAAAACACAAAAACGGGCAAGGGCGTTTTACACTGGATTCCAAATCCACGTGAAGACAGTGCTAAACGGCTTTCATAGCTCCTTTCTGAGCTGTACCCCCGAGAACGGCCCCCACTGGCTAACTGGGATGAGCATGTAAAGGCAGAGGTTATGAATCTGCGGTCCCATCCCTCTGGCTGGGGACATTTCACTTGGCAGCACTAAGCCATTTAGAAATCGGGCCTTGTTCAAGCCAATCTTTGAAGCAGGCAAAAACGGCACTTTCTGATTTCAGGAATCTCAAGTGATTCCACCTGCTTTCTGGGACTTAGCTTTTATGCTCTTTCCCCTCCTAATTCTAAGCTTTCAGGCTGACCTAACTTCAGAACCCCACTTTGAGGCCTGCAGGCCAGCCACCCCCACAGGAACATGGCCATACAGAAGCCTTACATTGTACTTATTAGATCTCTGAAATTAGGGAGAAATTATGAACAGAAAAAGCCACAGAGAATACACCCGAATCGAAACAAGAACACAAAACCAGAAACCGAACGCTCATAGTTACCCCGTTATCGCCAAGGATATCTAATTTCTTCATAAGTTCAGATACATTCACATCCTGGAAAAGATTTCCAACGTTCATTGTTGTGTGAGCTACAAAGACCAACCACACCAATTTCTAAGGCCACAACCTTCACTCCTTGGTAAGGAGGCACACCCTTTCTGTTCTGTTAGAACATACGGTAGAGCCAGCTTTCACTCTTGGCGGCTCCTCTGGGAGGGAGGAGAGATGGCTAGCAACTGTTGGAAGCCTGAACAGGACCGAGGGAAGGCTTGTTTGCTGAGTTTTATGCCAGCACAAACACTGCTTTCTAGAAAGGCCTGTGGAATCGTGCAGGCCGGAAGGACCGTCTCTATGCCCCCAGGGCCTAACAGGACTCCTGGGAAAATGGCAAACACTCAGCTGCTAAAACAACTGCAGCAGTCCAGCTCCCATCCCCAAAGCAACTACCACATGCCAGGCACTGTGCTAAGCGCCATCATAGATGAAGAGACTGAGGTTCAGAGAGGGCCAGAGCTAGGAAGTGTCAAGTTGGGCTGTGCACTTGAGGCTGTAGCCCAATCTTTGCTCATTTAGTGGGGGGCCACACTACTAATACTTGGTGATCCTCTAGACAAATGAAGAACCACAACTTTCAAAATATGGTAAAAGGACAAGGGGTCTCTCATTAAAATCAACACTACCATGGACACAAGGACACAATCCCCCTTTGCATCTGCGCCTGCCATTTCCGAGTGAGCCCTGGGCTGTCAGTCCAGCAGAGGCACCCCCCAAGCACGCTACCTTAACTCCTTCCTGGTGACAGAACAGCTGCAGCGCACTGCTGTCGTTCTCGGGGAAGCTGGTGATTTGGAGGTTAAATGCTGGCGACCTCCGCTCTCTCTCCTGGGGAAAAGATTCGGTTTAAAAACAGAACTTTATTGGGTTATTTACCATTTGTCACTTTCCCATGTTATTTAGCAAAGACCAATGAATTCCAGTTGGCAAAGGGGTTACTCAATAGTGCAAATTCAGACTACGACATCTTTGTCCATGCAGCACCACGTCTTGCCCCTCTCCACAGCGGCAGATCTCCTTTTGGAAATGCGTTTCCTTCTTACCTATTCGGCTGGGAAGAAATCGTTAATGGAGGATCATGAGTTGACCCACTGCAAGAGCAAAGCCTGAGAAGTCACCGAATCATCACGATAATATCTGTTAAAAACCATTGCACTGAAATGCACAAGTCAGCAACTATCGTGTATTATTCCATGCCAGAAACATCTGTCTTTGGTCCTCATACAACCCCACAAGGAAGATATCGCTGTTTTCATCTTGTAGACAGAGACCGAGGCTCAGGGTAGCTGGGTCTGAGGTCCCCTGCGAGAGAGGAGCAGGGGCAGGTCCCAAACCCTGACCCCACATTCACAATCTGCCGACTTTGTTCAAGACTTCTCTTGAACCGCACCAACACCACCAGTGACAATTCTATCTCTGCCTTATGGTTGCAGTCAAATCTCGATTATTAAGGAAGGAAAAGCATGCATTTCCCCAGAATAGGTACTTTTTCCAAGAATAGGTTTTGTATTAACCATACACAAAACACAAGTTTTTAAAACGGGTAAGAGAAGCCATATAGGGACAAACGTCAGCAGGCTCATGGCACTCCGGTCTAAAATGTGTCCCCTATGTAGAGCCTGAACCCTTTAGCAAGTGACAGGTGAGTCATGATGAGAAGGTCAGCAGAGAAGACCTTTTCAAAATACACCTTCAAAAAACTGTCTTCTCAAAGTGGCAATGGAATAAGAACACCATGCTTTGAAGCACTCCTGCAGAATCCAGCTGCGGAATCCACAGGCTTCTTTGGCAATTTGTTCTTGGAAATGTAACCGGGAAAGCACTAATTCAGGTGGCCGGTCTGAGCAAGGGACTTTTGGCTCAGAGCTGAAAGGAGAGGGGAAGGGGCTCCTCGTTCATTTAATTCCTGCAAAGCCCACATCTGTCCAGCCCAGGTTTGAACCAGGCCAGAGACAAAACATTTCCCTTATCATTGAAAAACAGTCTCCAGAGAAAAAGTCCCCATTTTATACAAACCAGTCAGAAAACTGGTTTCTAGTGGTCCTGAAGGATGGTGGAGAAACTTAAAGGGAATTACAGGAAGCTGAGAAGTGACGATGGAGTGTGCATCAGAAAAGACGCATCACCAAGACCTGCAGTTTAATAGCAGCAGAAGCATGGACGATGGCCTCACATAGCTTCCAATTTCTGTGGCAGTAATAAAATACTCTCAGGCAAGAGTCAAGTAACACTTGAGTCTGAGAATTACCCGGGGCACGGTCCATGCCGACAGGACAGGGTTCAGATGGTAAGTTCTAGGGCAAACAGAATTTTAACTACAGCCAGGAGGAGAAAACAAAATCAAAGAAACCACGAACACACACATGCAAGGGCTCCAGCTAAGAGAGAGCAGAGCTGCAGGACTACGCGTGGTTATAAAAACTCGGCACAAACTTAGGCGATGTTTAAAATGTTGATTCGTAAACAGAAAAAAGAAAAAGGATTATGACTTCAGATGACAGCATGGCAATAGAGTAACACACCTGGGACAAGATGTAAGTCGAAAGCAATTAAACCACCTGTATTCTTTCACGGAATCCAACACGGTGTATTTGGGGAAGTTACTAAAGGGATGTGATTTCTACACGTGAAAAACAGTCAATCTCCCTCCCTGCTAACTAGCAGATTTGCAGTTTGAGTTACAAATGGTAATATTTTTTCAGTCCAATATTCCTGGGATGCCCAGGGTCTGGATTCACTGATAAAGAGTTTGAGCAACATAACTAGTTTCCTTAATTGCCTCTGCAAATACATCCTTTTGTTCTGATTTTACTTACCTTGTATTTACCTCGGCAAACAGAAAGTGAGTCCACACTAGCACTAAACACACCCTAGAGCCAATGGCTGGCCAGGTCAGACCCTGCTATTTCAAAAGGTAAAATTCGCTGCATGCAAGGTCACTTAAAAAGGTGTGTTATTAATTGCGACAGTGTCCTGTCCAGGTTTGCAGAATGCGTAGCAGGTGACTATGCATGCAGGAAAGAAGTAGTTATGGAAATGAAACACAAATAAAAAAGGCAAAATATTGCAAAAACAAATTATTTTATTAAGTGCAAAACAAGCCATAGGCAATAAATATATTAGCTCTGGTACATGTCCATAGACTTCGGCGAGCATTCTCTCCAGATCATCTTAAGGCAGTGAAATTATTCCGAACATACAGATTTAAAAAAAAAAAAAAGGGGGGGGAGAAGAGGAAGAAGAAACTATAATATGTCCCCTTTACACATGCTTGAAAACATCTGGGAGCGTTACATGAATTTCAGTTTGGGTTCAAAGAGAATGTCTGCTCCGTTTGAGAGTTTACAACAGATAGAGTCTCTTACTTCGAGTTCTAGCACTCTGAATTCTAACAGCTCGTTCTGGTCCTTTGCATCTTGCATTTCGTTCTTCAGCTGGTTCTCTTCCATTTCCAGTCTATAAATCTAGAGCAAAGATACCTTTGGATTAGTGGGCAGGACGTGTCACCTGACCACAGGCCACTTGAGCGGGTGGCCCGAAAGAAGCAGGGGGCTGGTCCCCAGGGGGCTGGGGCAGGGAAGGGGGGCATTTGCAACAGCTGTGTCCTTGTCACTGATGAGGCTGGGACTACGGAGGACAGAAGCTGGGCCTGGCCCACCTGCCCAGGGTCGGGACGTGTAAATATTTGCTGAATAGATGAATGACAAGGAAACTGAGGCACAGAGCTATGAAGTCCTTTCTCTAAGGTCCACGCAGGTGCCTCTGGTCCCCACGCCTGCCCATGTTCTCTCTGATCCCCCACCCTCCCAGGATTGGCCCACCCAGACAGAGACCCGGCAAACTGCAACCGCAGGTACAGGAGCCCGTCTCTCCCCGAAAGCTCAACAGTGGCAATTACGCTGCAGGTGCAAACTGGTCTGGGAAGCCACCTGGGCCTGGGACCCAGCTGGGAGGCTCCAGCGAGCACCTCACTGCTCCCTGCCTCAGTTTTGGTCAAAGCCAAGTAACAACAGCACCGCTCTCACGGCTTACCGAGTTAACAAGGCTAACGTGGGTAAGTGAGGGATTTGGAGGAAGCTCTCGGCACACATTCCAGATCACCTTACCGCACTACTGCCCCCAAAGGGAGGACCAGAGAGGGGTTCCCTATCGGGGTGGCACCCCCCACCCCACCCCCAGGGGACACTGGGAAATAAGCAGGAGAGTTTTCTGTCGTTACCACAATTTGGCGAACAGGACCAACGCTGCCCAATCGCTCCCAAGTTCTAGTGCAAACAAGAAGTTTTGCACAACAGCAAGCAGGTCTGTCCCCCGTACCCCCTGATGGTGCTGAGAAGCATGGGGCAGTGAATGGGCCCCAGCTGGTCAGAGGCAGGGCTGGGACCAGGGTCACAACCCCTACCCCAAGGGGCCGGGCCAGGGTCCCTCAGGCCCAGCGTTCCAGGAGCCTTCCTCACCCAGGGTCTGGTTCCAGCCACAAAAGGCAAATGAACAGAGAGCACAGATTGGCCGCTGTCCAGGGCTGTGGGGGGAGTGAGGGGTGACTGCAAATGTGGGGCGAGGGTTCTTTATGAGGGGTGCAAATGTTCTAAAATTGCATTGTGGTGATGGTCACACAACTCAGTAAATTTAGTATAAGTCACTGAATTGTGCACAAACAAGAAAACATAAGAGCTGAGGTCTTAACCCAAAGCATTAAATCTACCAACCCAGGCTGTGTTCCCTGCGAGGGCTCTGGAGGGTTCCGCGGCTAGAGAGGGGAAGGGCAGGGGCTCAGCAGCCTCCCAGAGGTGTTGGCTGAGCTGGGAAAAGACGCCTGCAGACGTGCCCTCTGATCTGGGTCTCTGGCCCGGTCCCCTTGGGAGGGTGAGGGGCTGCTGGGACTTCACAGCAACGACGGAGGTGCCTGGAAGCCTGCACGTCGGGGGTGGGGGGGATGGCTCAGCCTTCACCATGTCTGCATGGTGACCTCGAGAAGGTCTTAACCAGCTCTGTGGGCCCCACCCCAGAGGACAGAATGAGAACCAGGGGCCGGGGGTCACTGGGAGGCCGGCTTTGACTCAACGTGAGGAGGGTGTCCCCCAGCCAGCTGCCCAGGCACAGAAGGGGCTGCCAGGAGCAGCAGTGGACGCGGGGTCGCCGGCTGGTGCAAGAGAAGCTGAGTGACACAGAGAGAGGCTCACGCAGTTGAGGAGGTGGGGGTGGGGAGTACGGGGGGGGGAGATTGTGGATTGAATTGGGATCCCCCCCCCCAAAATACATTTAGTCCTAAGCCCCAGTACCTGTGAACGAGACCTTACTCAGACAATGGGCCTTTGCAGATGGAATCGAGCTAAGATGAGAACGTACTGGCTTAGGGGGCTGCTTCCTCAGGAGATGCAGGAAATTTGGACCCAGAGACAGACCCAGGGACAAGAAGGCCACACAAAGATGGACACAAGGACCGAAGTGAAGCCGCCACCAGCCAAGATCCCCAGCCCCCACCAGAAGCTGGGAGAGAGCACAGAACAGCCCAGCCCTGCCAGCTCCTGCGCTGAGGACACCGTTCTGCTGTTCTCAGCTGCCCACCCCTGTGGTACTTTGTTCCCGCAGCCACAGGACACCCAGACGGGAGCTGAGATGTTGGCATTTCCATACCTTTTCCAGCAAGTCGTGGTTTGTTCTAATGAGCTGCTGCTTTTCTTCGACCCATTTGGAATCCTAAGGGAAAGACTAAATATGTTCACACTCATTGAAGCAAACGGATGGTTAAATAACAAGTTAACCTTCCATTTCAAAGGCCACAGAACAGAGGGAAGAAAGGCAGCTCCTACAGCTGCTCCAGGAGTCGGCCCGCTCAGCCCCAACTTGCCAGGTTCCACTTTTGTTTGTTCTCGTTCCTCCGCCTGCGGTACCCTCCCCATGTTCAGGGCCTGGCCAAATCCCACTCGTATAAGTTCCGTGAGCCCGCAGGGGTCTGTCTTTTCACCAGGGCGTGCCCAGAGCCTAGCCTGGGATGTGGCACCCAGCGGGTGCTCAGTAAATACCAGGCAGATGGGTGAATGAAGAAGTGAGTGAAGGAATGAGACTCCTTCCCAAGCCCTCATCCTCCCTCCTCTGAGGTCTGGCTGCCTCCTAGCCCCTCCTACGATGATCACGCCATGCTGTCACGTGTAGGCCTCCAGGGGTGGAGTCCCCAGGAACACAGGGCTGGGTTTGATGCACACTTTCATCTGCAGCAGACTGCTTCCAGTGAAAGTGGCAGCATTCCCTGCCAGGGCCCCTTTGCAAGGTGACTGTGTCATGCCCCGCTCCAAGAGAAGTCTACTTCTCACCACCTGCAGCTGGGATTAGCTGTGGCTTTGGCTTTAGCTAGACCATCACATCAGCAAACGCACAGCAAGCCAAGCCTTGGAAAGTTCTTGTGCATGGGAGCTTGCCCTTATTTCCTCCCCCAAGACCACCAGGTGAAGAAGCAAGGCCAGCCCCCTTCAGGAGGGGAGACAATGAGGAGATACTGGGCCAAAAGCTGGCACGATGCCCAGACTTGCGAGGGAGGCCATTTTGGATCAGTAGCCTCGGTTGATCTGCTGGGCAGCTGCAGCAACAAGGATGACCCCCAGGGGACCAGGAGAACCAGCCAGCTGAGCCCAGCCCTAACTGCTGATGCACAGAATCAAGAGCAAATAAAGCTTGGGCTATTTCAAACAACTACGTTTTGGGGTGGCTTGTTACACAGCAATAGCTAACCGATACATTATCCTGGGTACCAGGCGCTGGTCCTGGATAGGACAAGGGCTCTGGTAAATGCTTGCTGAATGGATGGTTGTCTGCTTTGCCCCAACTGTTCCTCTTTTCAGCAGGTGTCAAAGGCCCACAAACACAAGGGCCAGAACCCCGGGGTGAGACATTAAGTTACTTAGACGCTATAACCACATGAGCTACGAACATTTGCGTGCAATACAGAAAACAGAACCTGAGCAACTGGGGCTCGTGGCAAGGGAAGGCAGGAGTCTGAAGAGAGCCCTCCCGCCTCTCACTGGCCCTCGGCTCTGACCACCTGTGAGTCTCCCTGCTCTCCCCTCTCCCAGCACTGTGGTGGCACAATTACTGACCCCACTTTACAGATGAGGAAACCGAGGACCTCCACTCCCCCAATGCTGCACGTCCCACCAGGCCCCACGCCCTATCTGCAGATCTTGCCAGACCTCCTCGGCCCCCAGGACCTGCCTGTGGGCTGGGGGTCCCCTTAGATGCTCCACCAGAGGCAGAGGCAGGTGTGTCCCCTGACACCCCACCTGCCCACGCACAGGCCCCGTCACTCTGTCGGGGCCACGCGACTGGTTTTGGCCTCTGAGATGTGCAGAGGCAGTGAGCAGCTCCCTCCCTCTGCTGAGTGGGGCATGTTTGAGAGAGAGCAGTTTCCAGATGGCAGGGCCTCCATCCCTGGGTCCCTGAATCACCACGTGGAGCAGACTACTCTCTGCCTGGCAGGAGGGCAGGGAAATAAACTTGGGAGTGTTAAGCCAGTGAGATGTCCTGGTTATCCTCGGCAGAGCAGGGTCTTTCTGGCACAGAGCAAGGCCAACTGCAGGCACCTACGGGCCCCGTCACTGCTGCCTTTGGGTGCCACCCTCCAGGAGGCCGGCCCTCCACCCAGAGCCCCTGTGTGTCGCCCCCACCCCACAGCACGGCCTAGCCCAGGCCTGGCCTCTCTACCAGGCCCTGCAGTCAGCCAGGCCCGGCCTGATCAAGTTCAGAGAATGGGCACGTGGAGGTGACTCTAATCTGAGAAGCTGAGAAGCAGCAGTGCCGGATTCTTCCGTGACATAATCACAGCACGAAAATCTGTTTTCCTCAGGACCTGAGCTAGTGAACTCTGCAATAATCCCAAGCTCCTAACAAGCATCCGTTCAGCTTTACAATACCATCTTGACAGGCAATGGCATCTGTGGTTCAGATACACATCAAAACAGATCTGGACCACCACATTGCTTTTAGAATTATCTCCTCCTTTTGCCCTTTTGGCAAACAAAGGAAAAGCCAAGTTAGAACTTCATCACATGTTTTGATTTTTAAAAAGCTCCACCCTTACTCTCGCCTGTGATCTGCCAATGCCATCTTCCCTGATGTCCCTGGAGCTCCTATAAGACACCGTGGGATGTCTCCCTGGCACCCAGGCGAGCCCCAGGGACACCTCCAGGGCACAGGAACGCCTTCCTCTCGAACGCGGACGCACGGACATGCACGCGGCCGCTCCCCTCACCTGGCCCTTCTCCACCAGGGCCTTCTCCAGGTCCTCGATTTTGGCCTGACACCGCAGCAGATCGGCTTGGAGCTGTTCACGTGTCTGGAGCACAAAAGAACGGGAGGTGAGCAGGTCCCAAGCGGGTCACAGAGCAGGAGACACAATGAGCTGCAGAACAGTCCACGCCCAGGTGGTCTCCAGCACACCTTAGACGGGCACTGACGGCCAGGAGCACGAGCCCCACCTCGGCATGTTTGCATTTACATTCATCTATCACCTACAGAGACAGGATGATTCAAATATCAGGAGGTCTCGAGAGGTTGTCAGTTCCAATCCCCTCAACTGTAGGGACAAAGAGGCCTGGAGAAGGGACCGGTTTCTTCGAGGGGGTGAGGGAGCTGGGAGCTACACACCAGCTGTCTGACCCAGCTCAGCGTTTGCTCATCTGGAGTGACAAACACCACCGAGGCCCTCAGTAGCGGGCCCTTTGTCACCAACAGCAAGGCCTGGAAACCAAGGACCAGGCAGCCGTGTAAATTAAGGAAGTGAATGGGCGTGAGGCGATCGGGATTAAGGTAAAGAAGCAAGTCCTGGGGACTCTGGCCAACTGGAGGCACACGACATGCTACGGCCGCGTGGGCTGGGGAGCCTTGTGCTGCCAGATGTGCTGATTCGTCAAGAGGAGCCTGGAATCAGGATTTTTATGGGAAATCTCTTGACTTTCAAATGTTGACATTTTAAAAACTCAAAAAAACAAAACAAATGAAAATGACCCAGTCCACTGTCCAGCAGGTGCCCAGGCTGGAGTTTAGAACAAGGACTGAGGGGAAGAGGCCAGATGTCTCCTCGGGTGGTAGCAGAATCCATGAGCACAGTCTTCCCAGAGCAAATACAGGATGCAAGAATCAGTGTTGTTTACTCGGGGTTAAAAGCGTAGACTCCTCGGGGTTATTGTCCTTTTTCTACAAAATACAAAGCCTCAAAAGGCAGGAGAATCTGCTCAAATTCTAGCCCCACACATTTTACTTTACAAAAAACATGATTTGGCCCCAAACCGAGCCACCACTTGCCCCCTCTCACCCACAGGGCAGAGGCTGCATCTTCACAGAGGCACAAGGTCCTGCCCTCCCGGCCCCAGCCCCACCACCTCTGTCCCCCATGGGTTCCCTGCCCGTCCCCTGCACCAGTCCAACTTGGGAACGGCCCCTCCTCTCCACATCCGCCATCAAATAGGTTTGGGGGGCAGTACCCTATTCTAGCACATTCCCTTACAGAGCATCAAGATCCCCCGTGGAATTCCAAGACCCAGTTCTGAACAAAGAGCACAGAGTCCGGGTCAGAGACACCTGGTGTGGGCTCCTGGCCTGGGAGGTGCCATCTGTGCAGCCTTGTGCAGGTGGAGAGGTCTTTGGAGCCTCAGTTTCCCCGTTCAGAAGATGAGGCTAACCCCTCCTACCTCATGGGCCATGGCAGAATGACACAAGGAAATGGCAAATAATGCCCAGCACCCAGCAGGTGCGCTCTCGGGGAGCGTCCATTCTCTCAGAACAAAGTGGGGGGGGAGGCAGCAGGCCCTGGCTCACATGACTCCCGAAGGCAGGAGAGGGCCAGCGGGTGGAGGTTACTGGGAGACAGCGCTCAGCCCAGCACGCAGGAGAGCCAGCCCTGGATGGAGGTGGCCGGCAAGGAACGGGGTGCCTCGAGGGCTGGGAGCCTCCCAGCGGTCCCTGCAAGTGCTCCATAGGAGTGTTCTCGGGGCCTCAGGCGGGGTCCCCCACTGCATGCCCGACATGTGCTAGACACGATTGCCAGAACCATTTCTTGGCCGCTTGATGCCCTCAAGCTTCTGCTGCAGCAGCGAGGATGGAGGGACGGCTCCCGGCGGGTCTGCAGCAGGCCGGAATGCCGCCACGATGGGGCGTTCTTTAAGGGTTTTCCATCGCCTCCCCCATCCCCCTCTGAGAGGACAAAGCAGGGCGACATGACAGCATCACGGCGCTGGACAAAGGCCCGCAGGCCCCAGCCCTGCCCTCGCGGCACTCACCCGCGCCTCCCTCTCGGCGTCCAGGGTGCCCCCCGCCTGCTTCTGCAGCAGGGCGTAGGCGCGCTGCAGGGCCTGGTACTCCCGGGTCAGCTGGCAGAAGCGCAGGTCGGCCTCTTCTCGGGTCGTGAGCTTAACGAGGCGGGGAAGGAAGAGGGAAAGGAGCACGTGACTCGACGGGCCTCGAGTGCCAGGGGCCGTTCCGATGGAAGCCAGCGTCGCGGCGTCTGCCGAGTCACCCAGCGAGGCGGGAGGGAGCGAGGGCACTGGGAGTGGCCGCCCTCCCCGCCCGCCGTCGGCGCTCGTCCCCGGGGCTCGCCCGAGTCAGGGGGGCCGCTGGGGACAGAAAGGGCAAAGGCACCACAGAGGAAGGTTTGGGTGGGAGGGGGCCCCCACTTTGCCCCCAGCGTGTCTCTCCCTCGGGGGATAACCAGGTAGGGGGCAAAGGTGCAAATAAACAGGGAAGTGTTCACGGGTCACTGTTTACAGTCAGGAAAAACAAGAACCAAATGCCCGGCATCAGGGAGGGGTTGAAGGCGGGATGTGCAGCCTCACGGGAACTCCTACGTGGCCGCGAGATGCGACGGAGCGTGTTTGACACTGAAGGACGTCTGTTAGAGAGCCGGCTGGAAAAAGCAGCCCAGAAACACGTGTCTGGTGGATCCCGTTTACGTTACATGTAACAGGATACAAAAGCAACACTCTCGGTGTTTTGCCAAAGGCTCATGACCAAGAACAACTCCCCAGGTGCCCCATGCAGACCCCCGGGGCAGGGCACAGGCTTGAACACGTCAGCACCAGCTGGCCCCCTCCTGCCTGCATGGGGGCTGAGGCTGGGGGTGCTGGCGGGGACTCGGTTGGCTTCCTTCCCCTCTCCCTGCAGGAGAAGGTGTCAGGGGACCACGTGGAGAGTTTGGGTGCAGAGTGGCAGAGCACAGAGAGGGGGCAAACTGTGCCGGCACACACAGCGAGGCCAGGCTGCTGAGTTAGCCCATGGCCACGTGGGCCCCTGGGAGCCATCCTAGAAGGGGGTCCACCGAAAAGACCCCCCGGAACAGGAAAGGACTCAACAGACGGTCTGTGGGAGATGAACACCTGGAGCACCGGGGGGGAGGGCGCAGGCAGCACCCGGGAAGCAGCGGGGAGCCGTCCCAGCCCGAGAGACGCAGACCCGCACTGGGCCATACCGCGTCGGACCACGGCCTTTCCACCCAGGAAAAGCTGCGGAGCTGAGGGACGAAAGGCAGACGGTAACAGTCGGGAGACAGCACCTGAGCCTGGCCCAGGTGGAAGTCGACGTTGAGTGAAGTCTGGAGTTCTGGAAGTTACCTATAACTGGGAGGGCAGGAAAATCCACGGGGTCTGCTGAGATTTTTACTCAAGTTCCCTGAGAGTGTTCGCTGGGGGCTGTAAGAGAGAACGCAGCTGCTCTTTGCACCCGCACGGATCCGGCTCCCCCAATAGCCAGGGGCTGCACCTGGGAGTGCACAGGTGGGTGTGAGAGCAGCACCCCTGGGGCTGGACTCCAGGTGAGCTTTACTTGCCTCTTGACACTTTTTAGTCCTGTACTGATTTTTTCCTATAAGGATTTATCATCTTTACAATCAAAAGAGCAAGGATGCTGTTTCCACCAAGTTATGTGGGTGAGCGTGTGTGCATGTGTGTGGGGGGGGGGGGACATGAGGAAAATGCCATCCTGAGGCAATTCCCATTGCCAGGGTAAGGAACACAAGGCTGACAGTCCTCGGTGGCTCGGTTTCCTTTGTGAAAGGAGAGGGGCCCCCTGCTCTGCCAGCCCACAGGACACTAGGGCCACCTGCCCTGGGCCCTGCCGCTGAGACGAGATGGAGGTCGGGGACGGGGTCCTGGAGTTTCAGTCCTGCAGGCTGCCGGGCGACACCCATCGGGAGGCAGCCCCGGGACCCACTGGTTGCTTACATCGTCCAAGTCCTCCTCGGGGGTAGCTGGGGTCCTGTCTGTCCTGTCTGTGTTGTAGGACGTTTCTGACAGTGTTTCCGAGTCCACGGACTCCTCGTCAAATCCAAAAAATGTCTCCACAACATGCTTCTGCAAGAGACAAATCACACGACGTTAGGAGCGTCCCCGGCCCATCAACCTGGGGCAGAGGGGGTGACGATTCCTAGACCACAGGGCACCCCATGGGGTCCTCTGGGACCAGGTGGGAAAGGAGGCGGCAGGAGGCAGGAGCGCGGAGGGTTTGCAGCCCCAGCTGAGTGGCCCCGCTCCTGTCCATGGGCTGTGTGACCTCAGGCAAATTGCTTGGCCCCTCTGAGCTCCCACCTCCTTGCAGTGAAATGGAGATATAACCCCATTTAGGGATGGTGGCCCCCAAAAAACACACGTTCAAATCCTAGGCCCCGGACTTGTGAATGCGATCCACTTCTCTGAAGATGTGGTAAGTAAAGAGGAGGCTAAATGGATTAGAACAGGCCCTTACTCCCCTGGGGCTGGTGACCTTATAAAGAGGGGACATCAGGACACAGAGAGAGAGAGGAGATGGCCACGTGACCGCGGTGCAGGTTGAGCTGTGCCACAAGCCAAAGTGTGATAAGAACTGTCAAAAAACCCCTGCCCCATCCCTACAGACTTCGGGGGGAGCACAGCCCCAGCAGGACACGCCAGGAGCAGGGGCCAGGGCTGCACTAAGATGTGTCACCAGCAGGCGAGAGTCTGGATTAACACAGGGACCAGAAGCAGGCAAAGGCTTCCGGGTAGAAAGGTCCACAAATGGATCCCAGCCCTGTGACTGCCAGGCAAGCTCGGGCCCCCTGTTCTCCCCAGCCCTGCCCGGAGAGGCCATTTGCTTTAAACTTATAGTTTTGGACAACTTAGAACATTTATAAGATCCCAAGGGCATGTGTAATGCCCTCACATGCTCTCACTCAGGTCATTCATTCACTCAGCAAACACTGGCTGAGCACCTGCTATGGGGCAGACCCTGGGGGACACAACAAAATCAGAAGCAAACGTGGGCCAGGACAGGGGAGCTGCTGAACCCCCGGGGAGCTGCGGACGGCCAGCAACGCGCACCAGATCGACACCTCTTGTTCGAGGAACGTAGGCTTGCTTTCTTCCCCCCAAGAAGGATTTTTATTTGTTTTTACTGTCAACAAATGCATCTCATGATCATGGCAAAAGTGCCATAATGAAAATCCAGAGCCCAGAACAGGCCTCTCCCGGGTCACCTGCCCCTCCCCAACCCACAGAGGGTTAGGGCACCCCACATGCTGAGGGGCCCAACACGAGGAGCACGCAGCCGGCGCCAAATGAGGTGACTAAGAAATAATTCAGAGGGAGGGATTTCTTTGTCATCTTCCAGTTTCTAAAGCGGCTTTGCCGGAGGCACCCCACCACCACAGGCTGTCCAGAAGGATCTCGCCATTGGCGTCTGTCATGCTGCGTGGTGCTTTCACCTTAGATCCCATTGCCATTGCTGAAAACGTGGGGGGCATGCACCTCCCCCCAAACTCCAGACTCATACACCCAGCCATCTCCACCACCCCCCAGGGGTGACTGGCATCTGACCTGACACCCCCAAAACTGGCACCTCCCACCGCCTCACCGTGCTCATCGCCGGCAGCTCCGTCCGTCCAGCTGCTCAGGCCACACCCTGGGCATCCCCCGGGCCTGTCTCCTCCTGCGCTCGCCTCTTTACTGGGAGCACACCCTGCTGGCTCCACCTTCAAAACGGAGTCCTCTGCCCACCAGCTCCGTCAACCCAGTGCCCCCGTCCTGGGCCAAGCACCAGCTCCTCTCGCCGCAGTCACTGAAACCACCTCCTGCCACCTCCCTGCTTCTGCCCCCATCCCTCACCCTAGCCGCCGAGGGACCGCCTCTGAGCAAAAGTCACGCCACGTCAGGCCTCTGCTCAAGCCCCCCAGCAGCTCGTGTCCCACCAAGGAAAGGCCCACAGCTAAACTGGGGTCTTCACAGCCCTGCACGGCTGGTTCCCCCTGCTCCCCTCCCGCTCCACTGCCCTGCTCAACCACGCACCAAGCACACGCCTGCACCTGCCGAGACGAGTGCACACCCCCACCTGAGGAACTGAGCACACACCTGCACCTTGTACAGGCCCTGCACGTGCCCATACCTGACACACACCTGCAACTTAAACACACTGAGTGCACACCCGCACCTGACACACACTGAGCACACACCATACCTTACGTGCACCGGGCACACGCTGATGTACACTGTCCCTTATATAGGCTGAGCACACACCTGCACTCCCACACACCTGCAGCCCAGCCACCACACTTGGTGGGTCTCTACCTGCACTCTTGTCCCCAGAAACCACATGGCGCTCTCTCTTGCCTCCTTTGGGTCTTTGCACAACTGTCACCTCATCTGAATGGGCTTCCCTGACTCCAGGTGGAAGCATCTGCCTGGCCCGGCCCAGCCCTGTCTCCTCTGCTTTGCTCCCTCCACAGCCACCACCTGACAGAAGGTACATTTTCTCCTGTGTTTATAGCCGGCCTCCCTGCTCCAGGATATAATCTTTGCAGGAGGCAGGGAATTGGGCTCTTTCGTTCACATCATAGCAGGGCCCGCACCCAGCAGGTACTCCAGAAATGCTCGTCGTTAAATGAATATTCACAAACACGTTCACAAACTCGGAGCCAAACTGACTTATTCATCCACAAACAGTTTCTGGTTTGTGCCTGCCATCCTTTGCCCTCCTTCACCCCCATCAGGAAGGCAGCCACCAGGTTACCTGCCCCAGGTGAGCATAACAGGTGGGAACAGGAGGACCTAGTAGGCTCCATGGACCTCAAACAGCCTTTCTCTGGTAGTAGAGGTCAGAGGCCATCAGACCCTCAAATCTCCCTGCAGGTGCAAAACCCCAATGGGGTGCAGGCATCAAGGCACCCCCCCCACACCCACACAAGCAGGTGTCAGACAGCAGGGGCCACAACACCGCAGTGGGGACGACCCCAAGGGCCACACGTGCAGCCCACGACCCTCCTCTGCACATGCCCGGCTCTGCGCAGCCGCTTGGAGACCGCGTGTCTTGTAAACACGCTGACGGCGAGGCCTCCGGGGATAGGCCTGTGTTTGTTGTCATGCCAAATGGCAGCAGGGACACGGAGAGGACCCGGCCCCTTGACAACGCCCTGGCCCCTTGACGAGGCCCCAGGAAGCATCATCAAACCACACACTTGGCCAGCACTTCAGATGTGCCACTGAGCTGTGGTCACCAACGCCACAGAGATGGACGTCGGGGGCTGATGAGTCACTCTGACGACCCAGGATGATCTACTTTTTTGAAATCTGGCAGGACTGCCAGTTAAATACTCAATTACCGAGCCCTAATGGACGATATTAACTGGGGACGCTGCCGATGTGTGTTTAAATGGAGCTGCCATTGTAAACACGTGAACCAAGCAGAGACCGTAAGGTAGAAAGTGGTCCACGAGGCCCATGATCCCAAAGAATCACACCAAATTAAGGGAAATGGGGAGCAGCTTTTGGGAAGGAAGTCAACCCCTCAAAAAGCAGTCAAGTTCTAATGTAATAACAACAATGCATGCAAATCCACAAATATACACAGAACACCCACTTTCCACAGCAACAGCAAATTGACTACAATTCCCCATAATACAGTTCTGCTTTTTATAATACACAGGGTTGAGTTAGTTTCTTTCTTTTAAGAGTTACTTTTTTTTAAAGTATCTGAATTTTATAAGAGGAGCTAAAAGGTACTGAATATATATATGACTTTATTAATTAAAAACCAAAATAGAAACAAAAGACATTTTGATGTTTAAAGCAACACAATTTCAGCCTCATGCTGCCTTTTCAACACATACATGAAACAACATGTGCAAATGAGAAATGAGAGGAGAACTACCCAGAGAACCAAGTTTCCTGTAATGCTTGGTTTTCCAAAAATGTCAAGCAAGCAAGAAATTCTGAAATTTTCTGAACCTCAATTCTCCGAAAATCCCCTGTACATTTCCTAAGATAAGATATTATATGGGCATATTTTTCCATTATCTGCTCATTCCAAGTGCATTTGCTACATAAAATGGGCTCCCTCCTCTAGATTCATTTTCTTTCGAACCAAAGCCTGGCCCTACTGACTCCCTTTTACAAACAAATTCATATTTACAATGGTGGATTGTCAAAAACGACTGAAAAGTAAACATTTCTCCTTCATTTTCTCTCTGAGTATATGGAGGTGCTCATTGTTAGATCAAACGAGACAGACAGGAAAAGAGGAGGCACCCCCGACATAAACAAGCCCTCCACGGAACCTGGCCTTACCCAGCCTCTGTCCTCCAGGCGGCGTCCCCAACGGCACCACCTGTAACGGAAGGCGCTGCCCAGTGGCAGCCCTCGGTGTTCATGGAATCCCAAAACATCTCCCCGAGCCGGCCGCTTACCTTCGTGCTTATAGGTCATCTCTTGGCAGCCAGAAAAGTAGAGGCACACGAGGGCACAGAGGCAGAGGAAGAAGGAGAAGTAGAGCACGAAGAGGATGTACTCCATGGTGGCGAGGAGGCCGCGCAGCTCGCTAGCCTGTGTGCACCCAGACTGCCCAGAGCCACATAATGGGCACCCGTTTTCAGGTCTCTCTCCAAATCCTAGGGAAAAGCACCAACTCGCTTCCAGAGCATCTCTCCTTCCTCCCAGGCTCCCGCAGATCGGTCCTGAGCGTGGTGCACTCCCGGAAGGCACGCTTTATCCAAAGGCACCCCAGCTCCAAGGCAGAGCCAGGCTGCAGGCGACACCGGCCGTGGGCTGGGAGGAACCCGTTTCCTGCTGCAGATCACAGCTCCCGAGCTGGTTTATTCCCTGGGGGCTTTCCTCCCAGCCTGGCCTCCGGGAGCCCAAAGCCTGTTGTCAACGGCATCCCGCAGACCTGGGGTCCCTGGATGATTGCAAGGGTCCCTGGGAGCAGCACTAGCAATGGTTAACGCGGCAAGAGTGTCTCCCTGAGGACCAGGGCCGAGTCAGGTCCCCCTCCGGAGTCGGGGGAAGATCTCTGCTGCCCCCACCCACCCAGCTGCCCCTCACCCAGCCCTGACTCACTAGGCTCAGTGGTGTCTCTGCAATCATTTCATCAGTATATGTTTGACCATTCACACAGAGCAAAGCAAACCATAACGGGATGGGAAAACTGCAGCTTTTGAACTAGATCGAAGACTTCAGGTCCCCCCTGGGCCGGCATCTGTGAGGTTCCTGAATTTCTTGGAGTGGAGACACTTCTGCAGGCAAAATAGTCAGGGTATAAACCCTCATCTAGAGAAGAATTGGCAGATTTGACCAAAACAAGGAAAATTTCTGTACTGTATCAGACAACAAAACAACATTAAAATGCAAACAACAATTTGCAGAAGAAGAAATCTATGCAGTCAGGTTCATATGTATATTTCAACTTGAGCAATGCTTAATGCTCTATTCCTCTTAAGGTATCCATGATGCTAGATGTGAGCGATTTCTATTTGATTTAGTGCTGATCCATTCTTTATGTTGTGCTTCCAAATGAGGTGCCACCCACCAGGGCTGGGACTGCTTTGGGGATGAGCCTGTGGCCTGAGCTGAGCCAAGGAACATCAGCCCTGGGCATTTTGCTGGGACCACTGAGAAGGAGAGACGTCCTCTGATCACAGACATTTCTAGACAGATTTAATATTAGCCCAGGGCTGCTAAAGCCTCTTGGGCCGCCCCACAGGACAGCCTGCCTGAAAAAGCAGCCAACCCAGAAGGAAGCAGAGTTGCAAGATTGCTGACAAATTCCTGGCAGTATAGTGTGAGCATCTGGATCCAACTGTGCCTGAAGCCAACTCCCTTAGACTTCTCAGTTACATCAATTCCCTCCTATGCTTTAGTGACTGAGTTTTTGACACTGGCAACAGGAAGAGTTAGGGAATAGAGGAAGGGGAGGAAATCCTAGAAATCAAGGTTATCTTCCCACTGCTGAGTTCTGGGACAGCCTAGAGGCTGACACCCCTCCAAGCTGCCTGCACCTGGAGCCTCTAGAAAAACAAAGGTAGCCTTTCTCTTCCAAGTGTTATCAAGAGCAAGAGCTGCCTGCCCCATGAGGATTCTCGGCTCTGGGGAGACCATGAGTTGCCAGGCATTTGTGACATCTCCAGTCAGAGACTCCCAGCTCCGCCGGAAGCTCCAGGGAGGTGGAGACACCTCTCTGCACCCCATCACCTGACATCTACCAGGCCGAGGCAAATGCCAGCTGAAGGGAAGGGGGTGGAGGGGTTGGGAGCCCAGCTGCCTGGGCTGACAGGCCTGCACTGCCGAATGCCCTGCGGGCATGGGGCAGTCCCAGGCCTGGGTCAGTTCAGATGAGGTGGACTCTGACGACAATGCCCTTAGCTTTTTTCCCAGCATCTGATTTGGGGAGCCAAAGTTAACTCCCATTCCCAGACCCAAGCCCCCCAGGTGCCAGCCACAGTGCCAGGCTCCAGCCAGCCTCATGGGGCTGCCAGCCAGACCACGTGGCACCAGCCCCACTCTCCCTGGGCACCCCTGCCACGGCTCTCATTCAACCACCAGCACACACGGAACTCTTCCTGGACCTGAGCCCCGGGTGCTGGCAGAGAGGAGCTGTTCCCAGGCCACTAGGGAACCAGGTGTGGAAAAGGACGAGAAGAGCATGTGGCACCATAAGCCGGGATGGGGGGAGCACAGGGGCTGAGGACACCCAGAGAAAGACATCTAACCCGGGGGTTGTGTCGGAGGGAAGGAGCAGGAGGCAGCCGCACAGAGGAGGTGAGGGCCCTGGTGCAGGCAGAGGTGCGGAGATGACGCAGCAGACGGGGTCGGGAGAACAGAGCTGAGACCCGGCAGGAAGGGAAATAAAGCAGAAGCTGAGCTGGCAGACCCTGGCAGGCCTCCTGACCTGGCCAAGGAGTCCCCTTCCACCACCACCCCCCCAGGAAATGGGGGGCCAGCACAGAGTCTAGAGGGAGAAGGTGGCAGGATCAGACTGGAGCCTCGAGAAGATTATTTTGACAGCTTTGGACGGGAGAGAAGATGCTGGGAGCAGGGGAGCAGCCAGGGAGCTGGTGCAGTGATCTCAGGAAAAGTGGTGGTGAAGACCTGGAGGATGGACGTGGGGACAAGTGTGAAAGCGAGTTGCCTGGAGGTGCAGGGCTGGAATCAGGCAGCCAGAACCTCATGTGTCCAGTTCCTGTCCCTAGGCCTGGGGTCCCTTCCTCAACCCAGCAGGAGGGCCAAGAGCCTGCAGATTAGCCTTCACCCCCTTCACTCCCGGCACTGGGGTTCCCCATCCCGTCTCAATGAACTATCTGGAACCACCATAATTTCCTGTCTATTCCAAAGTCTTAAAGTGTTACCTGGATGCCCGAGGCATTCCTACCCCTGGGCAAGATGCTGAGGCAGCTCTGTGGCCACGTTGACCCCCAACCTCTGCCCCCCTCTCCCCCTGTTGCCTGGCAACCTTCAGTGCCATCCCCAGGTCCTGCACAGCCCCTGGCCTCACTGGAGCCCAAACCGAATCACATCCTTCACAAGCCATGTTCACGTCCTAACCCCCAGTTCCGTGGGTGTGACCCCATCTATAACTGGGATCTCTGGAGAGCCTATTAAAATGAAGCCCAACTGAATCAGAGTGGGCTTTCATCTGGTATCATGGGGTCCTTACGAGCAAAGGGAATTTGGACCCCAAAGCACGAGCCTGAGGAGGACACAGAAGGAGGCGGACGGCCACGAGCCAAGGCTACAGACGTCAGGGAAGGTGGGGCCCGCCGACACCCCGCTTTTGAACTTCTGGCTTCCAAACCGTGAGCCAACACATTCCTGTTGCTTAAGCCAACTGGGGCGTGGAGCTTTGTTACAGCAGCCCTGGCAAACTGGGCCACTCCCAAGCACACATGCAGAAGTCAGGGAAAGAGACAAAAATAAAGCTTTCTTATTCCAGGCATTCGGAGACAGGTTGGAAGAAAATAGTCATGGCCGAATGACAGGTTTCCCAAAAACCCCGTCCCAGAAGCTTTACGGGGAGTATAATGCCACAGCGCGTCCAGTGATGGGGACAGACGGCATGCCCTCTGGATTTTTGCTTTTTGAACACATGTCCCACGGTGAAAATGGCCCTTGCGTACTCCTGGCAGCAGGGCAAAGCGCTGCCATTCTCCCATCCAGCAACAGGGGACACGCGTTCTCTGCCCAAAGCCTTCCCCCTCCCACTCTCAGGCTCACTCCTGGAAATCTAACCATGGGAACAACCCAGAATACGGACCCAACTTCCTGGACAAAAGGAAGTGGCAGTGGTGATGGCTATAGAAGCTGGAAGTTCAGCCATAGGAGAATAGTATGAAATGTTCATCAACACAGAAATGAAAGAGCACTGTGTCGGAGAGTTATGCAAGCAGGAGCATATTTCTCACTACATTATTCAAGCAGTGAAGAGCTGGAAGCAAACTTGTTCAACACTAGAAAAATGATAAACTAATTTATGGCCCATCTACTCAACGGATTATGTAGCCATAAAAAGTTATATTTATGATGACAGTGTCATAGCATGGATAAATGCTTATAATATAACTCTAAGTTTAAAAAAAAAAACAGAGTGCAAAAGCATAGTCTATGGTTACAGTTAAGTCATAAAAAGAGGTAAAGTAGAACAACAACCGAAGGAATGCATGAAAATGCCAACACCGACTGCACTGGCGAGAGCCCATAGTCGAGGACTCTCTGTGTATTTCCCAGGTTTTCTAGAGTGTGTTTATAATCAAATGCATTATTTAAATGTAAACAAGGTCTGCCCACCCCACTTCCCATTTCTGCTTTCATAATTTGAGCACGTAGAGATCTGCACTTCCTGCAACCTGCCTGGGCAGCAAACCTTTGGCGCCGGGAGCCCCAGGCTAGGGTTTGAATCTCAGCTTTGCCAGTTCACCAGCTGTCTGACCTGAGTCATAGCTATACTTTACATCTGCAGCCAGGTCTCATTACTCACACACTCTCGACTTGTGAATTCGCCTACTCACTAAAATGTATCTGTAACTCCAAAATCAACACTGGTGGAGCTTTTGTGGTCATTCGCAGACATGGACAACGCAGCAGAACTCTGAGCTGCCCGACACTCATGTTCCCAGCTGAGCTCGAACAAGGCAACATTCGCTCCACCTTATTTCAGCTTTCATATTGCAAACAAGGGTCCTCCATGCCACATCTTTCATATCTTTGTGCTTTATGTTGGTGATTTGGCTGCTTAAAGGGCCCCCAAGAGCAGTGCTGAAGTGCTATTTAGTTTCCTGAGTGCAAAAAGGCTGTGAGGTGCCTTAGGGAGAACACACGGGTGTTGGATAAGTTCCATTCGGGCAGGAGTTATAGGGCTGCTGGCTGCGAGTTCAATAATAAGGAATCAACGACATATATTAAATGAGGTGTCTTTAAAAAAACACACACACAAAACAGGCTGTGGGCTGATCAGCTGATGAAAATGCTGTGACCAGAAGCTCACAGGAATCTCACCCTCTATTTCCCCTAGGAGCCGTGGTTCAGTATTCATGAAGTCAGTGATCACACGGACTTTGTAGAGCGGAACCACCATGATAATCAAAATCAACTGTGTATGGAAAATGGAAAAAAAAACAAACAGATAATGCCAACCTCACAGGGTTTCTGTGACGATGAAACGGGATCAGGTAAATGACCACTTATCCAAGTGTCCAGGATGTGGTAAATCATGAACATCTGAGAGGCCACCCAGGGGCAGGCTAAGGGCCCAAACGCATGCAGCAGGTATATTTTATTTGTGTACAATAAATATTTGAACCAATATTTAAAAATCCTGAGATTTTACAAAAAGGAAGAATTTCTGTTTCTCTTGAAAGACTGAGATGCCCGACACCATCCAGCCACCCGCTTGGAGTAACTGGTTTTCAGGTCCCACTTTGCCCCAGTCCCTACCACACCCTACTGCCCCTGACACCAAGGCCTTATGTCCGTGGCCATTCATAGATGTGGTGATTTCTTATAGAAAATAAATATTTCTCTATAGTCATATCTCCATCAAAAGATAAACCAGGAGGGGGGATATGGTTCAATAAAAAGGAGAGCAGGCACATGTCTTTGGGGAATTGAAAAATGTATTTACAAGTTTAATTGCAAGTGACGTCTTTCTTTTTTAATATATATATACTCTGAATTGCTCATTTACCTTCCAGCTTAGTCCCTGTGGTGTTTGAGCTTACCAGTCCAGCTCTCCACTCTCTTCACCAGGACATTCTAGCATCACCTCTATGAAATGGGGCAAAACTACATTTTCCAAAGACAAAGCAGTTCTGCATTATTCCAAAAGAACCCAAAGCTCCTGCCTATTCAGAACAGGATATATAAGTTGTTATTAACCAAGACAGAGTGTCCTTTAAATCCTTCAAAAGTCTTAGTATTTATGGTTTTTAATTTTGGGTGAGCATACCCTGAATCTGAAATAAAGACTTCGTCGGTAAGTTTTTCATGAATAAACTACAATAATCGGGTCACATGGCATGGCTATAATTCACGTTGCTTTGAGGGACAGTAGGAGCAGGTTTTCATCACCATCCTCATGAAGACGGAGGGCCTCACGTGAACCCTCGCACCCTCCCCCCTCCAGGGCCAGCCTGCGTCGCAGATCCGCATCACACTCCAGGGTGTGGTGGATGCACCATCTCGGGCTCACCTTGGGCGGCTTCACGCTTTTCCCACGAAGTCTTTTGGAGCGCAACAGCCGTTCCCTCTCCTAGAACGAAACACAGCAGTTTGCATTTTCGGCCAGCCTCACATCACACTAACCAACCCCAACTCGGTCTCCAAGGGCATGACGTACAATGTTGCCGCAGCCGACAGGTGTGCCCGGGCACAGCTTCATCCAGGTGAGCATCCAGTGGATCGCTACTTCTCAAAACTCAGAGCCACCAAGCCGTCCCATTTACGCAAGTCCTTAACCAGACTTGAACCTTACTAGAAATATGCTAAGATTTGCCGGTCCTGTTAAACTGAAGAGTCTGCATTGAGGCTGAAAGCTTTAAAGCACTAGAGGGGCTGGCGTGAGGTCCTGTCTGCTGGCCTGGGTGGTTTTCACCTGGGTCAGCAGCTTGGTGTAAGGAGAGAGTGTGGCTTTGGGGTCACACAGAGCTGGGTTCAAACCCCCGCCGGGCCTCCTCCCGGCCAGGAAACTCACTTTAGTTCTCTCATTCTCAGTTTCTTCCTTTGCTAAATGGGGCTAGAACCTGCCCTGCAGTGTCACTGCAAAGAAGAAATGAGCGCCTGTGGGGGCCTGGTGGCTAACATCAGAGAAACAGCACTCAGAGGAGGAGCAGCTGGAGGAGCAGCTTGTGGTTCCAGAGGAAACCAGCAAATGCTCTCCTTTCTAACCTCGGCTTCCTCTTCCCTCTGGCTGCCAGGAAACTCACAGCTCAACCTGGTGCTCGGCTACAGCTCTTGGGGTCCACAAAAGCTTTCTTCCTGATCTTGACTGACACAATTATTTTTATTTTCCTAAGTGTTGGTTTAGTTTATTATTCCTCTTTCTGCTTGAATGTCATTTTCATCCTAAGTCTTCCGTGTAATGAAGCAGAAATGGATGGATGGATGGATGGATGGAAGGGTGGATGGGTGGATGAGTGGATGGATGAAATGAAAGGAAGATGAAAAGATGCATAGATGGATAGATAGATGGAAGGAAAAACAGAAAAATGAAACGATGACAGAGGGAGGTAAGGAAAGGAGGAGGAGAAGTACGGAGGGAAGGAAGGGAGAAAGGGAGGAAGGAGGAAAGAAGGAGGGAAGGAGGGAGGGTGGATAGATTTAAAAAAATAGAAATACACAGGCAAAGTGAACATAACTTAGCAATGATGGACAAAGCCTTTTCTAGAATCCTGAAGACTGGCTTTTCTACTCTTCAAAGACCCACGAACGGAACCATTACGTGACCTCTTGGACATGCAGAGCACACCCTGCTTCTGAGATCCAGCTACAGGTCACTGAGACGCTCCCTGGCTGGTGCCTGAGCTCAGGCTCCTTTCACAGGCAGCTGCAGAATTCTCTGGAGATAAAATCCCACCTTAAGACATTTGCACCCCCTTCACCATATCCACCCTCCATAAAAATGCCAGGAAGTGTGCACAGTCCTCACAAGTCCTTCAAATCCTGTCTGATTACAGATCAAGATTCAGGGTTTCAGGCTGGAGCTCATTGTCAGAGCAGCTGCTAAGCTAAAAACAAAAATTCAAACACTTCTCAGGGACGGATCACATCTGCTCCATCAAGGCCAAAAAGCCCATCCTTCAAGCCAACGCTGCCACTTAACTGCAGCAAACGGGAGAGACTTGAGACAGAGAGTAGCCATGGAAATCGTTCCCAGGTACCAGGGGCCTCAACCAAGTGGAGGAGAGTGAGGTTTACAGCAGAACCCCCGCAAATGTGAGCAGCATCAGGAAGTGCTGGCCGCGTGCCTCATGGCCCGGGGCCCGCCCCCAGTGCCCGTCCCCGACGCCCCACGTCGCCAGGGCTGCCGGATCAACCACTGTACGCGCCGACCAGCGTGCGCGCCTGCCACCGCGCGCCCACCACCGTGAGTGCCGACCACCGTGCGCGCCAACTAGTGTGCGCACCGGCCACCGTGTGTGCCTACCACCGCGCGCGCCCAACACCACGCACGCCCACCACTGCGCGCGCCGACCCCCGTACACGCCCACCACCGCGCGCGCCGACCACCGTTCACGTCAGCCGCGCGCGCCCAACACCATGCACGCCCACCACTGCGCGCGCCGACCCCCGTACGCGCCCACCACCGCGCGCGCCGACCACCGTTCACGTCAGCCGCGCGCGCCCAACACCATGCACGCCCACCACTGCGCGCGCCGACCCCCGTACGCGCCCACCACCGCGCGCGCCGACCACCGTTCACGTCAGCCGCGCGCGCCCAACACCATGCACGCCCACCACTGCGCGCGCCGACCCCCGTACGCGCCCACCACCGCGCGCGCCGACCACCGTTCACGTCAGCAGCGCGCGCCCAACACCATGCACGCCCACCACTGCGCGCGCCGACCCCCGTACGCGCCCACCACCGCGCGCGCCGACCACCGTTCACGTCAGCCGCGCGCGCCCAACACCATGCACGCCCACCACTGCGCGCGCCGACCCCCGTACACGTCAGCCGCGCGCGCCCAACACCATGCA
Source organism: Choloepus didactylus (assembly GCF_015220235.1). Lineage (NCBI taxonomy): Eukaryota > Metazoa > Chordata > Mammalia > Pilosa > Megalonychidae > Choloepus > Choloepus didactylus. The sequence continues at coordinate 7,125,853 of NC_051309.1, read as the reverse complement.
CGCCCACCACTGCGCGCGCCGACCCCCGTACGCGCCCACCACCGCGCGCGCCGACCACCGTTCACGTCAGCCGCGCGCGAGGCGTACCAGCGCGAGGTCGTCGATGACGTGCTGCTGCTCCAGGACCTGCAGCCGCAGGAACTCGATCTCCTGCTCGTCCCTCGTCAGGCTGAGGTCGTTCAAGGACGTGTGCCTCTTCAGGGACGCCTGCGCGGACAGCTTCTCCTTCTGCAGCCGGAGGGGGAGCACCGCGGGGGCGTCCATTCGACGGCATTCGTCAAGGACACGCCGAGGGGGTCAGGGTACCAGCGGTGGGCGGCGGGGCCCGGGGACGGAAGGACGGACGGAGGAGGGAAGGGGATGGCGGCCACCTGGTCCCCACTGGAGGAGGGGCAGGCACTGCAGACAAAAACCCAGCCTGAAGCCAGGCTGTCTGCTCAGGGCCCAGAGAAGGGGAGGCCTGGAACAAGACTTGAAACCTTGAAGAGGGAAGGTTCCAGAAGGAGAGTGTTCCACCCACAGTAACTGCACATCCTCCCACCTGCACCCGCTCTCTCTCAGAGCCTCAGTCTTCTCAGCTGCAAAATGGGAGTGATTCATATCGCTTTAAGCAATGAACCCGGAGCATTCCACAGTCATGTCTAAGAGACCCAACCTGTCCACAAAGACCAGTCATCCTTGTTGGAGCAAAACCATCCCTTACACAAAGCATGGCTCGCCTTCACATACTCAGCCCACCAGGAGCCAAGGCTTCTGTGATGCCTTTGTATGCGACCGTTTCATCTGCTCCAGCACCATGAAATGTTGATATTTCCATTCCCATTTCATGGATGAAGAAACTGAGGCCCAGACAGAAGGAGAGGCAGGGCCAGGAGGTGCTAAGCTGAGATGCAGAGCCGACTGTCTGGCTTCACTCAAGCAATCTGCCCCCAGCCACAGACCCCCACAGCCCTGTGAGTTCCAGAGAGATGGCGGGACGGCTCGGAAGGCTTCCTGGAGGAGGTGGGGAGGGGGGGCCCGATGACTGCGGGCCATGAGGGTCGGGGGCTGGAGAACCCCAGACAGAGACCAAGAGCCCCAGGCGGGGCTGATCCCAGGGGTCCATGACTTACCATGTCTACGTTTTCCCTCGTGAGGTTCTTGATTTTCTCCTCCATCCTCTGGATGCTCTGCAGCAAATCCTCATTCTTCTTGTTCATTCGCTTGTTCTTCTCCACCAGGGGCTTCAGCTGCACCTCCGTCTCCCGAGAGCGTTTCAGCTATGGTGGGAAACAGACAACGTCAAGACCCAGAGGACCAGGTGGACGTGACAGCACAGAGGCGACCGAGGGACCCAATCCGGGCCTTGACAGACAAGGTAAGGCCAAGAGCTCGCAGACACCTGCTTCCACCTGCACTAGTGCACCTGAGCCCCGAGGAAGGTGAAAGGAGGAGGAGGAGGAGGCTGCAGTCAGCGTGGGAGGCCCCAGGTGGTCCGCGGCCTGTGCCGTGGCTGTACTCCACACAGATTTTGGGTCTGGGGGTAACCTGCAGAGGCCGTGGGCCACCCACATAACGGTCAGCCTGGCCTCCGAGCTCCTCCTGGCCACCAGTCCATCTGCATTTGAAACCAACCTGCTTCGGTACAAACCTATAGGACACCCCAAAACTCTTTCATACAACAGATATCCCCATACTTGTTGCCGGGGGCCCAGAGCTAAACATGGCGTCGTCCCGCCCCAGGACACTCACGACGTCCCCTAAAACAGACAACCACTGCGGCCCAGTGGAAGTGCTGCCATTCTCGGTGTGAAGGGCATCTGGGGTGGGGGTCCCCTCCTGTGCCCAGGCCCTGTGCTCCAGGCTGAATCAAAGGGATGGTGTGAGAGGCAGGCCCTCTGGAGTCACTCCCAGACAGAGGTGGGGCAGAGGGCAAAGACAAGCCGGTGAGGCAAGGGCAGGGGGGACTCGGCCAGGTCCACAGACTGGGGGGCAAGGAGCTTCACGTGCAGGGGTCCAGAACAGGAAACAACATGGCACATTCAGGGTCCGTCACTCAGAGCAGTGGGGACACGGCGTGGGCAGTGGGGAAGGGAGGGTGGGGACGGGTGGGCCTGGGTTCAGACAGCTGGAGCCTTCACCATCCAGTCTCCATCCCCAGCACTTGAAAGCGTAGGGGCAGGAGGGCTGCTGGTCAGTCTGCCTTCCAGAACCATCGGTCGCCTGCCTGCCATGTGCACGCAGAGACAGTGCTGCGGTCGGGTGAGAAAGCACAGCAGTGTGCGGGCAGGGATGGGGGGAGCTGGAGGGCTTGGATCCCCAGAGGCACCCACTGCTTCTCCTTCTGAGCAGGGTGTCCTTGGTGACACGCTCATTCGCCAGCTGTGTGACCAGGCCTCAGCTTCCCCATCTATATAATGGGAACAGTGACAGCCTCACCTCATGGACATGTTACAAGTGCTTGGTTATATAGTTGCCAGGATTATTTTTAAATGGCAATAATTAGAAAGCACTTACATGTCCGTCAATATGACAGCCACAAGAACAATTAACGGTTATATCACATACTAACACTGTTCCCACAACAGTGTTAAGTCCTTCCACACCTCCTCTCTCATTTGACCCACACTACAATGCTTTGAGGGGGTACCATCACTGACCCCACTTGATAGACAAGGGTCCTGAGCAGAAAGAGGTGAAGCAATGCACTCAAAGTCACAAAGAAAGTGCTAGAACCGAGACTCAAACACGGGCAGACAGACTGCAGACCCCACTTTCAACCATCAGCATGTACAAGTTAAGATCAAATACTCTGACACCATCCATTAAAATAAAAAATGTATACACCCTTTGAGGCATATATTCTATTTCTAGAAATCCACCCCCACAGAAATCAAGACTCAAGTGTGTCAAGACAGATATGTATCTTCAGGTCAGCATCATTTATAATAGCATAGAAATTTGAAATGGCCCAAATATCCATCATCAGAGGAAAAGCTGAATAAATCATGGTATATTCACACGATGGAATACAACACAGCCATTAAAAAGACAGAGGTAGATCTTTATGACTGATTGGGAATGCTGATTGATAAATTAAGTGAAAAAAGCAAGCTGCAAAAAATACATAGGGAGAAAATTTCCATTTTGTAACCACAAATAAGACAAAACAAGTCTCACAGTGGGGATCAGTTTGTTTATATAAGCATTAAAAACACCTAAGAATCATTCCAAACTGTTAAAGTAGCTACTGAGTGATTTTAAGATGGAAGGGCCAGTTAAGTACTTCAGTGTTGTCTGAATTGTCTCAAGAAGCCTGTATTTTATTCCAAATCTACTCAATAAAATATTATGTAGCTTATGAGGATATCCTTTTAGCTCATGAGTATTTAAGTGAAAAGCGAGGACATAATATTAAATGCACAATCTGATTAACGCTATAGAAAACGTGCCTTTAAGGAGGACTGGGAGGAAGTGAATTTATTTTGGTTCTGTTAAAATTGGGAAATAAGAGGTGACACTTTTTAGAACTTTTCATCCACCATTTCTTCAGCTCCTCTGCAGATGCATTTACTTTCATAAAAAAACTGTAGCATTCGTCTAGTTTATCCAGCAAATTTAACCACGTTCAAGAACTATGGTTAATTTTACTAGAACTTGATTTTTAACCAGAAATTGCAGTTCATTATTTTTTAAATTAGAAAAACATAAGATTTTATGAAAAGGAAAGTAAATAAATAAGCAAAAAATAAAAATAAGCCATCATCACCCCACTAAAGGGAACAACTTCTAGTGTCCAGGATGACGATGTAATTCTGTTCTGTAAACTGCTTTTATCCTTAAATTTATGGTGAGCAAATCTCCGTGTCAATTAAATATGCTACAGCATCGTTCTTAACGACTGTATAATATTTGTTGTACAAACTTTCCAGAATGACTCTGCCCCATGCTTTACTGCTGAACAACTGGGGTTTCTGAGTTTTGCTATTATAAACAACACAGCAATGAACATCTTCTCCATACTTCTCACTGAACTCTCCCAGTTGTTTGCTCAGGATAAATTCCTGCAGAAACAAAGAGCAGTAACCAATTTCTTCCATGAATGTGTGTTAGATTTTTAGTCAGAAAGAAATTAGAATGTCAAGCAAACCAGAAGGCTGCTGCATTGACTTTCTTCTTAAGACACTTTTCACGGCCCCACAGCCATGTGGCCTACAAGGCGCCATCTCCCCACGGGGGCTGATTTACCAGTTCGTTCCTTTCATCTGCCAAGAGGGTATTTCTGTCTTCCAGCTTCCGTATCACCGAATTCAGCTCAGCAATTTTTAGTTGAAATCGCCTCACATCTCGCTCATCCATATGTTGATCCTAAAAAAGAGTCAAGATACAAATGTACTTTTAAGAACCTGGACCCAAAACTACTTTGGAGAAGCTGTACGTTGCTGGTGGGAACGTAAAATGGTGCAGCTGCTGTGGAGAAGCTCGGCTGTTACTCAAAGGTTAAACATAGAATTACTACGGGACCCGGCAATTCCACTCCTGGGTACATATCCGAGAGAAATGAAAACATATGTCCACGTAGGAAGCTGTACACAAATGTTCACAGTGGCGTTATCCATAATAGCCAGAGAGTGGAAACAGCCCAAATGTCCATCAATTCCATCAATGGATGAATGGATAAACAAACCATGGTCCATCCAAATAATGAGATTATTCAGCCAAAAAAGGGAATGAAGTCCTGATACAGGATACAAGATGGAGGAGCCTTGAAACATTACACTAAGTGAAAGAAGCCAGACACAAAGGGCCACAAGGTGTACACGTCCTTTTATATGAAATCTCCAGAATAGGCCAGTGCATAGACAGAGAGCAGATCGGTGATCGCCAGGGGCTGTGGGAAGGGAGGACATGGTTGCTCAATGGGTCCCAAGTATTCTTCTGGAGTGATGAAGCCACTTTGAGACTAGACAGCGGTGGTGGCTGCACATCACTGGGAAAGCACTAACTGCTACTGAGTGGTTCACTTTAAAATGGTTAATTATATGTCATGTGAATGTCCCCTCAACTTAAAAAAGGAAGCATAAATCACTTAAAACACATCTTTCCTAGGTGTGAATGAATGAATGAATGAATGAATGAATGAATGTATAATGGTTTAGCCTCCTCCGTACCTCTATTATGTACCAAGCTGTTGCCCCAAATGCCCTTGACCTTGACCTTGACCTTGCCTGCTGGTCAAGCCCCTCTCATCCTGTAGGGCCCTGACTTGGTCACTTCCTTTACTGACTGGGTCCCCTCGGGGCCTCTTACTGCATGGAACCTGCACTCACATTTTCATTTCTTCCTTTTCTACTGAGCTCCAAGACAACTGAAGGAAAAGGCAGCCAAGTTTCATCTCTGAATTCTCAGTGGGCCTGGGAATGGTGGTAAATGTGGGAAGGAAGAGGGAAGGGACGGAGGGCAGGATGGACAGATGGATGAAAGGGTGGACAGCAGGGAGGGACAGTGGGAGCAAATGGGGTGAGAGGAAGCAGAAGGTGGGCAAGTTGGCTGCAAGAACAGCTGCTAGAAGGAAGGATGGGTGGGCAGGGGGTCAGCATCGTGGGCACTAATCCTTGCACGAGCGGCTGCCCCCACCCCTGCCACTGACCTGGACGCCCATCAGCTCTGACATGTCTCCTATGCCAGGCGGAAGCTCCTTCTTTGGGCTACTGTGGTACCGCTCAGCCTCTTTGACTTGAACCAACTGCTCGTCCAAAGCTTCCTTCTGAAGCAGCAGCTTCTGCGTTTGACCGGTCTGCACACCAAGCTCTTTCTCCAAGGCTAGGATCACCCGATCTTTCCCTTTGATTTCATCCATCTGAAAAAGAGAGAATGAAAAATCAACCATAGGGGCTCACAGCCAGGGAAACCCCTAACCCGCTCTGTGCCTTAGGCCTGGGAAAGGCTTTTGTTTACTGAACTCAGCAAACTCAGGGCCTGGGAGACAAGAACCTGTTCCCTTTACTCTCAGTCTGAGTACGAGGGTGAAAGTGCAGATACTGGGGGCAGAGAGCACTGGGTTCAAGCATCCCACAGGTGCAACCAGATCCCTCCCATAGAAATTGATAAAGGTTCAAGACCCTCTCACCTTGATGAAATAAAAATAAAATAAAATCCTGACCCTCTGTGCCCCTCCAGCCACCACGCTCCTTATGCCCTCCGCAGCTGCGCTGTTTCGTGGAGTTGGTTGCTCCCCCACCTGCATTTCCTCCCATTCCCTCCTTAACCCTCTGTGATCTGCCCACAGCCCCCACTCCTCCACCCAACTGGATTGTATTAAGGTCCCTAATGCTCTCTGTGAACCAAAAGAATGACTGCTTTAAGAAGGATGGTTTCAACAAAATTCCCTATGGATTAACTTTATGTGACACACTCTGTGGCATTATTCATTCAATACATACTTTTGAGTGCTCCCTACAAGCGTGCCATCATTTCAAGCAATGTAACACAAGTACTAAATTGCTTACCCAGTATGAAAATTAAGCTCATTTGACATGAGCTGATTTGACACAGTAGAAAGAGCACCACCGCTGGAATAAGAAGCAACTGATTTGAAATATTGGAAATGAAAATAGTGACATCACTACTGACCTTTCAGAAATAAAAAAGCTTTATAAGAGAGTCAGCAAATTAGATAATCCAGATGAAGTGGACCAATTCCTAGAAACACACACATTATCTAGTCAGAGCAATTAGGCAAGAAGAAAAAAATCTCAGCAGACCCATAACAATGAAAGAGATAAAATCAATAATCTAAACCTCTCATCAAAGAAAAGCCTAGGGCCAGATGGCTTTGCTGGTGAATTCTACCAAACATTTAAAAAAGAAGTAATACCAATCCTTCTCAAACTCTTCCTAAGTATTCAAGAGGAATTCATTCTTTGAGGCCAGTGTTACTCTGATACCAAAGTCAAATAAAGACAGCACAAGAAAATAAAATTACAGACCAATTTCCCTTATGATATGATGCAGAAATCCTTCTTAAAAATACTAGCAAACTGAATCCAACAGTTTATTTAAAGAATTATGCACCATGATGATGTGAGAGTTATCCCAGGAATACAAGAGTGGTTCAGCATATGAAAAAAAAAATCAAAATAACATACCACATTAATAGAACAAAAGAAAAAACCACATGATCATCTCAATAGATGTAGAAAAGTCATCTGACAAAATTCAGCACCTTTTCATGATTAAAACATTCAGAAAACTTGGAATAGAAGGAAACTTCCTCAACATGATAATGGGCATGTACCCACAGCTAACATCATACTCTATGGTGAGAGACTAAAAGCTTTCCTCCTAAGATCAGGAACAAGACAAGGATGCCTGCTTTCACCACTGCTATTCAACAGTGTTCTAGAAGTTCTAGCCAGAGGAATTAGGCAAGTAAAAAAAATAAAAGGTATCTAAATTGGAAAGAAAGAAGTAAAACTATCTCTATTTGCAGATGGCATGATCCTATATGTAGAAAATCTGAAAAAATCCACAAAAAAGCTACTAGAGTTAATAAATGAATTCAGCAAAGTTGCAGGGTACAAGATTCAAAACAAAAATCAGCTGGGTTCCTATACACCAGCAATGAATAATCCACAGAGGAAAGTAAGAAACAACTCCATATATAATAGCATCTAAAAGAATGAAATATTCAGGAATAAATTTAATGAAGGTAGTCAAAGATTTATTCATTGAAAACTATAAAACTACTGAAAGAAATTAAAGAAGACCTAAATAAATGGGAAGATACCCCACGTTCATGGATTGCAAGACTTAGTTTTATTAAGAAATCAATATTACCCAAAGCACTCTAGAGATTTAACACAATCCCTATCAAATGTCCATTAACCTTTCTTTTTTTCTTTCTTTCTTTCTTTCTTTTTTTTTTTTTTTGCAGAAATAGAAAAGCCAATCCTCAAAATTATGGAATTGTAAGTGGCTACAAATTGTCAGAACAATTTTGAAATAGAAGAATAATGTTGGGAGGACTCACACTTTATGATTTCAAAACTTACCACAAAGCTATAGTAATCAAAACAATGTGGTACTGGCAAAAAGGACAAATCGACTGATGGAATAGAACTGCAAATCCAGAATAGACCACCACATCTATGGCCGACTGATTTTCAACACGGGTGCCAAGCTGCCAAGGACATTCAGTGGGGAAAAAACAGTATCTTCAACAAACGGTACTGGGACAACTGGATATCCACTTGTAAAAGAATGACATTGGACCCTCTACATCACACTATATACAGAAATTAAATCAAAAGGGATCAAGGGCCTAAATATAAGAGCTACAACCATAGAAGATAACATAGGAGCAATTCATGACCTTGGGCTTGGTGATGCATTCTTAGTATAGCAACAAAAGAAACAATAGATAAATTTGATTTCATCAAAATCAAAGGCTTTTGAGCATGAAAGAACATTATCAATAAAATGAAAATACTACCTACAGAATGAGAGAAAATAGTTGCAAATCATATATCTGACAAGGGCTTAATATCCAGAATATATAAAGAACTCTTACAACTCACAACAAAAACACAAACAACCCAATTAAAAAATGGGCAAAGAACCTGAAGAGACAATTGTCCAAAGAGGATATACAAATAGCCAGTAAGCATGTGAAAAGATGCTCAATATCATCAACCATTTTAGGGAAATGTAAATCAAAATCACAATGAGATACCACTTCACACCCACAAGAATGGTGATTATTTTTAAAATGGAAAACAACAAGTGTTGGAGAAGACACAGAGAAATAGGAACGCTTGTGTTTTGTTGGTGAGAAAACTAAAATGGTACAGCTGCTGCAGAAAGCAATATGGCCGTCCCTCGAAAAGTTAAATATAGAATTACCGTATGACCCAGCAATTCCACTCCTAGGTATCCACTCAAAAGAATTAAAAACAGGGACTCAAACAGATACTTGTACACCAATGTTCATAGCATCACTATTTGCTATAGACAAAAAGTAGAAACCAAGTATCCATCAACAGATGAACGGAGAAACAAAATGTGCTTTGTATACACAGGGGAATGTTATTCAGCTGTAAGAAGAAATGAAGTTCTGATACCTGCTGCAGGCTGGATGAACCCTGAAAGCATTATGCTGAGTGAAACAAGCTAGGCACATAGGCACAAATGCTGTAGGATTTCACCCAGATGAAACAAATCGCAAATCCATAGAGACACAGTAGATTAGAGGTAACCAGGGGGAAGGGGAGTTATTGCTTGGCAGATAAAGAGTGTATGCAAATATTGAAAATCTTAAAATAAAATTTTAAATTTAAAAAAAAGGAAAAAAAATGCAAATTTTTTTAATTTTTTAAAAAAGCAGCAGTAGCCATGAACTGGAGACTAAGCCCTCACTGACAAGCTGTGTGCCCTTTAAGAAGTCACTTAATCTCTCTGTGCCACAGGTGAAATTAAGTGACTCGTTAAAGGTCACAAAGAGGGGCTTCGAGGACTGGAGGGGAAGAGTGGAGACAGGCCAAGGGGTTAGGAGCGCTGGGACCAAACTGCTGAACCCTGCCTCCACCCCTCACCAGCCCCATAATCTTGGCCAAGATACCTAATTTCTCCCCGAGACCTGGTTTCCTCATCTGAAAAATGGGGACGATGATAGTACCTAACTCGCAGACTAGTGGGGATAAGAGCAGTATCACATGGAAAGTGCCTGGCACACAGAGGTATTCCGTAAGCACTGGCTTTTGTTAGATGGCACCTGGCAGCTCTCTTGTCCTTCCTGAACTCGTCTCCTTTGGGTATTCAAACCTTGATTGAACGGATGAATGAATGCAGGAGTGGGTTCAAGAGTGGCCCCCAAAATATATATCCAAGCCCTGGCCCCGGGAACCTGGGACTGGGGCCTGACTTGGGAAAGGGGTCTTTTCAGAAGTAATGAAGTTAGGGCCCTCGAGGAGATTCACCGGTGAATCCTAAATGCAATGAAGATGAACTTATAAAAGGAGGAGAAGTTCTTGAGATGGAGGTGCAGACTGGAAGGGAGCAGCCCAAGCCAAGGAACGTCAGAGGCTACCCAGGCTGGGAGGGCCAGGAGAGATTGTCCCCCGGAGCCTCTGGAGGGAGCGAGACCCCACTGGTAGCTTGGCTTTGGACTTCGGGCTGCAGAACTGTGGGTCAGCACATTTGTGTTATAAGGAGCCACCTGGTCAGTGGTCATTTGCTGCAGCAACCACAGGAAACTAGTACAAAAACTAGTACAAAACACTCATCTCACTCAGCACACAGACTCTGTTAAATTAATGCTGGTTATAATCTGAAAATCCTCCTTCTAGACCACAGACCTCAAATTCAGACTAAGACTCCCCCAGCAGAGAATCCTGGTTAAGAGACAGGTTCCAGGGTGGACAGAACAAGATCAAGTCCCTGCTCCACTCTCACTGTGAGGCCTCTGGTATCCCCACTTTACAGAGCCTGTAAACTCTGCCTGTAAAGTGAGGATGATGGAGAACCTGCACTATTGGATTGTTGGAAAGATTCAGATCATCCCTGAAAAGAATCCTCCACAGGGCCTGGCATATTAAAAGCACGTGGTCAATGCTAACCACCATCATTAATTTATTTTAGCTCCTAGTTAGCACAGGTCTGGCTTCTTTCCAAAGTAGACAGTTAAACACTGATAAAGTATCACTGCAATTATAGAAGAGGAGAACCAGCCCTGGGTGGTTCTATAGTTCTAGCTATATCCTATAGTTCCAGCAAGCCCTTTCCAAAGACACCCCTTTGGAAAACCAAAGGCAGCTCTCCAGCCCTCTGCCCCGCCCTCCCCCGCTACGCTGCTGGGTGCAGGTTCTCCGCAAGCAGCCCAGGATGTGCCCGCGGCGCCCCCTGGTGACAGTCCACGGAATCCATCTACTTTCGCCAAATCCCAAATCCCCAGCGTGCTGCCCCTCTGAGAGGGTAGAAGCACCCCGCACTGCAGGGACAAATCCTCAAAGATGCAGAAAATACTGCTGCCAGCGCAGATGCCAATCCAGAAGCAGTAAGAATCCGTGTGGAAGGAGTGCATTATCTGAAGCCACTCAATCATGCATTCATTAATTTAACAAATACTGAGCTGAGTGCCGTCAAGGGCCAGGCTTATTCCAGGAGCAGGGAAGCACTGGTGAGCAAAGTGAGGCGAATTCCCTGCCCTTGGAACTTCTATTCCTAAACATAATAAGTAAACACTAGGCTAGATTCGAGTGTGATTAGTGCTATAAGTAAAAAGCTGAAAGCCATGGGGATTGGGGGTGCCTGCTGGGGAAGGGGTTACAAGTGACCAGCGGCTCTGCTGGACTGGGGTACGGTCGGGTGTGTGCACTGCAGCCTCCCTGCCTCACTTCTCTTTGCACTGGGGCCGGCTCCAAAAGCGGAGTCCACGCCACCGCGTTACATTTGCTCCCCGCACAAAAAGCAGCAAGATCACCAGCAAGACATCTCTAGACCCCAAATTCTCTACCTAGGAAAGGGCCAATTCCCCACATAGGGGAGCACCGATGGCCTATACCCTAATGACCACAGATAAGGTTCCTAGAAAATACTCATCAGCAGACATGGCACCCAGGAACCAGTGGACGGTACAGAACACATTTCTGGAGCTGGCATTTTCTAGACTAACCGGAGTCCTGAGGTTCCAGAAGTTAGAGATGTGCCAAGCCCACAGAGCTCCTGGCCAGCAGTCTCATTACCTGCTGACGTGAGGTCTGACTCACAGGTCAAGTGCTCAGTGACCTGGCCCCCTACCCTCAGGAGCCCCGATGAAGTGACAAATCACTGCCACTGACCCTCCTGGCACTCATCACCTGACTATGTGGGACATACTTGGTCCCTCCCCGCATCCAATCTGACCCCCTTCTCCCTCAACCCCAGACTCAGCGTGTGGGGTGGGGGAGGGGTGGGACTGAAACATTTCAAGTTCCCAAGGCAGGCCCTGATTGGCTCATGTCAACCACATGACCCCGCCCCATGACAGCAATTGGTTCCGGGATAGGAACAAGATCCGGTCAGAGCCAAGGGCCTTGAGATGTGTTGCTAGGACACTCTGTCTCTCTCTTCCTCGGTACTGTGTGGGATGAGGCATGGTGGTAGCATCTCGCCAAACAAGCCGACAGCCCAGCACTGCCTGAGAGCCCGAGAATGGTGCAAATGCAGCAGGAGGCCGAGCAGAGACAAGAGGCCTGGCTCCTGGGTGATCTCACCAGGACAGGGGAACTGGCCACCAGACCTGGGCCTGAGACTAGCCCTGGGACTTCACAGTTACACAGGCTGAACAACTCCCACTGTTCAAGATACTTTGAGGTAGAATTTCTGTCTTGCAAACAAACAAAAAATCCCATTTGACATAAAATTAAGGACAAAACAAGGAAGCTGATGAGGACCAGCATTTACCTGTTGCACACCTAGCGACTGTGAGGTTCTACATCTCACACTTCACAGCCACTTCCTCATTCAGCCCTCACAGACCTCAGAGCTGGCCTTGCTCCCTCGGCGTGGTGGAGGTGCCCAGGCTCCAGGGAGCAGGAGAGCCTGGACCAGCTCAGCCCAGCCTCTCCAAAGCCCTCGCGTCCCCTCGGCCCCACGGGACATTCGTCTCGGTGAAAACCTCGGCCCAGCTGGTTCCCAACGAGAACCCAACTTGTGAATAATCTTGCTGGCTCCACTTCACCACAAAGTTTTGGGGAATCGAAGAATGAGGCAGAGGCGGCTACCCCTACATCCTCCCTCACTCTCCTCCTTGGGACCCCACACGGATTTATTTGGAGCAGCAATGCATTCAGTAAAAGGACGACATTTGCCAGCCTCCCTTGCAGCCAGGTGTGGCCCAGTGAGGAAGTCCTGGAGAGCATGCAGAACTCCTAAAAAGAAAGTGTTCTTAAGTGATGACGCCACACCCTTTTTCACCTTCTCTCCTACTGCGATCCTGGGATGAGGATGTGATGGCCCGTGCTCCATGGGGGATAAGAGCCCCTGAGGATAAGGGCCACAGTCCCGATCCCCTGTGAAGGGTGAGCTGGGGTACACCTGTGTCCCTAACAGCAGCCGTGGCTGCCGACCCACAGACTTCGTTCATGAGAGAAATGAACTTCTAATGCCTGTGGCATGCAGCCAGGTCTAATCCTAAGTGACCTAAGGAATAAGTCCAGAAACGGGAGTTCACTGCTTCATGTCTACCATGACTTGACTTATTTTAAGAGGCATATTAAATGCGTGAGCGGAAGTCAGAAAGCCCTCTTGCATTCCTAATCCAATCCAACTGACAAGGAAATGAAACAGGCAGCCCACTTTCCAGATACGTTGCCATTGGCAACAGGATTGCCTGAAGAGTGACATTTCCCAGAGGGTGGGGGAGGGATAGGAAAAATGGACATTGTTCTTTTCACTCGATTTTCCTAAGTGGGTCACTAAAAGTGAAGACAACACACACACACACACACACACACACACACACACACACACACACACACCCTGAGAATATCCTAACGGGACATTTTTGTTCTACACTGAAATAGAAACAGAGTCTTCAAGATACAGAATCCATGGTACATTTTAAATTCAGCTCAAGCAGTCTCTTCTGTAAAAACATGGATTTTTTCCCCATTTTTCATTCCTATAAATTTCAACATTTCCTATAATAAAGGAACATAGTTCACAGGTCTCCTATTACAGAAACTATAAACTGTTGTGGACGATGGGCTCATTTAATTCTCATAACCCTGAGGCAGACTGATCATCCCCATTTTATAGAGGAGGCAATGGAAGTTCAGACAGGTTAAGCAACTTGCCTGTGGTCACACAGCTAACAAGTGGTGGAGGAAGGATTCCCACCCAGAAAAGCTTTTCTCCACATCCCTCCTGCCATCCTCAGTACCATATTTTCAGGGTGTGACTTCATGATCTGCCAATGCCGGGGAGACCCAGGCTGAAGCTGGACAGCTGGACAGGGATTTCCAGAGGCCTCCTAGTCTCCCTGCCATCCAATCTTGTGATGTCCCACAGGGTCTCCCACTGAGGGACCCCCTTCCTGACATACTCCCCACCCCGCGGCATTCACTGCGACTCCCTGGACAGCTCTAAGGGAATTAAATTCCCCCTCCCGCTGCTCCACGAGTATCTTAGCTCTACTTACAAGGGTCCTCGGAACATCAAAGTCTTTCAATCATTGAGGGGCGAGGGTGGGGAATGAATGAACATGTTCTTCCACCATCAAAAAAACTTAAAAAAATGATAAAAGATAAAAGAATCCCCATCCCCATGCCCAGTAACACTCTCAGAGCCTTTCCTCCGGGTTTCCCGCCCTTTGCCCTCCTAGCCACCCTCACGGGGAAGAGCGGGTTCCAGGTGTGCTGGGATGCAGGTCAGCTCTGAACCCAGCCCCAGAGGTCCAATGATGGTCAGTGAAAGGCCCTCTGCTTGCCGACGAATTACTCATCTCCCTGGACCTCAGTTTCCCATTCTACGAAATGAGGCACTGGGCAAAGAACCACTTCCTTCGAATGAAAAAGCGTACAGCAGCCCGAGAAGGCAACGGAACGGCGGCTCTGCGGCGGCAGGGGTGAGGGACGGGACCCTCCCACTCACCCTTCACCTTCCGCTCCCCACAGCCGTGCCCCGCCACCCCAGCCCACCCCTCTGGGGCTCCCAGGGCTCTGCGGGGGGCTGCCGTAAAGCCATCGAGAGGGTATGTCATGTTCTGCCCAGCCCTGAGGGTGTGCAGGAAGACAGAACACAGCAGAGCCTCTTCCTCGTGACTGTGCCATCTGAGCCGTCTGTCCGCGCCCTGACCAGGTCTGCCGGGAACGCGGCCCCCTTCCGAAACACATCCTTGACCACAAGTCACCAGAAGTCGGAGAGAGAGACTTTAAAATGTTCACATGAGCCTCTATTTCATATATTAACCACATGCATAGGAAACTGAAGTACAAATACATTCATTAGAATCATTCATTCCAAATTCAGGTGGTGGGGGAGTGGGGGTGGGGGGTGGGCAGGAACAAAGCAAGGAGTTCCAGTTAGACCCTGTGCATCCCTCAGCCCTCGAGGGGCAGGGCACAGGCGTTCATTTGTCTCATGTAGACTTTGTGCCAGATACATCTCATAACTTTAAAACTCTTGTTAAACTAAGGAAAATAAAGTCTGGCATACTTGACAATGGGAGAGTCCCTTGTATTTTTATTATTTAATATTTTACTAGGAACTCAAGTGTCAAACATCACCCTGACCATCTTAGATTTAGGGTAAAAATGATCACACCATGCCCATTCATATCTCCAAATCTTTGCCAGCATTGCCCCCTCTGCATGGAATGCCCCACTGTCACCATGGCTACTGGACAAACTCCTATTCACCCCTCAAAACCCACACATGGTTGTTAATCACATCTTCTTTGCTGCCCATTGCTGAACCCATCCCCCGCACTGTCATTATTTGTTCACATGCCTGTTCCTGGTGGACTGTCAGCTGTCTGCTGTCCAGAACCATGTCTTGTTTTTCCCTATAGCCTTAATGCTTACCCAGTGTTGGAATGCAGATAAAGAAGTATTCAGCTGACGGGGATCCCCCCTGCCAAGAACTCTATTAACTGTAGGGCCATTCCGCCTGACAGCAAATGCCATCCCTGCAGCTGACTGTAAGTAGTGCTCCAGATTCTGCTAAACTGGTTGTTTACTGTGTGCATGCAGCAACTGGTGGAAACTCAGAACTAGGGGCTACTGTTTTGAAGGCAAAGAGGACTACATAAAACGGTAAAGCAAGGCTGGCCTCAGCCACCAACCCAATGGGACCTCCCAAATGCGGCGCTATGAAAATAATCACTCAAATGCTCATTCAAAAGCATTCACTGCCACATGAAGTTCAGCAGCCCCTTCAAGTTTGGGGTCAGGAATCACAGACAAGCCCAATATCACAATAAATGGTGTCTACACATCCAGAGAGGCACAGCTTGGCCTGACAGGTCTCCAGGGTGCTTTCTGCCAAGGAGAAGGGGCAGTGGGTTACTGAGTGGGGATACATCCTGGCCTCGTGCCCCTCACCACTCAATCCCCCTGGTCAACTGAGAAACCAGCTCTGGGGTCCCCCTCGCCCAGGGAGCCTTCCACCCACTCCTCTTTCCTGCTGCAGCTCAGGCTGGGTGCCCTTGGAGCCCCAGCCCCGGACCTCCCTCCCGCCCTTCACCTCCCAGGCTGGTATCGATCATATGGGAGGGGGTGCCATCTGTCATGCCCCCTAGACTGGGAGCTCCCTGAGGGCACAGATGTGGGGGGTTAGCCTCTACAGGCACTTGGTGAATGTGCAGTGAACAGATGACATCCTTTCTAGCCATGGTTTTATAAAAGCCTAAAATAAAAGCTCCAAGAATCTGTGCTAGACCAGCAGGTGTTCACCAAATGAAGTGCACTGGGAAAACTTTAGTCTCTCTTCTTTAATGCTCTAGCAAAGAAAGAAAAAGAATAAAGCCACCCTCCTGTGTCTCCCAGCAGCCTCAAGCTAGATGTGAAAAGACCACAAAAATGACCACAAATGGGCCAGTCTCTCCCATGCCGGCCAGCAGGGAAGCAGCCTGACCCCAAGGGGAAGTCCCAGCAGACAGGCCTGGGAGTGAAAGCAGAGACGCTCAGAAATCGGCCTGAGAACAAGTCGTGGGACCCCTGGAGTTTCGGGGACCCCAGCCCCCCACTCAGGCGCCTCCTGGGATCCTGAAGCCCGAGGCCTAGTACTACCTGTGACTTCAGTCCCCTGCCTTGTCAAATTACTCCCAAACAACAGCACTTTTTAAAAAACAAAGTTTACCCCTGATTGTGAGAGGAATATACACTCAGTATAAGAAAATGAAAAATACACCAAAGAATAAAGGAAACGGAAACCACCCAGAACCCCAGCATGCAGAGGCAACCCTGCCAACATTTCCACATCATCTCACATCTACACATTTTTCTTTTGGATTGTTAATTTGCACAGTTCTGTGTATACAGTTGTGTATCCTGTTTTTGTTGTTGTTTTTCGCTTTTAACCTTGCATGCATTTCCTCAAGCATGCTTGTCATAAACGCCACTGCTCAGGGTGGATCCTTGCAAAGGCAACATTTGGGATGGGAACTTATCGGTGAGACAGGATGAGCCATGCAGAGATCCAGAAAATCACTCTTGCAGGATGGACAGGGCATTGCCTGTTCAAAGGCCCTGAGGCTGAGAGCAACCTGCAGAAGACCCATGTCACTGTCTTCTCGTTTGACATCTGAGTCACCTCCCTCCTTTTTTTTAACATTGGCTAATTTAATAGGAAACAATAGTATCTTGCTGTTTTCATTTTCATTTCATAACTGGGGAGGTTGAACAATTTTTTACATTTAATAGGCATTGCTTTTCCTCTTTGTGAACTATCTATTCTCAACCCTTGACCAGTTATTGAGATTCTTGTTTTTCTTGGCAAATGCTTTAAATATGGAGGATATGAATCCACTGTCACATTGTGTTAAGAATATTTTCCAATTTATACGTACACTCTTTCTTTTCCTAACTCTGAGCCTGCTGTGATGAGTATGTGCATCTCATACTGTGTCACTACAACTGGCAAGTCATTTTCAGGTCTCACTGGGCATTGCTTTCAATCCCATGGAGTTCATAACTGGGTTGTTAAGAGGATCCATGGCCTGGAACAGAGTATGAAGTACATGCTTGTTAGGGACTGAACTGTGTCCTCCAAAAAGATACGCTGAAATCTGTTTTCATTTGCTAAAGCTGATGAAATGCAACATACCAGAAATAAGTTGGCTTTTACAATGGTGATTTATTAACTTAAAAGATTACGATTCTGAGGCTATGAAATGTCCAAATTAAGGTGTCAAAAGGACGATACCTAGACTTTGAAGACTGGCTACCAGCGAGCTTGGGCTCCTCTGTCATGCGGCCAGGCACATGGTGGCATCTGCTGGTCCTTCTCTCACAGGTTTCGTTGCTTCCAGCTTCTGGCTTCAGTGGCTTCCTCTCGGAGCTTCTGCATGTTTCTCTCTTTTAGCTTCTGTCTTAGCTTCTGTGGGGCTTTTTTTGTGTCTTCTCTCCATCTTTCATCCTCTAAAACAGGACTCCGGTGAGAGGATTAAGACCCACCCTGAATGAGGTGGGTCACATCTCAATTGAAATAACCTAATCACAAGGTCCCACCCACAGGAATGGATTAAAAGAACATGATCCTTTCTGGGGCACATACAGCTTCAAACCATGGAAAAGTGCTAATCCCCAGGACCTCCGAATGTGGCCTTATTTGGAAATGTGGTACTTACGACGGGCATTAAGCAAGCTAAAACGGGGTCCTGCTGCAGGAGGGCAGGCCCTTGACCCAACACGCCTGGGTCCTTACAAGAAGAGGAAATGAGGACACAGGCAGAGAGACAGAGGGACAAGGCCACGGACAGCAGCAGATCCCGGATGCTGGAAGAGGCAGGGGACAGATTCTTTCCCAAGGACTTTGAAGGAAGCTGGGCCTTGCCAACACCTTGATTTCAGACTTTTGGGCTCCAGAACCAGCGACGAAACATTTCTGTTGTCTTAAGCCACCCAGTTTGTGGGACTTTGTTACAGCAGCCCTTGGAGATTAAGACACCACTAACACTTAACTTGTAAGATGGGAGTAACTGCACTTCATCCTTCAGAAACAGTCATGACAGGGTAAAGCTTTACAAATCACTGCCGCACTTTGGGAGAAGAAATGCAATGGGAAATGTTAATTCTTGTCATCGTTTGGCAAATGGTGTTGGGGTCAATCAAAGCTAGACCGACACTTGCTTCTGCAATCTGGAGGAACACAATCTCATCTTTGATCAAGACAATTCAAGATCAGGATGTCAGGTTTTTGTTTTATTTTTGCTCTCTCCAAGGCAATGAAAGCTCTCTCAGTGAAGGAAAAGATAAATGAAAGGAGCTGTTGCGGCTCAATGCATCCGTGAAACAGAAAAACAGCCTGGAGACTTAATCAGAGATGGTTCAAGTGTGGCCCCAGAGAGTTCTAGAATTTAAAAGGTAGAGGAGGAAAACCAACACTTACAAGGGTTCAGAGTGTGGCACAGAGTGGGGGCTCCACAAATGTCTGTTTGTCTGAGCATCTGTCATTTTTGCCTGACCAGCTACTGTTACCAGACCAAGATGGTGGGTTCTCTGCCCAACGCGCTCAGATGACACATTCCTGAGACACTGGGGTTTCAGAGAGAGTTTATTGCTAGGTGCAAAGCAGGAGAGCAGATGGCCTAGCAGCCCCAAAATCTGTCCCCCTGAACTGCAGTAACTCAGGTAGTTTTATAGTCTCAAAGATGGGCAGGTTTTAGGATAATGAGCCCAGTGGCTCCAGATGATGTAATTAGAGGTGATCTAATTATTGAGCATGTGCAGGTTGATTACATGCTTAGTCACAGAATGTATGTAAGAAATGGCAGCCTCTATATGATGATGGCCATGATCTTTAGTACTATAATGAGGTAGAGGTGACTTGTAGGTTAGAGCCAGCTTCGGTTATCAATATAATCTTGGACTTGGGGTGGGTTAGTTCTGGGCTCTTTGTGATCCTAAGACCCTAAAGTAAAAAAAAAAAAAAAAAAAAAAACTGGATAAATGGGTACAAGTGAAGGTTAGTCACAAGGTTTTACAATCACAAGAGCACAAGATAAAGGCTACACACTCATTTTCAGAGATCAAGGCAGTTCAGAAATTTCAGGTATCCCTCTGTCTTCTCTAATATACCATAAAGTCAAAAGGAATATCTATATAATGATTCAGTAATCATAATCACCCCTTACCTCCTAACTTCTCAGTTACGCTACTCTTTTACCTCCTTCTGTGCCGCCTTCCTCACTTAGATCAGGCACGTCGGGCAGGCAGCCCTCCCTGGGTTTCTCGCTTGGCCATCTGGCAGAGTCCATCCCCAGTCTGGGCCCATCCCAGGCCTTTGGCTGGAAACAGATGCTGTCTTTCCAGGAGCTTCTGAGCTGCAGAAAGTTAAGTTACTGGCAGCCATCTCACCCCAGAGCCAGTCTGACAGTGAAGTCTACTCAGAGGCAGCAGAGCTCAGAGACGGAGAAAGGAAGACCCAGTCCCAAGACATCCTTGCAGCCTCTAGATCCAGCAGAACCGAAAGCCAGAGCCCAAAGGGTTTTTCAGTTACGTGAACTAATCAATTCCCATATAAGCTTAAGTAATTTGAGTTGGGTTTCTGCCCCTTGACACCAAAAGCTGAACTGAGTCCATTTGTTGGTGCTTGTTGGGGGGGAAACCCTGGATCCCCGAGGAGAGACGTCCCCTATATGCTCCTAGCCTTTTGTCCTAGCCCTGTCTCCTCAACATTTCTCAGTTAGATGCAGCTGATCTAGTAAAGGTCCTGACATTGAGGACTTAGTCTCCTCATCCTCCTTCTCCACCTGGACAGTGGGAGTCGGACTTGGGTAAATGTATCTGCTTTGCCGAACTGCAGATTCAAACATACCCTTAGTCAAGCTGCTGCCAGTCTAAACAGAGGGACAGGAAGTTAGAAAGCCATTTTGCCTTTTACAAAAAAAAAAAAAAAATGCATTTTCTAACAGCCTTTGTCAGTAATGAAGGTGACAATTTGCATCTCCAATTGCTGAAACTTTTGTCTTATTCTCTTTGATTCAGAATCAAAGCAGAAAATAGCAGGGTGCAATTTACTAAGCCCCTCCCCAAATCCTAAGAATTCTGGTAATTTATTTTTCTTTTCATTTTAGTAAATTTTTAGTTGGGGCATAACATAAATGCAGAAGGCATACAGCTTAAACATATAATTCAATGAATTTTTACATATACATGTAGCCCTCACTTGCATGATACTGCGTTAATGCAAAGTTTAAAATCCTGTCTTTGCATGGCATGCCTCCACGGATTTGATTTGATCTCAGTCACGGTGAACCACACAATTCGAGGGCACAGTTCCCATATGCATGAGTTCCACTGAATGCAATGCCAGGCAAAGCAGGGACCCCGTATGTGTATCCACCTCTATGTATCCATCAACCAGGTAAAATCATGACATTTCTGACACCTGAAAAGGCACCTTTGCCCCTTCCTCCTCAACCCCATCCCCAGAGGAACCCATTCATCACCACAGATTAGTTTTTCCTTTCCTAAACTTCAGAGAAACGAATCATTCGGTATATGCTTTTTGTGTTGGTCTCTGGTCTTCTTTTTGTTGGCGTTATGTCCCGGAGATTCTTCCATGTTTGTGGGTGTCGCGAGTTCATTCTTTTACATTGCTGCATGATATTCCACCGGCTGGATAAACCATCATCCAGTCTACTGTTATGCCTACTGTTTGCATAGTATATTTTATATACTTTTACCTTAGGAAAAGTGGATCTTTGTATTTAAAGTGTCTTTTTTAATCCAGTTGGACAATTTCGGCCTTTTAACTGGCACCGCCCTTTACGTTAAAAAAAATGAACAGATTTTGTTTAATTCTACCATTTTACCATTTGTTTTCTATTTATCCCATCTGATTTTTTTCTTTTGAGCTTCCTTTCCAACCTTCTTTTAGCATAAACAAATGTTTTTTAGCTTCTCATTTTATTTCCTCAATTAGCTTTGTAGCAGTGCCTTTTTGTGCTATATTTTTTAGTTCTTGATTTGTCACAGCCTCCTCAAATTTAACAGAGTTGTGCACTCTTCAGGCAAGATGTAAAATCTTACAAGAATGAATATCATTCCACTTACCTCTAGCCACCCCCATATTTTACTTACATACATGTTACAAACCTCACAATACAATGTTATTATTTTAAATAACTTGTATTTCTAAAGAAAATTTTTAAAAAAAGATAATTACACATAAATATAATAAATATATAAATTATAATTTATATTTACCCATTACCAATGCTCTTCATTGCCCTCCTATAAAACTAAATTTCTATCTGATATTATTTGCTTTCATCTTAAGAAGTTCCTTTAACATGTTTGGCAGTTTATGTTCAACTGTCAAATTATCTTAGCTTTCATTTTTCTGAAAATGTCTTTATTTCACCCTGATTTGTAAGGAAATAATTTTTTGCTGGATGTAAAATTCTGAGTTGACAGATATTTTGTTTTGGTTTTGTTCTTTAACGATACCATTCCATGGTCTCTGCTGAGACACGAGCCATCATTTGTTCCCCTATACGTGACGCGTCATTTTGTTCGGGCTGCTTTTGAGATCATTTTCCTTTATCTTTGGTGTTCAGTAGTTTGGTGAGGATATGTCAAGGTGTGGTTTTACTTATAATTATCCTGGTTGGAGTTTGCTGTGATTCTTAGATTTGTACAGTGGCGGGTTTTTGTTTTGTTTTTTTTACCAAATTAGAGAAAATTTTGGCTATTTTTTTGTTGTTGTTCGTCAGACTTTATTTCTGCCTCATTCTCTCTCTCCTCTCCTGCTAGGACTCCAGTTATACACACAAGATAACTTAATATTGTCCCAATATTTTTTACTCAAAATCTTTCTGCTTTCTGCTCTTTTCCAGTTTATCTAATTTCTATTGTTCTGTCATCAAATTCACTGACCCTTTTCTCTACAGTGTCCCATCTGCTATTAAGCCTACCCAGTGAGTTTTTTCCTTTCAGATATGTCCCTTTTCTGACATAAAATTTCCTGTTTTTTAAGTTTCCATTTCTTTGCCAAAATGCCCCTATCTGTTCATTCATTGTGTCCTTCTGTTCCTTTAAATGCCTGAACAGAGCTACCGTAGGTATTTTCAAGTTCTTGCCTTCTAACTTCAAAACCTGGACTATTTTAGGTTCTGCTTCTAATGACTTCTTTTTCCCTGAAAAGGCCACATTTTCTGATGTCTTGAAATGTTCTGTGTGCTGAATACCATGCATGTTAGGTTGTAAGAAGTCTGGAGAACATTATCTTCCTTCAAAGGGTGCTGAATTTTATTATGGCAAGCAGTTAAGTTACTGACCTATCTTCCCCATCCTGTCGGCTTGGTTATTTCTTGGTTGGGTGAGTCTGTTTCAGTTTTGTCTTCCCCATCCTGTCGGCTTGGTTATTTCTTGGTTGGATGAGTCTGTTTCAGTTTTGTCACTAGTCCCAGGATTTGGCTCCTACTCTAGGACAGTGGTTCTCAACCAGGGTGATTGCTCCTCAGGAGATATGTGGCAATTTGTGGAAGCATTTTTGGTGGTCACAGCTAGGGATGCTGCTAAACATCCTACACCGTGCTGGAAGGCCCCCACGGCAAAGAATCATCCAGCCCAAAATGCCAACAGTGCTGAAGTTCAGAAACTGTTCTAGGGAACATCCTTATTCCTAAAATGTGGGCTTCCTGAGGTCTCAGCTAATGCCTGGGGTGCTCAGCGAGGTCTCCTACCCTGGCTTGCTAGAACCCCAAAGCCTCCCAGCGCCAGGTGACCTCGCTATCTCCAATCAGCTCTCAGCTTCCCGTGGCTGCTCTGCTAATAGGCCTCGCAAATTCTGCCCCGGGATTGCACGCCAGCCCTTGACCAAGGACCCAAGAGAACCCCACACATACTACCACCCCCCTTCTGCATAGCTACCTCCTCTTGGGTGCATGGCCCCACAAATTCCAGTTGCCTCACTGGTCCCAAACCCAGCTCTCTGCCTTGTGTTCTACTCCTGAACTGTAGTCAGGAAAGTACCCCAATCAGAAAGCTAGAAGTAAAGTGGAGTTCACCTCACGTCTCCCTTCTTTCAAGGATCACAGACTTGAGCTGCCTGCTAATACATAAAAATAGTTGCCTCATGTTTCATCCAGCTTAATAGCTGTTTACAGTGGGTAGTTAGGTGCAATACCAGTTATGTAAAAGCAGAGGGGCCCCATTCTACGGATGGTGGGCGTTCAGACTGTTTCTAGTTTGGGGCTATAGTGAACACAGCTATTATTAATATTCCTGGACATGCCTTTTGGTGGATATTTATCTTGGGCATAGGCCTAGATCTGGAATTGCCGGGTCACAGAATAGGGTATGGGTTTATCTCTAGAAGACATTTCTGATTTTCCAAAACTGTTGAACCCAATTTACACTCTCACTAGTAATGTATGAGAGCTCTAGTTGCTCTAAGTCCTTGTCATTATTTGGTATTATTAGTCCTTTTAAGTTGAGCCATCCTGGTGGTTGTGTAGAGGCATCTCATATGCTTTTTTAAATTTCTCTTGTAAAAATGTTTTATTCTTCTTGATATAAATACAAAATCTGTTATTTTGCAATTGAACTTTTATCAAAGATATTTAAATCTCTTAGATATTTTTATTTTAAATTTTTGAGGTATGTTTCAGTTTGCTAAAGCTGCCAAAATGCAATGTAACAGAAATGGATTGGATTTTATAACGGGGGTTTGTAAGTTCACAAATTTATAGTTTGAAGGCTGCGAAAATGTCCCAATTAAGGCATCAACAGGATGATACCTTCTCTGAAGAAAAGCCGATGGCATCTGTGGTTCCTCTGTCACATGGGAAGGCACATGGTGAGTCTTCTGGGCCTCTCCTGGGGTTAGCTTCTGGAAAATGCCTCTTGGCTTCTTAGCTTCTCTCTTAGCTTTCCCCGGGAGGAGACTCTGGATTACATCTCTTAACTTCTCTGAGCTCTCTCCAAAACTGTCCCTGCCTTTTATCCTCTCATAGAGGACTTCAACAAGGGGATTAAGACCCACCCTGAATGGGTGGAGTCACACCGCACAACCTAGTCAAAAGGTCCCACCCACAACAGGTCTGCCCCCACAAGGTTGGATTGTAAGAACATAACCTTTTCTGGGGTACATAACAGATCCAAACCAGCACAAGGAATAATTTATAAATCATAAAATTCACCCATTTTAAGTATACAATTCAATGATTTTTAGTAAGGTCACCGAGCTGTGTAGCCATCACTGTAGTCCTGTTTTAGAACATTTTTGCCATTCCAATAAGATCCATCATTCCCATTTACAGTTAATCCCCAATCCCAACTCCAGAGCCAGGGAGTCACTAACCTACTTTGCCTTTTCTGGACACTTCAATAAATGGAATCCTACAATACATGGTGTCTCTTGTGTCTGGCTTCTTTTGCTTAGCAGGATGTTTCTGAGTTTCATCCATGTGGTAGCATGCACCAATATTCCATTCCTTCTTATTGCTGCATAGTGTACTATTATATGGACATACTACATTTTATCCTCTCACCAAGTGACGTATATTTGGGTCATTTCCATTTTATGAATAATGCTGCTATGAACAGTCACACACCAGCCTTTATGTAGATATGCATTTTCATTTCTCCTTTGTAGATACCTAGGAGTGGAACTTCTGGTTCAATAGATAAATTTATGTTTAACATTTTAAGAAACTAGCGAACCACTTTCCAAAGTGGCTGCACAATTTGACAATCCCAATAGCAATGTATGAGGGTTCTCATCAATTGTTATTGTCTGTCTTATTTATTATAGATATTCTAAAGGGTATGAAATCTCACTGTGATTTTAATTTGCATTTCCCTCATCATGGACCAATGAGTTTGAGCATCTTTTCATGCATTTATTAGTCATTTAGGCATTCTCTTTTTTGAAGTACCATTTCAAGGCCTTTGCCCATTGTAAAAAAAAAGTATTTTCCTCATTGTTTGATGGTCCTTTTTATGATCAGAATAAAAGGTCTTTCTGATAGACCTACAGAAAATATCCTCTCCCAGTCTGTAGTTTACCTTTTCTTTCTTTTATCGGTGCTTTTCGATGAACAAAAGTTCTTTAATGTCCAATGCACAACCTTTTCTAAATAGTGTATTTATGTGAATAGAATATTTGGGTCCTGCTTGGGAGATATTTGCCTATCCCACAATCACCAAAAGGTCCTTCTATGTTTTCTTCTCATGGCTTTACTGTTTACTTTTTACATTTAGGTCTGTGGCCAACTTTGAATTCATCTTTGTGAATGGTATGACGCAGGGTCAATGTTCCTATAGTGTGTTATTTTTTTCTTACAGTTGTTTACTGAAAGAATGTCAATGTTGTTTATTGAAAAGACCGTCTTGTCCTTACCGAATTACAGTGGTGCCTTTGTCCTAACTCAAGTGAGCACATATGTACTGGTCTGTTTCTGGACTCTTCTGTCCACCACCCTATCTGTCTATCCTTCAGTCTCATTGTCTTGATACCTGCAGCTTTATACTAAGTATTGTTATATGGTGGTGTAAGACCTCCAATTGCTTTTCTTCTTCAAGATTGTGGCACCAGGTCCTTTAAATTTTTATACCAATTTTTAAATCTCCTTGCCAATGTCTATCAAAAAGTCTGGGATTTTACTAGGGAGTGCATTGAATCCATACATCAGTTGTGGAAGAACTGGAATCTAGACTAAGTCTTCTACTCCATGAAAATGGTCGACCTAGCCATTTATTTAAGTCTCCTTTAATTTTTCTCAGCAATGTTTTGTGGTTTTCAGGGTAGAAATCTTATAACTTTCATTAGATTTATCCCTAGGTATTTGACTTTTCTGATGCTCTACTGTAAATGGTATTTTCTAAAGTTTTAATTTCCAATTGTCCATTGCTAGTATATAGAAACAATTTACTTTTTGGGTTTTGACCTTGTTATCTAGAGACCCTGATAAAATCATTTATTAATTCTAATAGTTTGTAAATTCTCTTGGATTTTCTGTATCATATTCATAGCATTTGCAAACAATGACACTTTTCCTTCTTTCTTTCCAATCTTTAAAACTTTTATTTATTTTTACTATCTTTGGCACTGGAAGTCCAGAAGTCATAATATACAACTTGCTTTGTTCTTGAATTTAGGGGGAAAATATTCAATATTTTAACATTATGTATGCTGTCAACAGTGGGTTTTTAGTAGATGCCCTTTATCAGACTAGAGAAATTTCATTCTATTCCTGGTTTGATGAGAATTTATATCATGAAGAGATGGTAAATTTTATCAAATGTGGACATATAGTTTCTTTCTGATTTATGCTATTACAATGTTAAATTACGTTTATTGATTTTGACTATTAAACCAACATTTTATTTCTAGAATAAGCCCTACCTGGTCATAATATATTAGCCTTTTTACATATTGCTGAATCTTATTTGCTAATATCTTACTTAGAATTCTTGTATCAATGTTCATTTAAAAATTCCCAAAATGTTCTTTTCTTGTAATAAGATTGGTTTCAGAATCAGTGTTATGCTGGCTTCATAAAAGTAGTTAGAATATGTTCCCTATTTCTCTGTTTTCCAGAAGAATTTGTGTAAAATTAGATTTGTTTCTTCTTTAAATATTTGGAAGAACTTACCTGTGAAGCCATCTGAGTCTGGCCTTTTCTTTGTGGGAAAATTAATTACAGATTCAATTTCTTTAATAGCTATAGGACTACCCAGGTTTCCTATTTCTTCAAGTGTCAGTTTTGCTAAGCTGCACTCTTTCAAGGAATATGTTTATTTCATCTGAGTTTCAAGTTTATTGGCATACGCTGTTCAAAATGCACTCTTATCTTTTTAATGTCTGTGGGAGCTGTGGTATTTCCCCTTGCATATTTTTTATACTAATGATTTATAGAGGCTCTCTGTCCACTGATCATCTTGCTAGGGGGTTATCAATTTAATTTTAATTAACTTTGAAGTCGATTTCTTTACTGGTGTTATTTCAGTGACTTCTGCTCTTTTTTATTTCCTTCACTCTACTTCCCTGGGGTTTACTTTTCTGTTCTTTATTTTCCTTTGATTTGGAAGCTTAGATGGTTAATTTTCAGCATTTCTTTTCTTCCTAAAATATGTTTGCATTAAAGACTGATATAAATATAACCCATAAATTTTTAAATATTGTACTTTTATTATATTCAACTCAAAATATTTCTCATGTCCATTATGATGATTATTTCTTTGACACATGGTTATTCAGAAACACACTGTTTAATTCCCAATCATTTGGAGATTTTCTATTTTGTTCTTTTATTGATTTCTAGTTCAATTCCACCCTGGTAAAAGAATATACTCTATGATTTTAAGCTTTCAAAATTTCCTACAAATTGCTTTATGGCCCAGTCTATTGTCTATTTGGATAAGTTTCCATGTGTTCTTGAACATTATTCTGCAATTTCTGGGATATGATATTCACTCAAATTAATTCAAATCGGTTATTGTGTGGTTCAAATTTTGTATATTGTACTAATTTTCTGTCTGCTTGTTTTAAAACTTACCGAGAGGTGTGTGAAACTTCAACTGTAATTGTGGATTTGTCTATTTCTCCTTTTAGTTTTGTTAATTTTTTTTCTTCCACACATTTTGAAGTCTGGTTATTAAGTGCACTGTTTAATCAACCCTTCAATTATTAAGAAAGGTCCCTATTTGTCTTTACTCTTACTTCCTGCCTTAACGTCTACTTGAACTGGCAGTAATAGAGCCAAATCAGGTTTCTTTTGTTTGGTGTTTGTCTTCTCCCATCTCTTGACTTTCAACCTGTGTCCTCATAATTGGGTGCATCACTTATAAGTATCATAGTTGCCATATAGTTGCTTGGGCCAGTCTGACGATCTCAGCAGCTTTTAACCTCCTGCGCCTGCACATAGGTTCAAAGTCTGACAACTGTCTTGCAGGCAGATGGGTGTTGTCTGTTGTGGGGCTTTGTCCCCCAAGTGCCATGAGGTTGGGGGAGTTTTCACTCTGCCTTTCCAGCTCGGCCACTGGCCTCCCACACCACCCTGGAACTCAGCGAATATTCTGTGGAGTGAACTAGGCAGGCGTCTGGGGCCCTTTCCAGTCTCCGATCTTTTCAACTCTGAGATTCTAGTGATTTCTTTAATCCCCAGTACAGCCCCTTTGCTTGGGCCAACCCCAGTCCTCTGCCCACACCCAGGCTCAGCAAATGGCCCCCTCAAGGAAGAAAGCAGCTGGCAATTGTCAGCTCACCCAAGAAGGACTCGCTTCTCACCTCTTGAATTCTAGTTCCTCTAGACCTCACAGCTTCCACCCTTCTGGGGTGGCTTTAAAAACACGATTGTTTACAGTTTACCTTCTTTCCCTATATCTTGCAGTAGGATCGCTGGCCTGTTGGCACCTACCACATCTTCCCTAGAGCTGTAAATCTGCTTGTGGTTTATCAATGAAATGAATAATGCCCAGCGCTTTGACATGCTCTCACAAGTCCATTCCTGCAACCACTCCCGCCATCATCCATTCAGCTCATTTTACAGACGGGAGAACTGCTCTGAGCTGTTCTGTGATGTGCCAAGTTCTCAGACCTAGAGAGGGAAGGCCTGTGGGCCCCCAAAGCTACCTTGGCACCCCTAGGACGGCAGGGACTTGGCTGCATCCCCGATGCCTAGAACAATGCCTGGGGCACGGTAGGTTCTGCATGCGTGCTGGAAGGAAAGTCGTGCACGCGTGCTGGGAGGGGGTGCGTGTGGCACATACCAGCCTGCGGATGTCCCGCTCGCACTCGCGCTTGATGCGGTGCACCTCGTCCTGGTGCGCCTGGTAGGCGGCGCGCAGGTCGGCCGCCTTGGTCTTGTCGGCCTGCATGCAGTTGCTGAGCGCCTCCTCCGCCTGCTTGCGTGACGCCTTGAGCTCCAGGATCTCCTGCTGCAGCCGCAGGCGCTCGCCGTCGAAGGTCCGGCGCGCCTCATCGCGCGCGTCCGCCAGCAGCGCCGACTTGACCTTGTCGGCCGCGCCGTCGCGCAGCACGTTCAGCGTGGCCTGCAGCCGCTGCAGCTCGCCCTCCTTGATCTTGGCCGTGCGCGCTGCCTCCTGCTCGTGCTGCCGGATGAGCACCTCGCGCAGCGCCTGCAGCTCCTTGGTCTTCTCCTCGTGCAGCTTGGCTTTGAGCTCCGAGATGTAGGCCGTGTGGCGCCGCTGCTCCTGCTCGCGCTCCAGCTTGGCCTCCTGCAGCCGCTCGCGCAGCTTGCCCACCTGCAGCCGGGTGGGACAGAAAGCGGTCAGGGTCAGGGTCCCTGCCTGTGTGGCCCAGCCCGGGAAACCCTCCCAGGGTCCCCAGGCTCCATCGCACCTCCTTGTCAACCCCATCCAGACTCTCCCCTACAGTTTGCTTCAGATTTTCCTATAAACCCATTTACTTTTTCATTTAAATAAAATCTGTGATTTTTATCAATGGGAATATCTGTATCATTTAGCACAAATAGAAGGAAAATGGAAAATCAGATACAGTGAAAATAAACAAAAGATGAAATTATGTTGCAGATGCCCAGTGGACGGCTTGGGCCTCCTGGGGAAACCCTGGCGGTCGGTGGGGAGACACAAGCCACAGGATCAGGCCAGGAGGCGCCAAGCCAGGGGGCCAGTCCTCTTGGGATAACCCACACTCCGTACCACTAGGAGGCCCAGCCCTGCCTGTGGGGGTCCTTCACAGCCGCCTTTCATGGCCCCGGCCTGCTTTCCAGATCCTTCTCCCCCATGGATGTACCCGTTCAAGTGCCCAGAGGCTCATGTGATGGACAGTTGGTTTTTCTTGCGAGTTCCCATAGCCTGGACACCCTCCCTGCCCCCCACCCCCCACCCCAGGACTAGTCCCTCACCCTAAGGCCTGACTCGGATGGCGTCCCAATGCCCCCAACCCCAACCCCAACACCTGGCAGCATTCATTCTGTTAGGGAGCTAATCATCTTTAATGAGACACAGCTGGGAGCTGTCGCATGGGGGTGGGGGTGCCAGGGCGTGAACCCCAACCCCGCCACCTGTTAGTGGTGGGGCCTTGGCACCTTACTGAACCTCACACACCTCCATCTGCCCATCCGTGAGAGGCTGCAGGTCTGCCCTCCCGGGACACAGGCTTAAATAAATGCACCCGGGGAGCAGGCAGAGCCACCACACTAGGGGCTGCATGGACGGCAGCCCCTGAGGACCCCGCTCCTACCCCTTCCTCATCTCTGCCTCGAGGCCACAAGCTCCCCAGCACCCGGGCTGCGTCCTGCTCACTGACAATCCCCCAGCCCCTGGCACGGCTCTCAGCACAAGCAAGAGAAAGGCCACGTGGTCTCTTCCCAGAAAACACTCCCGACATCCAGCCATGCCAAGCCCAGAGTCAGGCAGATGGGACTGAGGAACTTGGGTCCAGTGTCGTTACTGGATCAGGAACAAGAAATCAAGACGAGAGGCAGATGCTCGAGGAGCCCCACAAAGGAAAAGTCGGACTTGGAGCTGGGTGAGCCACACATGCTATTGCTGGAAATAACCCAGGAAGAGCCACATTCTCTTTTGGTTGTTTGAGGCAGAATGTCCACCAAGGGGGGAAGAAAGCACTGGGGGCAGGGTAAGACAGGTGCCCGGCCCCCAACCCGTGGCTTGCTGCTTGCAGAGTAAGCCCTAGAGACAGTAGGGCCTGGGTTCGAGTCCTGCTTCCCCTTCCTAACTGCAACCACTGTCCTCATCTTGAAATGGGGATATGACAAGAAAGCTACCCTCTGAAGAGGATGGCAAGGATGGCGAGATATCATGCTTGTAAAGCACTCAGCCTGGATGGAGCCCGGCACACAGCTAGTGCTCAATAAATGCTAGTAGCTGCAATGGGTCACCTTAAAGGTACAGCCCTTTCAGTGTACAGGGCAGAGCCTGGATCCTTTTGCCAGCTGACTGATGTGGGAATATGTGAATAAGCAACAAAGAGGACAGGTGGGCACCTCCCTTAGGAACAGGTGCAGGTATATGGCCGAGACCCCAGAGGCTGGGCCAGAATCCCCGGGAAGGATGTTAGAAACTCACCTGGAGGTCACTTTAGAACTCAGCATGCATCTGCCTATAAAAGCAACACTTGTGTAGCCACAGGCTGACCCATTAAGGATTATTTAAGGAGCAATGTCCCTGCACTACCAGGCAGCCACAGTGGGTGACTCTGAGAAACCACTGAGTGTTCTGAATTCCAGCACTGTGCACCAAGTTGCAGCTCGGAGACCTAGAATGTTCTTCAGCCTCAAGGCCCCCGAACGTGCTATTTGCTCTGCCCAGAATCTGCTTCCCTGAGTCCCTGATGCAGCTCACTCCCTTTCTTCAGGGCTCTACTCAACTGTCACCTTCTGGGCAGGTGTTTCCCAATGTCTCTGTCTGAAATAACAGCCCTCGCCTCCCCCCAAACACATGCTCACACCATCACCAAGAACTCAGCACCCAGTGCCCCCTTGCCCCGTTCAATTCCAGCTCAGAGAATTCAACCCCACATGAAAAGCCATGTCTGTCTTTGTGCTCACTGTCCATCTTCCTAGCCAGAATGTTAAGTCCAAAGAGGCCAAGGACGGTGCCCTGCTCACCCTGCACCCCCAGTGCCCAGCAAGCCGGGGCCCTCAGTGCACAGCCCCTTCATGACCGGGTCAGCCGCTGCTACCCGCGAGGGCTGTGCTCGCCGCTCCGGGACCACAGAACAGAATCAGCTCTCGCCTGGTCGGCCGGGCTCGGGGAAGGCCCAGGTCTGAGGCGGTTGGGGAGGAGGCCACTGCGTCCCCAGCACAGGCAGTGAAGGGACATGTCAGGCAGCAGGAAGGGCCCGCTGGCACCGGGGGCCTCAGGCTCACCTTGAAAGAAGAAAAATAACGCCCCTGCAGGGCGGCTGGAGGATTCCGCGAGGCCCCCACCTGGTGACGGGGTGCAAGGTGGGCACCCGGGAAGCAATTCTCTTCTTGTGCTGTTTATCGTGGGCAGCCAGCGTCTGCGCCTGTAGCTGATACCCAGAGAAGCACCGACCCCTGTCTGCCTCACTAGGCCTGGGAGTGAACAGTGATAACAACGGCTCACGACACGCTTACTCCATGCCCGCCATGGGGCACTGTCTGCAAATCAGCATTGTCGATCCTCGTGCAAACCCTCCAAGGTAGGGCCACTGTACCCAAAATTTAACACAGCGGGCCTGACCGCTGTTCTCTGAAAACGCTGCTTGCAAGGTTGGCCTCAGCTGTTGTCTGGGAACTTGGATTTTGGGAGGTTCCCACCATTTCCTAACTGCTAAGCGAGGCTCCCTGTGCCTAGACTCTTGGTGCAAACAATTTGGTTTTGGTTGAGCACCTGCTGTCCTCCTGGGAATCTGCAAGCTTGGTGGGTGCTGGGCAGTGGGTGCCTACGTGGCCAGCCCCCAGTAAAAGCCCTGGGCTCTGAGTCCCTAAGGAGCTTCCCTGGTGGATGACATTTCACACATGCTGTCACGACTCATCACTGGGGAATTAGGCACGTCTGTGTGACTTCACGGGGAGAGACCTCTTGGAATCTTGTGCCTGATTGCCCTGGACTTCACCCCATGTGCCTTTTCCCTGGGCTGATTCTGCTTCTTGTGGTCATGGCCATGAGCATGACAATAAGCCGAGACCCCGGAGTCCTCCTAGTGAATCACCAAGCGGTTGGGGGCACCTGACACAAGCACTGTCCCAGCCTATTATTACCACTTTACAGAGGGAGACATTTGGGCACAGAGAGGTTAAGAGATCTGGTCCGGGTCACACAGCTAGTAATCAGCTCTGGTGAGGTGTGACCAGGTGACCTTGCATCACGGGGCACACCTGGTGGGGACCCTGGGGAAGCAGCCAGGCCAGGGCAGAAAAGGAGAAGTAGGTTCAGGGCAGTGGGGTGGCCGGAGGGGGCTTGGAGGGGCCAGGAGGTGGTATTCATTCATTCATTTGTTCATTCATCTGCTTTTTCCTTCCATCCATCCTCAGCACATTTGTTGAGCTACAAGCTCCATGGAAATGATGAGGTTGCTAATCCTCCCGGCAAATCCTGGGACATGAGGAAGCAGAGGCTCAGGGACAGCAAGAGGCAGGAAAGACAGCACTAGGGACCCGGGAGGGGCAAGGAGGGGTTGCAGAAGGTGGGAGGGGTGAATGTGAGAATAAGCAGAGAGGCTGCCACGTCTGAGGGCTGCAAGGAATAGCAAACGGCTCTATAGCTCAGAGCATAGAAAACCGGGCAGCTGCACGGCTTAAAAACACAGCCAGGATGGTCCACGGGCCCAGCGGGTGGCCACGTTATGGCATCTGAAGCCCCTCGAATGTTCCAGCTGAACTGCCCGACCCACACATCCCTTCATGGCTCCCTCAGCACCGTGGGGGGCAACCCCTGCAAAGGCAGTACCCCTTCCATGCCCCTTCTTGGATAAATTCTCCCTTTTTATTTTGTTCACTAACTCTTTGCAGGCCAGAAAATCAGATCCCATTACTTCTCCTGACATAACTCCTGCCTCTCATTATGGCCCCTCAGCTCCAATTGGCCCATCAGCCACATGGAATGTTTTTCAGTTCCTCCAGTGCTGTTCTCTCCACACTCAGCCTTCGTACATGCTGTTCCCTCTCCCTGAAAACACTATTCCCATCACATCCTGGCTGATTTCTACCCACTTGGGTCTCGACTCATATATCCCCACCAAAAAGCCCCCTCCTCTGACCTGCCACAGTCCAACATGCTCTCACCCTGGGGGATGACACCTGCCTGTCCATTTGTCTGTCCCCCTCTCCCACCACTACAGAGCTTGGTATTCTCTGCCTT
This sequence comes from Choloepus didactylus, assembly GCF_015220235.1. NCBI lineage: Eukaryota > Metazoa > Chordata > Mammalia > Pilosa > Megalonychidae > Choloepus > Choloepus didactylus. The sequence continues at coordinate 7,091,390 of NC_051309.1, read as the reverse complement.
TTGGCTCCCCACTCTATTGCTAGCACTCTGCCTGGGCTGCACTTAAGAGACATTCAAATATTTGTTGATAATTGTGTGTACTGGAAGTCACCAAGAGGCAGAACTTTCGGTCTTTAGAATTGGAGGTGGACAAACAACTGAAGATGTGAGAGGCAGGTCAGGCCTTGCCATCCCTCCCAGTTCTGAGAGCTGTGAGAGCAGCCAAGTCATCAGTCACAACACAACTGACAGTGATCGTGGCTCTCAACAAAGCTGAAAAGAATATAAACCAGAAATACGTCCCCAGTGCCCACGTGACAGATTCTGGAGTTAGGGACAGACCAGGTGGAAAGGGCAGTGGGAGGGGAGGGGGCCGGCGTTGCTGAGTGTCACCCAGCCTGGAGCTCCAGAGCAGGGACACTTACCCTCTCGGCAGCTCTAGGAGGGAAGTGACTCACTCTCTATTTTGTCACGAGGCATCCGAGGCTCAGAGAAGCTTCCAGTGGACCTGCCTGAGGTGGCCACTGCCAAGGACAGAGCCAGGTTTCACCTAGCCCCAGAGAGGTTCTTTCCACTGCCAGGCTGCCAACACAGCCCGGAACATATTTGTCTAATCAGCAAACTATTTAAAACATTATTTGTAAGATGTGCCAAGGGAGTATCTTCTTTAAAACATTCTACTAAAATGCTTTATTAGATCTCTTCTCTTCAAAGATCATGCAATAGACATATTCCTCAGGCACCTTACAATCCATTGGTTTTCTGAGTAATAGCACTAGTCCCAAAAGATGGGAAAAGCTGCTTCTGTGGAAAATGACAGCGTTTTCCCCCAAATACACCATCTTGTTGATAGCCTACTAACATGCTAAAATTATTTTAAGTGAGGAATTTTTAAAATGTCACCTGGGTATTAACAGCAGGGAAAGAAGCAAGTAAAACCAACCCAGGCAAAGAGGCAATTCAAAATCTCCCATAAAATAGGAATTCAGAAATAACGTGAGGCCGTTCCATCTCTGGGCCACGTCGCCTGGGGCTGGAATCGGAGCTTTCCCTAATGCTTTTCACACTGGGAAGGTAACTGACTGCTCCCGTGAGAGATGAAATGCCCCTGGCATTGACCTTTCCAGGAGGCACGCTGTCCCTCCCTGCCTGGATGGCTTGACAGTAATCTGGGGTCAGAGGATCAGGGTGGGGTCAAATCCCGACTCCGATGAGCATTGCGTCCCCTGGGCACACTGTTTAAGCTCCCAGGGCTTAGGTTTCCTCTCCATGGCACAGGGATGGTCAACAGCTGCCCCTCGGGGGACTGCCGGGAGGAGGAGAGTCCACACATGCCAGGCACAGCTGGGTAAACGGAAGCTGGCGGTTGGGGTCCTGAGTATGCACACCAGGCGTGAGCAAGACCTGGTGTGACCTGGTCGCAGGTGGAAGAGGAGGGAGGCACGTGGAGGGAGTGAGCAGAGGGTGTGCAAGGCTGCTTGGGAGTGGTCAACAGAGCTGAGCTGGACACAGCAGAGTCTGGGGACTGTTCCTGGGAGGGGGCAAAGGTGGCCAACCAAGGCAGCTGGGTGGGGCAGGGGAGGGTGCACAGCAGGGACGCTGACAGAGGACAGGGCCAGGCAAGAGGTCCTGCTGGGTCCCACCGGCTCTGCCCAGAGCTGCCGAGCCCCAGGGGACATGACCCGGGTGTAGCAGAATGAGGCCGGGGCACGCCCAGGTGTGCACAGAGTCACCCTCTGCCTACTCAATGGCACTGGGCAGGCCTATGAACGTCGCCCAGCACTGTGCCCACCAGATGCTTCCCAAGTCCAAAGGCATAGCAGGGCCAGGAGCCAGCACCCACCCACTCCTCGGCACCTGAACTCTAAATGCAGCCACAAGAGCAGAAGGAGCGTGGGAGGGCACCTGTGGGCATGGAGAACCCACCTGAGCCAGCCCCGCCCGCGCCCAGCCCTGCCAGCTGCAATGGCTTGTTGCCCTCTTCTGGCTCTGTCAATGGCTCTGCACCCCCAGAGCTGCCCACAACCTCCCCACCTCCCTGCTACCACCCGGGGGCCCTCCACCAGATCACAGCAAGCACCACCCGGCCAATGCCCTCCCCGCTGTGGCCCCTGCCCACTCAGCCCTTCAGTCCCGCTGGGCCGCCCAATGCAGAACCCTGAGAGCAAACGTAAGGTAACAGCCTCCAGCGCCCAAAGCCTCCCAAGTCCCACGGGGATGCAGGCTGACAGTTTAACCGCTATACCTGTATCATGTGGCACAACGAAGCCCATGGATGGCAGGTGGTGGAGCCAGGTTGCTCCCTGGTGCTGCGGGAGGTAAAGACAAGCCAGGGGAGGGGAGGGCAATGATGCATGTGGGTCTGGGTTCGAGTTGGAACATCAGAATGGACTCAGACTGAGCTTAATGGATATGTTTAGGAGTACCTGCGGATGCGTGCATACAGTGGGTTAGGACATACACCTATTCCCCTGCTCTCAGCTGAAAGGGCAGAGACGCAACGACACCCCAGCAGTTGTGAGCACACCCAGCACCCAAAATCTTGGTTTCTGATTCCAAGAAACCAAGTCAAAAGAACCTGGGCTCCTCGGAGAGTGCTGATTCCAGGGCTGGGCAAGAAAACATACAAGGTGACCCTGGAGCATCTTGTAGTGCCATGAAAGTGAGAAAGTGCTTGCTTAAACAAACAAATGCTTAAACAAACAAATAAATACAATTTATAATCCTGCAATGATGGGGTGTATCAAAGGGACATGGAAGCCAACTGAAAGAGCTCCTGCTGGCCAAATCTGGAACAATTTGAACCAGAAAATAAGTAAAGTAGTATTGGATCATAATCCAAAGTATAAAATCAATATCCTCTCCATCCCCTTCTCCTGCTTTAGTTTCTTTGGGAACTTCCCGCCACCTGATAAATACTATGTGGTATTCACTGATGTTCATCTCTGAACTCCTCTACCAGAATATAAGCTCCAGGAGAGGGTCTTCAACTCCAGGGCATCGCGGCTCCTGAGGGAGAGCCTGGCACACAGTAGGTGCTCAATAAATAGCTGTGGACCGAGTGAAGAAGAGAACCGAAGTGTGAACAACCAGGCAGAGTTTGTAAATAATAATATCCACCCTATCAGCTCAGCCCAGTCGGGTCCCAACTTTGACAGAAAGGGGCTCCTCAGCCCGGGTCCCCCCTTTGCCTTCAGTTTCCTCCATACTCAGGTAGCGGGAGGAAGGCCTCCTTGGCCGGGGCTGGGTCAGCCCTCCCACCCCCAAAGCCCCAAGATTCCCTCTGTGGCCATGCAATCCACATCCAAATTCCAATCTCACAGCCCCACCCAGTGAGGCTGGAAGCTCAGTGAGGGCAGGACTAGGTCGGATTCACTCTGTATCACCAGGTGAGAGCCTCCCACCCTGTGCGGATCCGGAACCAGCGTGGGCTGGCGCTGCAGGGTGGATACTGGCCAGCTGCTAAGTGGTGGGTAGTGATGGAACCTCCCCCGCCTGGCTCTGGCCATATGGCCTCTGCCCCCTCTGCCCTCCCACCCCAGCCCAGGGGCCTCTCGGTGCCAGGACTTTGCCCACCTGCCTTGATACCCCCGACCAAGGCTCGGGGTGCCCATGAGTGTGGGCCAGACACTTGAGATTGTGTAAACACCTTTCTCTTTCCCTCCAGCCGCTAAGACCCTTAGAGTCAGCTCCAAACCAACTCTGCAAGGCCTTCTCAGGCCCCTCTGATCCCCACACCATTTTCCAACACCAAGGGCTGTTATCCCCACACCCCCCATGTACCTGTCTGCCCACCTGCTGGAGGGCTCGCTTTCAAAGGCCCATTACCCAGCCCAGGCATGCAGGGTGCTGGCTGCATGAAGGGATGAACAGAGATACGTTTATCACATATCCCTCATCCGCGGCGCTCAGCATGGATCCCTTGCTAAAATAACACTTTAAATGTGACATTGACAGTTATCATTAGATCATATAAAAATACCATCTAAACACCATCGAGTTAGAGTTATGCTTTTCCTACCAGCCATCAAGCACATCTGCCGAATTCTCTGAGAATGGACACACTCCCAGCAGGCTAAGGGGTAAGGGAGGCCACACGGGTGGCTGGACTAGGGGAACAGGCAGGGCACACGCACATGGGAATTCCCCATGTCCCAGAGTCAGGAAGGAGGTGTGCAGGGCGGGATCCCCAAAGGCCTGGCTGCCAGCCCCGGCTCCCCACCTGCAAGTGTGGAGGACACCTTACCCCACCCCCTCACAGGTCACTGCAGGGACCATGAGACCTCCAAAGCCCCTGGCCCTGCCTCCAGAGAAGGACACGCAACAAAGCCACCACTGACCTCCCCCCGAGTGCCTGGTGTGACAGGCAGCGTCCTGAGCCTGTACGTGACCAACTCACTCAAACTACCCAGGGAGGCAGGAGCCTCAGAAGTCCCTGTTTAACAGAGGGGGAAACCAAGGCATGATGAGGTTTACTGGCTTGCAGGCAACTGTGACTGGTTAGCTGCAGAGGGAGATAGAGGCTGCTCCCCTGCCAGGTCTGCAGCCCCAGCCACCAACCCGGCAATCCGGGCAGGCGAGTCCTCCGGCCTGGGGCAGGGTGTGGACGGGTAGCTTTCACCAGCAGCTATGGCTGGAGGAGGTCACTGCTCTAAGCCTGGAATCCTGAGTGCTTGGAGAAGAGGAGAATGGTGGGGAGAAGGGGAATATCTCCAAGCTCCTAGCACCTGGAGCTGGGAAGGGGCACATTTGTCCCCAAGTTCCCAGGAGCCACCATCACGCTGGCCCCCAGCCTGAGGCTCTGCTTCTGCTCTCCGTTTAGCCATCAGGCCCCTGAGCTGGGGTCAGAGGCTGAGCCTGAGCCCCTGCCCCCTCCCACTGCAGAGCTGGGCACTGCCCAGCACTCAGCTAGTGCCCACTCTGGGCTCTCAAGCTGGGGACACGTGCTGAAGCTCCCTGGGCAGGCCTCACCCATCGCTCAGGTGCCTTGGGCACGGGCTGGAGAGCACCTTCAGCTGTACGCTCCACCCCCAGGTGGGACCCTTTGTGGCCCAGCCACCACTCCCACCCCCTTTCTCCATCCTGCACAGGATGGGGGACCCCCTCCAGTCCCACAGAACCCCCAGTTGCTTTGCCCCCAAAGCCCACCCGAGCCAGGACCAGCCAAGATCAAGGTCCGTGGCAGGGCCCCTGGGCCACAGGTGCCAACTGGGTATTTATTGTGCACCTGACATTGGCTCTTTAAACAACCTCCACCTGGACGGCTGCTTGAGACATGATGCTTCAGATGAAAAATGGAGGTGTGGAGCCTTTAAGCCTCTTGCCCAAGGTGGTGAAGCCAGTGAGGGGCTGAGAGGCTTGAAGCTGGAGAGCCTGGAGTCCTGCTGCGATGGTCTGCACACAAGGGTGCCACTTCAACTGGTCACCCACAGTTTGCCGGGCACCCCACAGCTCAACACCTGCCCTAAGGGAGGGGCAACAGCTCACCTGACACAGCCGGCTCTGTTCTAAAAGCTGACTGCAACCCCCTCAGGAGGCACTGCTGTCACCCCCACACTCGGGGGAGACAGAAACTCAAGCATGAAGCGTTAAGGAGCTCGTCCAAGGTCACGCCACTGGCACCTGGGGCCGGGACTCACACCAGGCAGTGTCTGAGCTACACTGAGATTATCCCCATTTTAACTATGGGTAAACTGAGGCTGGGAGGAGCTGGGTGCAGAGTGGGAGGGGCGACGGCCTCCACTCGACCGCAAGGGGCGCTATTGCCCCCGCCCCAGGCACACCGCGGCTGGGCCCGCGCCCACACCCACCCGGCCCCCCGGGGCAGAGCACCCCCCACCTTGCCTCTTCTCCTGCTGGAACTCGATCTGGATGCTGGTGAGCTTCGCCCGCAGCTCCTCGTTCGCCATCTGCACCCGCGTCCGTCTCCGCGTCGGGCTTCTCGCCCTTGGCGCGGCCTTTCTACTTGGACATCTTCCCCGCGGGTGGAGACGCCGAGATCCCGCGGCTCACGCCCACCTGCCGGCAGGTGCGGGGACCCAGCTCCGCGCGCTAACCGGTCCGCTCCTCCGCGGGAACCACCAATCACTCGGGGATCCTGGGGGCGAAGGAAGGCAGCCGGGTTAGCAGGGGAGGCTGGCGTCCCCCCGCCTCGGGCCCTCAAGCACAGCGGCGGGCCAGTGCTCGCCCCCCCGCGCGGGCCACCTGCGTCGCCTCCCAAATGTCCCGCCATTCACAAGGCGCACCCAGGGGCTCCGCCGACGTGAACTAAGAACCGCTGGGAGCTTAAGACGCCCGTCCCGGGCCCCACCCCCAGGGAACCTGCTTTGCGTTTCTTTCTAACTCGCTCCCAGGTGATGCTGAAGCTGCAGGTTCCGGGTGATACCTTGAGCAGCCCTGGTCTACTCCTGCCCTCCGCAGAGCTTGAAGATGAGGCTACACGCCTAAGCCATGTGCAGATGGGTGGTATGCAAACCTAAGTGGGCCTCAGGCACCTGGGGTGCTCAGTTTCAAATGCAGATCCCTGCACCTTGCCCCCAGAGTATGAAGCACCAGGCTCGTGGCAGTGCCAGGGAACCTGCATTTCCCATCAGCACTCCCAGGTGATTCTGGAGCAGGGTCTGGGGACGGCACCTTGAGAAACGGCTGGTGGAGCTCATAAAGGTCATGGGTCCCTCCCCGCCCCACCCCCACCCCCCCAGATTAGCACAGCACTGGGCACACGAGCTGTCAACTCTGCACCCAGCACAGCCACTGGCCAGCCCAGCAGAGGCTGTGGAGGCTCCCGGAGGAGGGAGCTAAGCAGAAGTGATCTCTGGGCCCAGCAGACCAGGGGCCCTGAAAAGCATCACTCATGGTCCTCCAGGGGACTCCCAAACCTTCTCTTTAGTCAGAACTGCCCTCAAAACCCATGGGGTGCAAAGCCAAAACCCCTCAAAATCAGGCCAGTGGTAACTGCGAGAGCCACTTCCTGGGTGCCCGCGGTAGATGTCACACCTACATTACCTCTTGTTTAATCAGCTCCTTATAGGAAGGTGAGGCCCCAGCGTTACACAACTGGAAACTGAGGCACATGGAAGTTGAGCACCAGTGACATCCACACATTCAGTAAGAGGCAGAGTCAGGATTTGAACCCAGGTCCACCTGCTTTAGGAAAATCGGGCTCCCAAAGGCAATTGTCCAAAGTCACACAGGGTGGTGGTGATGGTCCCTAAACCCCCAAACCTCCCCACTCCAAGGCCAGGGCACACAGCCTCTTACTGAGGGCCTAGGGAGGGAACACTGCCCAAAGGACAGGTGGGCTTCAGAGGGACAACTGGCTTCCATAGCCAGGACCCCACAAGTCATCACCCCCGTGCAGAGGAAGGAAACGGGTGCCCTGAGAAGGTGGGCATCTGGCTGCAGGCGTCACACTCTTAAGGGCAGTGCTGACCCTGACACTAGGGGAAGCAGGCTTTGGGGGTGCATGCCAAGCTGGGGCTTCTCCCTGCGGGCAGCCGCTGGAGCAGCACCGTGGAGCGCCGATGCTGGGCAAGAAGGCAAGGCTGCACACACCCAGCCACACCCAGCCGGGGACGCAAAGAATCCACCCACTTCCATGTGGCCACTGCCCCAGCGCCCTTAATCTCCAATGCGGGACACTGATTACGTGCTTCAACTTGGCGGGCCTGGGCCAGGGGACCGGATCCGCCCCTGGGGAGGGTGGTGGGCACGGGCCAGCGCCCTCCACAGCCCCCCGGGCCTGGGAAAGTGAGGCCGGAGGCAGGCCCCATTTCCTACCCAAAATACCACTGTTGGGAGAGGCTTGCCGGAGGGAACCGCCTTTTCCCCACCCCCTTGTCCTGCTCGGACACTCCTCGTTGCCAGAGCAACTCCCCTCACCTCTAGTGAGCATGCTCAGTTACCGGAACAACTCCCGCCCCCTGTCTATCAACCTCTGCACCCCTCTGAACCAATCCAAGCCTTTGACCTCTACAGCTACCCCGCCCCCTAATCACCCAATATAAGCTGGTGCTCTCCCCTAATAAAGCTCGCTCGCTCTCTTGGTTTTCCACACCCTCAAAGAACCGTGTCCCGCCTGCTCTCTTCTCGCCGCCCTCCTTGCACGCCTCCGCCGGGGACTAGGGCCCCGTCCCCCGCCTCGCCCTCGCCTCCGGGAAAGAGCCCCCGCCGCCGGTACCCTCAGAGCAGCCCGAGAGCCGAGGGTTCAGCAACCGGCCGCCCCCCCCCCTCAGACAAATCAACACGACTGCAACTGGCGCCCAACGTGGGCGCGACCTCTCCACGCAGCGATCCAGTACACCACCCGCTCGCCCGGACGCCTCTCCAGCTCCCCTTCTCTCCTCGCCTGCAAGGTAAGGGCCTCGCGCAGCGCCTGCAGCTCCTTGGTCTTCTCCTCGTGCAGCTTGGCTTTGAGCTCCGAGATGTAGGCCGTGTGGCGCCGCTGCTCCTGCTCGCGCTCCAGCTTGGCCTCCTGCAGCCGCTCGCGCAGCTTGCCCACCTGCAGCCGGGTGGGACAGAAAGCGGTCAGGGTCAGGGTCCCTGCCTGTGTGGCCCAGCCCGGGAAACCCTCCCAGGGTCCCCAGGCTCCATCGCACCTCCTTGTCAACCCCATCCAGACTCTCCCCTACAGTTTGCTTCAGATTTTCCTATAAACCCATTTACTTTTTCATTTAAATAAAATCTGTGATTTTTATCAATGGGAATATCTGTATCATTTAGCACAAATAGAAGGAAAAATGGAAAATCAGATACAGTGAAAATAAACAAAAGATGAAATTATGTTGCAGATGCCCAGTGGACGGCTTGGGCCTCCTGGGGAAACCCTGGCGGTCGGTGGGGGAGACACAAGCCACAGGATCAGGCCAGGAGGCGCCAAGCCAGGGGGCCAGTCCTCTTGGGATAACCCACACTCCGTACCACTAGGAGGCCCAGCCCTGCCTGTGGGGGTCCTTCACAGCCGCCTTTCATGGCCCCGGCCTGCTTTCCAGATCCTTCTCCCCCATGGATGTACCCGTTCAAGTGCCCAGAGGCTCATGTGATGGACAGTTGGTTTTTCTTGCGAGTTCCATAGCCCTGGACACCCTCCCTGCCCCCACCCCCCCACCCCAGGACTAGTCCCCTCACCCTAAGGCCTGACTCGGATGGCGTCCCAATGCCCCCAACCCCAACCCCAACACCTGGCAGCATCATTCTGTTAGGGAGCTAATCATCTTAATGAGACACAGCTGGGAGCTGTCGCATGGGGGTGGGGGTGCCAGGGCGTGAACCCCAACCCCGCCACCTTTTAGTGGTGGGGCCTTGGCACCTTACTGAACCTCACACACCTCCATCTGCCCATCCGTGAGAGGCTGCAGGTCTGCCCTCCCGGGACACAGGCTTAAATAAATGCACCCGGGGAGCAGGCAGAGCCACCACACTAGGGGCTGCATGGACGGCAGCCCCTGAGGACCCCGCTCCTACCCCTTCCTCATCTCTGCCTCGAGGCCACAAGCTCCCAGCACCCGGGCTGCGTCCTGCTCACTGACAATCCCCCAGCCCCTGGCACGGCTCTCAGCACAAGCAAGAGAAAGGCCACGTGGTCTCTTCCCAGAAAACACTCCCGACATCCAGCCATGCCAAGCCCAGAGTCAGGCAGATGGGACTGAGGAACTTGGGTCCAGTGTCGTTACTGGATCAGGAACAAGAAATCAAGACGAGAGGCAGATGCTCGAGGAGCCCCACAAAGGAAAAGTCGGACTTGGAGCTGGGTGAGCCACACATGCTATTGCTGGAAATAACCCAGGAAGAGCCACATTCTCTTTTGGTTGTTTGAGGCAGAATGTCCACCAAGGGGGGAAGAAAGCACTGGGGGCAGGGTAAGACAGGTGCCCGGCCCCCAACCCGTGGCTTGCTGCTTGCAGAGTAAGCCCTAGAGACAGTAGGGCCTGGGTTCGAGTCCTGCTTCCCCTTCCTAACTGCAACCACTGTCCTCATCTTGAAATGGGGATATGACAAGAAGCTACCCTCTGAAGAGGATGGCAAGGATGGCGAGATATCATGCTTGTAAAGCACTCAGCCTGGATGGAGCCCGGCACACAGCTAGTGCTCAATAAATGCTAGTAGCTGCAATGGGTCACCTTAAAGGTACAGCCCTTTCAGTGTACAGGGCAGAGCCTGGATCCTTTTGCCAGCTGACTGATGTGGGAATATGTGAATAAGCAACAAAGAGGACAGGTGGGCACCTCCCTTAGGAACAGGTGCAGGTATATGGCCGAGACCCAGAGGCTGGGCCAGAATCCCCGGGAAGGATGTTAGAAACTCACCTGGAGGTCACTTTAGAACTCAGCATGCATCTGCCTATAAAAGCAACACTTGTGTAGCCACAGGCTGACCCATTAAGGATTATTTAAGGAGCAATGTCCCTGCACTACCAGGCAGCCACAGTGGGTGACTCTGAGAAACCACTGAGTGTTCTGAATTCCAGCACTGTGCACCAAGTTGCAGCTCGGAGACCTAGAATGTTCTTCAGCCTCAAGGCCCCCGAACGTGCTATTTGCTCTGCCCAGAATCTGCTTCCCTGAGTCCCTGATGCAGCTCACTCCCTTTCTTCAGGGCTCTACTCAACTGTCACCTTCTGGCAGGTGTTTCCCAATGTCTCTGTCTGAAATAACAGCCCTCGCCTCCCCCCAAACACATGCTCACACCATCACCAAGAACTCAGCACCCAGTGCCCCCTTGCCCCGTTCAATTCCAGCTCAGAGAATTCAACCCCACATGAAAAGCCATGTCTGTCTTTGTGCTCACTGTCCATCTTCCTAGCCAGAATGTTAAGTCCAAAGAGGCCAAGGACGGTGCCCTGCTCACCCTGCACCCCCAGTGCCCAGCAAGCCGGGGCCCTCAGTGCACAGCCCCTTCATGACCGGGTCAGCCGCTGCTACCCGCGAGGGCTGTGCTCGCCGCTCCGGGACCACAGAAACAGAATCAGCTCTCGCCTGGTCGGCCGGGCTCGGGGAAGGCCCAGGTCTGAGGCGGTTGGGGGAGGAGGCCACTGCGTCCCCAGCACAGGCAGTGAAGGGACATGTCAGGCAGCAGGAAGGGCCCGCTGGCACCGGGGGCCTCAGGCTCACCTTGAAAGAAGAAAAATAACGCCCCTGCAGGGCGGCTGGAGGATTCCGCGAGGCCCCCACCTGGTGACGGGGTGCAAGGTGGGCACCCGGGAAGCAATTCTCTTCTTGTGCTGTTTATCGTGGGCAGCCAGCGTCTGCGCCTGTAGCTGATACCAGAGAAGCACCGACCCCTGTCTGCCTCACTAGGCCTGGGAGTGAACAGTGATAACAACGGCTCACGACACGCTTACTCCATGCCCGCCATGGGGCACTGTCCTGCAAATCAGCATTGTCGATCCTCGTGCAAAACCCTCCAAGGTAGGGCCCACTGTACCCAAAATTTAACACAGCGGGCCTGACCGCTGTTCTCTGAAAACGCTGCTTGCAAGGTTGGCCTCAGCTGTTGTCTGGGAACTTGGATTTTGGGAGGTTCCCACCATTTCCTAACTGCTAAGCGAGGCTCCCTGTGCCTAGACTCTTGGTGCAAACAATTTGGTTTTGGTTGAGCACCTGCTGTCCTCCTGGGAATCTGCAAGCTTGGTGGGTGCTGGGCAGTGGGTGCCTACGTGGCCAGCCCCCAGTAAAAGCCCTGGGCTCTGAGTCCTAAGGAGCTTCCCTGGTGGATGACATTTCACACATGCTGTCACGACTCATCACTGGGGAATTAGGCACGTCTGTGTGACTTCACGGGGAGAGACCTCTTGGAATCTTGTGCCTGATTGCCCTGGACTTCACCCCATGTGCCTTTTCCCTGGGCTGATTCTGCTTCTTGTGGTCATGGCCATGAGCATGACAATAAGCCGAGACCCCGGAGTCCTCCTAGTGAATCACCAAGCGGTTGGGGCAACCTGACACAAGCACTGTCCCAGCCTATTATTACCACTTTACAGAGGGAGACATTTGGGCACAGAGAGGTTAAGAGATCTGGTCCGGGTCACACAGCTAGTAATCAGCTCTGGTGAGGTGTGACCAGGTGACCTTGCATCACGGGGCACACCTGGTGGGGACCCTGGGGAAGCAGCCAGGCCAGGGCAGAAAAGGAGAAGTAGGTTCAGGGCAGTGGGGTGGCCGGAGGGGGCTTGGAGGGGCCAGGAGGTGGTATTCATTCATTCATTTGTTCATTCATCTGCTTTTTCCTTCCATCCATCCTCAGCACATTTGTTGAGCTACAAGCTCCATGGAAATGATGAGGTTGCTAATCCTCCCGGCAAATCCTGGGACATGAGGAAGCAGAGGCTCAGGGACAGCAAGAGGCAGGAAAGACAGCACTAGGGACCCGGGAGGGGCAAGGAGGGGTTGCAGAAGGTGGGAGGGGTGAATGTGAGAATAAGCAGAGAGGCTGCCACGTCTGAGGGCTGCAAGGAATAGCAAACGGCTCTATAGCTCAGAGCATAGAAAACCGGGCAGCTGCACGGCTTAAAACACAGCCAGGATGGTCCACGGGCCCAGCGGGTGCCACGTTATGGCATCTGAAGCCCCTCGAATGTTCCAGCTGAACTGCCCGACCCACACATCCCTTCATGGCTCCCTCAGCACCGTGGGGGGCAACCCCTGCAAAGGCAGTACCCCTTCCATGCCCCTTCTTGGATAAATTCTCCCTTTTTATTTTGTTCACTAACTCTTTGCAGGCCAGAAAATCAGATCCCATTACTTCTCCTGACATAACTCCTGCCTCTCATTATGGCCCCTCAGCTCCAATTGGCCCATCAGCCACATGGAATGTTTTTCAGTTCCTCCAGTGCTGTTCTCTCCACACTCAGCCTTCGTACATGCTGTTCCCTCTCCCTGAAACACTATTCCCATCACATCCTGGCTGATTTCTACCCACTTGGGTCTCGACTCATATATCCCCACCAAAAAAGCCCCTCCTCTGACCTGCCACAGTCCAACATGCTCTCACCCTGGGGGATGACACCTGCCTGTCCATTTGTCTGTCCCCCTCTCCCACCACTACAGAGCTTGGTATTCTCTGCCTTTTGGCTCCCCACTCTATTGCTAGCACTCTGCCTGGGCTGCACTTAAGAGACATTCAAATATTTGTTGATAATTGTGTGTACTGGAAGTCACCAAGAGGCAGAACTTTCGGTCTTTAGAATTGGAGGTGGACAAACAACTGAAGATGTGAGAGGCAGGTCAGGCCTTGCCATCCCTCCCAGTTCTGAGAGCTGTGAGAGCAGCCAAGTCATCAGTCACAACACAACTGACAGTGATCGTGGCTCTCAACAAAGCTGAAAAGAATATAAACCAGAAATACGTCCCCAGTGCCCACGTGACAGATTCTGGAGTTAGGGACAGACCAGGTGGAAAGGGCAGTGGGAGGGGAGGGGCCGGCGTTGCTGAGTGTCACCCAGCCTGGAGCTCCAGAGCAGGGACACTTACCCTCTCGGCAGCTCTAGGAGGGAAGTGACTCACTCTCTATTTTGTCACGAGGCATCCGAGGCTCAGAGAAGCTTCCAGTGACCTGCCTGAGGTGGCCACTGCCAAGGGACAGAGCCAGGTTTCACCTAGCCCCAGAGAGGTTCTTTCCACTGCCAGGCTGCCAACACAGCCCGGAACATATTTGTCTAATCAGCAAACTATTTAAAACATTATTTGTAAGATGTGCCAAGGGAGTATCTTCTTTAAAACATTCTACTAAAATGCTTTATTAGATCTCTTCTCTTCAAAGATCATGCAATAGACATATTCCTCAGGCACCTTACAATCCATTGGTTTTCTGAGTAATAGCACTAGTCCCAAAAGATGGGAAAAGCTGCTTCTGTGGAAAATGACAGCGTTTTCCCCCAAATACACCATCTTGTTGATAGCCTACTAACATGCTAAAATTATTTTAAGTGAGGAATTTTAAAATGTCACCTGGGTATTAACAGCAGGGAAAGAAGCAAGTAAAACCAACCCAGGCAAAGAGGCAATTCAAAATCTCCCATAAAATAGGAATTCAGAAATAACGTGAGGCCGTTCCATCTCTGGGCCACGTCGCCTGGGGCTGGAATCGGAGCTTTCCCTAATGCTTTTCACACTGGGAAGGTAACTGACTGCTCCCGTGAGAGATGAAATGCCCCTGGCATTGACCTTTCCAGGAGGCACGCTGTCCCTCCCTGCCTGGATGGCTTGACAGTAATCTGGGGTCAGAAGGATCAGGGTGGGGTCAAATCCCGACTCCGATGAGCATTGCGTCCCTGGGCACACTGTTTAAGCTCCCAGGGCTTAGGTTTCCTCTCCATGGCACAGGGATGTCAACAGCTGCCCCTCGGGGGACTGCCGGGAGGAGGAGAGTCACACATGCCAGGCACAGCTGGGTAAACGGAAGCTGGCGGTTGGGGTCCTGAGTATGCACACCAGGCGTGAGCAAGACCTGGTGTGACTGGTCGCAGGTGGAAGAGGAGGGAGGCACGTGGAGGGAGTGAGCAGAGGGTGTGCAAGGCTGCTTGGGAGTGGTCAACAGAGCTGAGCTGGACACAGCAGAGTCTGGGGACTGTTCCTGGGAGGGGGCAAAGGTGGCCAACCAAGGCAGCTGGGTGGGGCAGGGGAGGGGTGCACAGCAGGGACGCTGACAGAGGACAGGGCCAGGCAAGAGGTCCTGCTGGGTCCCACCGGCTCTGCCCAGAGCTGCCGAGCCCAGGGGACATGACCCGGGTGTAGCAGAATGAGGCCGGGGCACGCCCAGGTGTGCACAGAGTCACCCTCTGCCTACTCAATGGCACTGGGCAGGCCTATGAACGTCGCCCAGCACTGTGCCCACCAGATGCTTCCCAAGTCCAAAGGCATAGCAGGGCCAGGAGCCAGCACCCACCCACTCCTCGGCACCTGAACTCTAAATGCAGCCACAAGAGCAGAAGGAGCGTGGGAGGGCACCTGTGGGCATGGAGAACCCACCTGAGCCAGCCCCGCCCGCGCCCAGCCCTGCCAGCTGCAATGGCTTGTTGCCCTCTTCTGGCTCTGTCAATGGCTCTGCACCCCCAGAGCTGCCCACACCTCCCCACCTCCCTGCTACCACCCGGGGGCCCTCCACCAGATCACAGCAAGCACCACCCGGCCAATGCCCTCCCCGCTGTGGCCCCTGCCCACTCAGCCCTTCAGTCCCGCTGGGCAGCCAATGCAGAACCCTGAGAGCAAACGTAAGGTAACAGCCTCCAGCGCCCAAAGCCTCCCAAGTCCCACGGGGATGCAGGCTGACAGTTTAACCGCTATACCTGTATCATGTGGCACAACGAAGCCCATGGATGGCAGGTGGTGGAGCCAGGTTGCTCCCTGGTGCTGCGGGAGGTAAAGACAAGCCAGGGGAGGGGAGGGCAATGATGCATGTGGGTCTGGGTTCGAGTTGGAAACATCAGAATGGACTCAGACTGAGCTTAATGGATATGTTTAGGAGTACCTGCGGATGCGTGCATACAGTGGGTTAGGACATACACCTATTCCCCTGCTCTCAGCTGAAAGGGCAGAGACGCAACGACACCCCAGCAGTTGTGAGCACACCCAGCACCCAAAATCTTGGTTTCTGATCCAAGAAACCAAGTCAAAAGAACCTGGGCTCCTCGGAGAAGTGCTGATTCCAGGGCTGGGCAAGAAACATACAAGGTGACCCTGGAGCATCTTGTAGTGCCAGAAAGTGAGAAAGTGCTTGCTTAAACAAACAAATGCTTAAACAAACAAATAAATACAATTTTATAATCCTGCAATGATGGGGTGTATCAAAGGGACATGGAAGCCAACTGAAAGAGCTCCTGCTGGCCAAATCTGGAACAATTTGAACCAGAAAATAAGTAAAGTAGTATTGGATCATAATCCAAAGTATAAAATCAATATCCTCTCCATCCCCTTCTCCTGCTTTAGTTTCTTTTGGGAACTTCCCGCCACCTGATAAATACTATGTGGTATTCACTGATGTTCATCTCTGAACTCCTCTACCAGAATATAAGCTCCAGGAGAGGGTCTTCAACCTCCAGGGCATCGCGGCTCCTGAGGGAGAGCCTGGCACACAGTAGGTGCTCAATAAATAGCTGTGGACCGAGTGAAGAAGAGAACCGAAGTGTGAACAACCAGGCAGAGTTTGTAAATAATAATATCCACCCTATCAGCTCAGCCCAGTCGGGTCCCAACTTTGACAGAAAGGGGCTCCTCAGCCCGGGTCCCCCCTTTGCCTTCAGTTTCCTCCATACTCAGGTAGCGGGAGGAAGGCCTCCTTGGCCGGGGCTGGGTCAGCCCTCCCACCCCCAAAGCCCCAAGATTCCCTCTGTGGCCATGCAATCCACATCCAAATTCCAATCTCACAGCCCCACCCAGTGAGGCTGGAAGCTCAGTGAGGGCAGGACTAGGTCGGATTCACTCTGTATCACCAGGTGAGAGCCTCCCACCCTGTGCGGATCCGGAACCAGCGTGGGCTGGCGCTGCAGGGTGGATACTGGCCAGCTGCTAAGTGGTGGGTAGTGATGGAACCTCCCCCGCCTGGCTCTGGCCATATGGCCTCTGCCCCTCTGCCCTCCCACCCCAGCCCAGGGGCCTCTCGGTGCCAGGACTTTGCCCACCTGCCTTGATACCCCCGACCAAGGCTCGGGGTGCCCATGAGTGTGGGCCAGACACTTGAGATTGTGTAAACACCTTTCTCTTTCCCTCCAGCCGCTAAGACCCTTAGAGTCAGCTCCAAAACCAACTCTGCAAGGCCTTCTCAGGCCCCTCTGATCCCCACACCATTTTCCAACACCAAGGGCTGTTATCCCCACACCCCCCATGTACCTGTCTGCCCACCTGCTGGAGGGCTCGCTTTCAAAGGCCCATTACCCAGCCCAGGCATGCAGGGTGCTGGCTGCATGAAGGGATGAACAGAGATACGTTTATCACATATCCCTCATCCTGCGGCGCTCAGCATGGATCCCTTGCTAAAATAACACTTTAAATGTGACATTGACAGTTATCATTAGATCATATAAAAATACCATCTAAACACCATCGAGTTTAGAGTTATGCTTTTCCTACCAGCCATCAAGCACATCTGCCGAATTCTCTGAGAATGGACACACTCCCAGCAGGCTAAGGGGTAAGGGAGGCCACACGGGTGGCTGGACTAGGGGAACAGGCAGGGCACACGCACATGGGAATTCCCCATGTCCCAGAGTCAGGAAGGAGGTGTGCAGGGCGGGATCCCCAAAGGCCTGGCTGCCAGCCCCGGCTCCCCACCTGCAAGTGTGGAGGACACCTTACCCACCCTCACAGGTCACTGCAGGGACCATGAGACCCTCCAAAGCCCCTGGCCCTGCCTCCAGAGAAGACACGCAACAAAAGCCACCACTGACCTCCCGAGTGCCTGGTGTGACAGGCAGCGTCTGAGCCTGTACGTGACCAACTCACTCAAACTACCCAGGGAGGCAGGAGCCTCAGAAGTCCCTGTTTAACAGAGGGGGAAACCAAGGCATGATGAGGTTTACTGGCTTGCAGGCAACTGTGACTGGTTAGCTGCAGAGGGAGATAGAGGCTGCTCCCCTGCCAGGTCTGCAGCCCCAGCCACCAACCCGGCAATCCGGGCAGGCGAGTCCTCCGGCCTGGGGCAGGGTGTGGACGGGTAGCTTTCACCAGCAGCTATGGCTGGAGGAGGTCACTGCTCTAAGCCTGGAATCCTGAGTGCTTGGAGAAGAGGAGATGGTGGGGAGAAGGGGAATATCTCCAAGCTCCTAGCACCTGGAGCTGGGAAGGGGCACATTTGTCCCCAAGTTCCCAGGAGCCACCATCACTCTGGCCCCCAGCCTGAGGCTCTGCTTCTGCTCTCCGTTTAGCCATCAGGCCCCTGAGCTGGGGTCAGAGGCTGAGCCTGAGCCCCTGCCCCCTCCCACTGCAGAGCTGGGCACTGCCCAGCACTCAGCTAGTGCCCACTCTGGGCTCTCAAGCTGGGGACACGTGCTGAAGCTCCCTGGGCAGGCCTCACCCATCGCTCAGGTGCCTTGGGCACGGGCTGGAGAGCACCTTCAGCTGTACGCTCCACCCCCCAGGTGGGACCCTTTGTGGCCCAGCCACCACTCCCCACCCCCTTTCTCCATCCTGCACAGGATGGGGGACCCCCTCCAGTCCCCAGAACCCCCAGTTGCTTTGCCCCCAAAGCCCACCCGAGCCAGGACCAGGCCAAGATCAAGGTCCGTGGCAGGGCCCCTGGGCCACAGGTGCCAACTGGGTATTTATTGTGCACCTGACATTGGCTCTTTAAACAACCTCCACCTGGACGGCTGCTGAGACATGATGCTTCAGATGAAAAATGGAGGTGTGGAGCCTTTAAGCCTCTTGCCCAAGGTGGTGAAGCCAGTGAGGGGCTGAGAGGCTTGAAGCTGGAGAGCCTGGAGTCCTGCTGCGATGGTCTGCACACAAGGGTGCCACTTCAACTGGTCACCCACAGTTTGCCGGGCACCCCACAGCTCACACCTGCCCTAAGGGAGGGGCAACAGCTCACCTGACACAGCCGGCTCTGTTCTAAAAGCTGACTGCAACCCCCTCAGGAGGCACTGCTGTCACCCCCACACTCGGGGGAGACAGAAACTCAAGCATGAAGCGTTAAGGAGCTCGTCCAAGGTCACGCCACTGGCACCTGGGGCCGGGACTCACACCAGGCAGTGTCTGAGCTACAACTGAGATTATCCCCATTTTAACTATGGGTAAACTGAGGCTGGGAGGAGCTGGGTGCAGAGTGGGAGGGGCGACGGCCTCCACGCGACCGCAAGGGGCGCTATTGCCCCCGCCCAGGCACACCGCGGCTGGCCCGCGCCCCACACCCCACCCGGCCCCCCGGGGCAGAGCACCCCCCACCTTGCTCTTCTCCTGCTGGAACTCGATCTGGATGCTGGTGAGCTTCGCCCGCAGCTCCTCGTTCGCCATCTGCACCGCGTCCGTCTCCGCGTCGGGCTTCTCGCCCTTGGCGCGGCCTTTCTTGGACATGCTTCCCCGCGGGTGGAGACGCCGAGATCCCGCGGCTCACGCCCACCTGCCGGCAGGTGCGGGGACCAGCTCCGCGGCGCTAACCGGTCGCTCCTCCGCGGGAACCACCATCACTCGGGATCCTGGGGGCGAAGGAAGGCAGCCGGGTTAGCAGGGGGAGGCTGGCGTCCCCCCGCCTCGGGCCCTCAAGCACAGCGGCGGCCAGTGCTCGCCCTCCCCGCGCGGGCCACCTGCGTCGCCTCCCAAATGTCCCGCCATTCACAAGGCGCACCCAGGGCTCCGCCGACGTGAACTAAGAACCGCTGGGAGCTTAAGACGCCCGTCCCGGGCCCCACCCCCAGGGAACCTGCTTTGCGTTTCTTTCTAACTCGCTCCCAGGTGATGCTGAAGCTGCAGGTTCCGGGTGATACCTTGAGCAGCCCTGGTCTACTCCTGCCCTCCGCAGAGCTTGAAGATGAGGCTACACGCCTAAGCCATGTGCAGATGGGTGGTATGCAAACCTAAGTGGGCCTCAGGCACCTGGGGTGCTCAGTTTCAAATGCAGATCCCTGCACCTTGCCCCCAGAGTATGAAGCACCAGGCTCGTGGCAGTGCCAGGGAACCTGCATTTCCCATCAGCACTCCCAGGTGATTCTGGAGCAGGGTCTGGGGACGGCACCTTGAGAAACGGCTGGTGGAGCTCATAAAGGTCATGGGTCCCTCCCCGCCCCACCCCCACCCCCCCAGATTAGCACAGCACTGGGCACACGAGCTGTCAACTCTGCACCCAGCACAGCCACTGGGCCAGCCCAGCAGAGGCTGTGGAGGCTCCCGGAGGAGGGAGCTAAGCAGAAGTGATCTCTGGGCCCAGCAGACCAGGGGCCCTGAAAAGCATCACTCATGGTCCTCCAGGGGACTCCCAAACCTTCTCTTTAGTCAGACTGCCCTCAAAACCCATGGGGTGCAAAGCCAAAACCCCTCAAAATCAGGCCAGTGGTAACTGCGAGAGCCACTTCCTGGGTGCCCGCGGTAGATGTCACACCTACATTACCTCTTGTTTAATCAGCTCCTTATAGGAAGGTGAGGCCCAGCGTTACACAACTGGAAACTGAGGCACATGGAAGTTGAGCACCAGTGACATCCACACATTCAGTAAGAGGCAGAGTCAGGATTTGAACCCAGGTCCACCTGCTTTAGGAAAATCGGGCTCCCAAAGGCAATTGTCCAAAGTCACACAGGGTGGTGGTGATGGTCCCTAAACCCCCAAACCTCCCCACTCCAAGGCCAGGGCACACAGCCTCTTACTGAGGGCCTAGGGAGGGGAACACTGCCCAAAGGACAGGTGGGCTTCAGAGAGGACAACGGGCTTCCATAGCCAGACCCCACAAGTCATCACCCCCCGTGCAGAGGAGGAAACGGGTGCCCTGAGAAGGTGGGCATCTGGCTGCAGGCGTCACACTCTTAAGGGCAGTGCTGACCCTGACACTAGGGGAAGGCTTTGGGGGTGCATGCCAAGCTGGGGCTTCTCCCTGCGGGCAGCCGCTGGAGCAGCACCGTGGAGCGCCGATGCTGGGCAAGAAGGCAAGGCTGCACACACCCAGCCACACCCAGCCGGGGACGCAAGAATCCACCCACTTCCATGTGCCACTGCCCCAGCGCCCTTAATCTCCAAGATCTGGCTTGTCATCAAAACATGTCCCAAGAAATTAGCAAAGTCAGTCTAGAAGGGACGAGTTAGGGTGGCAACGACAAGACAAACCCCTTTATTCTAGAGGAAGTCATGTAAATGGGGCATCGGCGTCCAAATTAGCAAAGCACAAGCGCTCTGAAACGTGCACTTCTCTCCAGGAGTCACCCCGCCTCGCCACTCAGAATTAGAACCCGCACCCCTTCCCTTGCCCGCCTTCATTTCTGTCCACAGCACTCACACTTCCTCACATCCCTTCTGTTCTCCTAAGCTAACCTATTTATTCCCAGGTGTCTCTCCCCACTAGAACATCAGCTTCTTGAGGACAGGGGCTTGGGTCTGCTGTGTTCCCTACTGCATGTGCCCCCCAGTGCCACGACAGAGCCAGGCCCACGCAAGCACTCAGGAAATCTTGGGGAGGGTGAGATTTGGAAGAACGCTCACCCGCAGAAGGAGGCTGGCACTCTGCGTCCCCGAGGACACACTCAAGCCAGCCGCCCAGGTGTCTGTGGGGGGAGTGGGGAAAGAGCAGTCCGGGCACCGGCCCTGGCAGGGGCCGCACAGGGGACACCCATTCTCGGGTTCTCAAGCTCGCCCTGCAGACTGCTAGACACACTGATTAATGTCCCATCATACGGCTCCCCTGCGGCGGGAGGAATTATGACCCCAGCACACACATGTTCTTCATCTTAAACTGTGTCCCTGGGGGTGTGAACCATTGTAAAACTGGACCTTTTGAAGGTGGTATTTTTATTAAGGGGAATCAGAATGGGCCTTCCCCCATATTACTGGAGGTCTTACAGACAGAACCCAGAAGTCACGGAAGCGAGAAAGGAGAGGACATCATCAAGTGACGGGAGGCAGAGACGCAAGCCAAGGAACCCCAAGGACTGCCAGCAGCCAGCCCCAGGATGCGACAGATTTTCGGGTGAAAGCCAGCCTATCTGACATCTGGATTTGGAATTCTGCTAGTCTCAAAACTGTGAGCCAATAAATTCCTGTTGTTTAAGCCAATCCATTGTGTGGTGCTGGTCACAGCAGCCTGGCCAACTAGGACAGACAGACAAACCTGGATCCAAGTCCTCCAGGAACTCCGTGCTGGACACATTTCTTCACTGCCCTGAACCTCAGTTTCCCCATGTGTCCAGTCCTACGTTCCTGCCCCTGCTACCTCACAGAGTCTTCTTCCACCTTCTCTCCATCACTCGAGTCCCGCCTCCGTGACCTTGCTTTCCCCAAACTGGGGAGCCCATTTCCACCTCAGGGCCTTTGCACTGCTGTTCCCGCAGATATCCTCATCTCTTGTTCTTTCATTTCCTTCAGACACCTGCTCCAATGGCAGCTCTTCAGAGACCTCTGCCTTCCAGAAAATAATGATACTAATTATAGCAACATATATAATATTTACAAATTTTTATATCTTTGCAAAATATATTATATATCATAGACATTGTTCTAAGGGACTTAAATTAACTCACTGAAGCTCCCAGCAGTCCTTGGGGGCAGTACCATTGTCGCCTCATTTCTCAGGAGAGGAAGCAGTATTACCCCGGGAGGGGGGCACAGTGGGAAGGGGGTGGGCCAGGTCTGACCCCGACTTCCAGGGCTCCAAGTCCTTTCCCTAACCGCCACACCACACTGCCTCCAGGAGCCCCTTCTCTGTCCCCTTTCCCCCGTACTCTGGTGTATGATTGTTTTCCATATGACAAAATATATGTAACAAAATATATGTTTACTTATTTTGTGTCTGTGTCCCTGCACTAGGATGTAAGTTCCAAGTGGACCAGGCCCGGGCCTGGTGTGTTCTTGCCATATCCCCTGTGCCTGGAACAGAGCCTAGCATGTTGGAGGCACTCTATAAATATGTGTTGAATGAATGAGTGAATGAATGAATGGGTAAGTGGCAACAGCAAACATCTATGAGGCACTTATTATGTGTTGTGGCCTATGTTAGGAGCTGGACACAACACCTGAAGAGGTAGGTGGAGTTATTAGGCCATTCTTGGATAAGGGACTTGAGGCAGAGAGAGGTAAAGTAATCTGCATAAGGTCACACAGAGAGTAAGTGGCTGGTGCTGGGATTAGATCACCTAGGGAGAGAATGCAGTGTGCAATGAGAACAAGAGAACGTGCAAACCTGGAGGAAGGTAACCTTTGAAGGCTGGGCATAAAAGACAATATTGTGAAGAGAAATCATAAACAAGAGGCCTCATAGATAGAGGAAAAAAGGAGAACCAGGGAAGCTAAGAAAAGGTTTCTGGAAGGAAGGAGTCAACAGTGTGGACTGTTACTAAGAGGACAGATGAGGACCAGAAACTGGGCACTGCATTCAGCAACATGGAGTCCAAGGTGATCTCAACAGGAGCCACTTTGTAGGTGTCGGAGTCAGGAGCCAGACAGGGCAGACTCAGGAGATGGGGACGCTGGGAGACAGACGGGGACACGATAAGACAGGGATGCTGGGAGACAGAGAGGGACACTGGGAGACAGAAAGGAATGCTGGGAGACAGACGGGGATGCTGGGAGACAGAAGGGGATGCTGGGAGACAGAAGAGGATGCTGGGAGACAGATGGGGATGCTGGGAGACAGAAGAGGATGCTGGGAGACAGATGGGGATGCTGGGAGACAGAAGAGGATGCTGGGAGACAGAGATGCTAAGAGACATCTGGGATGCTGGGAAACAGAGAGGAATGCTGGGAGAGATAAAGAGGGATGCTAAGAAACAGAGAAGGATGCTGGGAGACAGACAGGGATGCTGGGAGACAGAGAGGGACACTGAGAGACAGCAGGGTTGCCAAGAGAAGGAACTAGATGAGGACTCGCTCGAGATGCTCAACAACTGTGGAGTGAAGTGTAACGTGCGAGCCGTGGAGGACCCGGGATGTCCATCTGTCTTCATCTGCCAGGGCTGCTATAACAAATGCCATATGATGGGTTGGCTTTGACGGCAGGACTTTATTGTCTCACAGTTTTGGAGGCAAAAATCCATCATCAGGGCATTGGCAGGGCTGGCTTTCTCCCGTGTCCAGAAAGTCCTGGCCGTCTCTCTCCCCTTGGGTCTGCACCTCTGGTGTCCACTGACTTCTGGCTTCCACTGACTTCTGGCTTCCACTGACCAACTGTGGCCAGAGTCCCTCTTCCAATAAGGCCTCTGACCCTGATTCCATTCAGCCTCATGGAAGTAGGATCTTTAAAGATTCTTATTCACAAATGAGTCCACACCTTAATTAATAACAGCATCTCCCAAGGTGCTATTGACAAATGGGTTCACACCCACAGTCCCGGGGATTAGGACTTGAACTTGCTTTGTGTGGGGCGTGATCCAATTCCCAATACTGCCCAAACTAGAAAATCTAGAAGGCTGCAATAGAGGCCAGCTCCACTCCCCTGGAGAGGGGCACAGTGAGGTTCTCGATGGGCCTGGGGATTGTCCCGGGTAACGGTCATCCCCGCCAGGCGACTGCAGAAAAGTACACTTTGTCTTCAGATAAGTATGAGCTCCATTTGCTTGGCGTTGACTTATCAGAACTTAATACATAATTATCCATTAACGCCTCTGACCTGCTCATTTTCATAACCACAGCAGAACTCACAAATAGGCCTCTGCTTTTGAAACGCATCGTCCCCACACCCTGGACAAACAGGAAGCACCCTTCAGATACAAGAAGAAAAAGGAAGTTTCCCCTTTTTATTGCATCCGTTGCCACTTCTAGGAATGCATTATAAGGAACTAGCCAGAGGTACAACATCTGACAGAAACCCCTGGATGTTCACCCCAAATTCCAACCCTTAGGGATGGATTAAGTATAATTTACTTATCGGCATGGAGAACTGTTACAAGCCATAAAGAGTGGGAAAGCAGGGTAAAAAAAAAAAAAAAGAGAAAGCAAATATAATCTGTGATCCCAACTGTGTGAAAAACAGATACATATTTGTTCATTTTTTTTTATTTGGCCGCAAATATTTATTGAGCTCCTGCGAGGTGCCCAGCCCTGCACTAGGAGCTGCGGGACACTGATTACGTGCTTCGACTTGGCGGGCCTGGGCCAGGGGATCGGCCACCCCTGGGGAGGGTAGTGGGTACGGGCGACAGCGCCCTCCGCAGCCCCCCGGGCCTGGGAAAGTGAGGCCGGAGGCAGGCCCCATTTCCTCACCCAAAATACCACTGTTAGGGGAGGCTTGCCGGAGGGAACCGCCTTTTCCCCACCCCCTTATCTTGCCCGGACACTCCCCGTTGCCAGTGCAACTCCCATCACCACCAGTGCGCATACATTGTTGCCAGAGCAACTCCCGCCCCTTTTCAAACAACCTCCGTGCTCTCTTAGAACCAATCCTAACCTCCGCACCCTCTCAGAACCAATCCTAGCCTTTATCCCCTCAGCATTGACTTGTAACAACCCCCGCCCTCTATGCCAGCCTATATAACCTGTGCTCACCCCTAATAAACTCTCTTGGCTTCTTCACCCTCAAAGAACCGTGTCCTGCCTGTTCCTTCTCGCCGCCCTCCACACCTTGCATGCCTCCGCCGGGGACCGGGCCCAGTCCCCCGCCTCGCCCTCGCCTCCGGGAAAGAGCCCCCGCCGCCGGTACCCTCCGAGCAACGCCGAGAGCCGAGGGTTCAGCAACCGGCCGCCCCCCCCCCCAGACAAATCAACTGCGACCGCAACTGGCGCCCAACGTGGGGCACCTGCACTTGGAAGTCCTCTCCACGCAGCGGTCCAGTGAAGCCACTCGCTCGCCCGGACGCCTCTCCAGCTCCCCTTCTCCTCGCCTGCAAGGTAAGGGCCGCCTCTCCCTCGCCGCTCCCGGAGCCGCCTCTCCCTCGCCGCTCCGCGTCAGGGGCCGCCTCTCCCTCGCCGCTCCGCGTCAGGAGCCGCCTCTCCCTCGCCGCTCCGGAGCCGCTCCTCCCTTCCCCACTACCCATTCTTCCGTCTGCCTCTCGTCCTTTTCTTCTATAACCCCCATTCCTCCTAACGCTCTCCCTCTTTCCCTCCATTACTTTGCTGTAGTCCTTTGTATGTTTCTTTCTTTGTTTGGCGCCGTGTACCTCTTTGCAACCGCCCCCCCAGACTGCTCCAAAATGGCGAACTTCCTCCTTCTTCTTCTACTGAGGGGAGGAAGTGCTCTAGTGATGACGTCAGCCCTAAGCCGGGCTGGAAACCGCATGCGCTTTACCCCGCCCTTTCACAGGGCGGAGCTAGTCCGCCATCTTATGCCTTAGGCCCCGCCCTTTCACAGGGCGGAGTTAGTCCGCCATCTTATGCCTTAGACCCCGCCCTTTCACAGGGCAGAGCTAGTCCGCCATCTTGTGTCTTAGCCACGCCTACCGCGCCGCCATCTTGCGATGCTTGGGGCCTCCCACTTCCACCTCCCCCTTCGACAAGCTCCCCCTCGGAGCCGCTGCCGGCAGTTGCCGCCGCCCCTCCCACCCTGCCGACTAACAACCCCTGGCTGCCTTCTACACCTCAAGGCAACCCTTGGGGCAACGCTCCCCCTACCCCCACTCCCGTGCCAGGCCCTCTACTTTGGGTGCACCCTGCTAAGAGCCGGCTTAGGAAAATTTGCCCCGCAGTGCGGCTCTGGATCAGCCTAGCTTCAGATCTAGTCACTCTGGCTGTTCATGTATTTGGAGAGCCGCCGGAAAAAATTATCTGGCCCCTGGACGCAGGCCTAACCCGCCTGCTTATACGTGATAACCTGGACATGCAAATTCTCTTAGAAGGATTTCAGGGGGAATTCAGCTGTCATTATCCTAGCCATCGGCTGTTACAGGGACTCGCCAAGCTTCCCTTCCGCAGCCCCTTCCATCCTTTCCCCTCCTCTGCACCCATCCCGGGTGCCACTACCGTCTTCACTGACGCCTCCAAAACCCGTTTTGCCTTCCTCTCTTATTCTCAGGACCACCCGGAACCCCGCCTATTCAGTTATGTCAACCTTCATTCAGTTCAAGTGGGGGAAATTCTGGCGGTGTCATACGCGCTAAAGGCCCACTGCAACCACCCAGTAAACATTTTCACAGATAGCCTCTACACGTATCAGGTCTGCCGAGTCCTCGCGTTTTCCACCTTTTTCCCGGGAGACTCGGCCATTAATAAAGCACTTTCTAACCTCAGAAGCATCCTGGAGCATCGACAGAATCCTTGGTTCATTAGCCACATTCGTAGTCATTCAGGCCTTCCGGGGCCCCTGGCTAATGGCAATAGTATAGTAGACCAAGCGGTCTCAGCTCAAAATACCCAAGCTATGCTAACCCACACGGCAGCCCCTCCGGGGGACGCTGTTAACCAGGCCAAGTTATTGCATTCCAGGTTTCACTTTTCGGCTACGTCGTTACATCATCTATGTGGCCTCCCCCTAGATACCTGTAAACATCTTGTCCGCAATTGTGCAACTTGTGCGCCCTTTGCGCCGCTTGGCCCCCTGCAACCTCAGGGAGTCAACCCACGAGGCCTAAAACCCAATTCTAGATGGCAAATGGACGTAACTCACGTTCCGTCCTTTGGACGCCTCAAATATGTGCATGTAATAATTGACACCTTCTCGGCCATGTGTTATGCAGTCCCCCTTGCCGGGGAAACGGCCAAACACTGTATCAAGGCCCTAAGACAAGGAATTCTCTTCATGGGAGTCCCCTGGGACCTAAAAACGGACAATGGGCCTGCCTATCGCAGTGCCTCCTTTGCGGCCTTTCTTCAGTTATATAACATCACCCATCATTTCGGCATCCCCTATAATCCTCAGGGGCAAGCCGTTGTGGAAGCAGTCCATCGCCGCTTAAAAACACAAATTGAAAAAGAAAGGGCAATGCTCCCCCAGGCAACTCCAGGGGACCTTATCATAGCAGCCCTTATTCACCTTAATCTACTCACATTCAATAAAGAAGGGCTTTCGCCCCTACATAAACATTGGGGGCCCTCGTATAAGCCCACCCAGGCCCCGATGGTTTACTGGAAGGACCCAGAAAATAATGCCTGGAAGGGTCCCTCCCCACTCCTCGCCCAGGGGCGCGGGTTTGCTTGTGTTTTCCCAGATGATGCAGCGCAACCAATCTGGATCCCAGGAAGGGCAATCCGGCCTGCCACCAGCAACCACGCGTCTAACGAGACGAGAACGCCGTCGTCTCCGCAACCTGGTGCACCAGATGACAACAGTACACCTGGGCCTGGACCCCAGTCCGAGTGAACCCCCTTTTTCCACAGCCCTCCAGCCGCACCTCAGCTCCAACCAGCCGCACCTCAGCTGCAAACAATGCATCGCCAACCCCACCACCCCGACCTCCTCTACCCCCCTCTCGCTACTCCTCTCCCCTCCTCGGCCTTATCCAAGCGGCCTTCACCTCAGTGAATTCCTCCAACCCCAATCTTACCTCCTCTTGTTGGCTTTGCCTCTCCACTTCCTCCCCCCTGTATGAGCCAGTCGCCTCCAACCTCTCTTTTTCAGAAAACACAGAGGACAGCCCCTCGGAATGCAATTGGAATACCTCTGCCGTCCCCTTAACCTTTCATTCAGTCTCCTTTACAGGAAAGTGCATCCGCCCTCGCTCGAGTAACTCTCCCAGCCTCACAGCTTGTGCCAACTACTCCTCTCCCAGCAGCTCTGCCAAGTTTCTTATTCCCCACAACTCCTCCCAATGGCTCTGCTCCTCTACAGGACTTACCCCCTGCCTTAATGTGCAAACCCTCAATACCACTAATGAAACTTGCCTCCTAATTGTCCTTATCCCTAGGGTCTTATACCACAGCGAGGAAGACTTCTTCCTCCGCCTGGAAAGAACTGCAGATCCCGCCCCTCTGCAAAAGCGAGAGCCCATCACCGCCCTTACAATTGCCTCCCTCCTAGGTCTTGCAGGCGCTGGCACCGGAATCGCTGCATTAGCCAGTCAAGGCTCCGCCCTAACTCACCTCCGAGCGGCTGTTGACGAGGACATTCATCACCTACAAGACGCTATTTCCCATCTTAAAAATTCTGTCAATTCCCTCTCTGAGGTAGTGCTCCAAAACCGCCGAGGTCTCGACCTTCTCCTCCTCAAAGAAGGAGGCCTCTGCGCCGCCCTAGGAGAAGAGTGCTGTGTATATGCCAATTCCACAGGTCTCGCCGAGGACAGCCTAAAAAAGGTCCGAGAGGGACTGGAACAACGCAAAAAAGACCGTGAAGCCACCAGCTATTGGTCCCACATCTTTACCCCCCTCCTCCCTTACCTCCTCCCTCTTCTCGGCCCCCTACTAATGATCATTCTAGCTCTCACTTTAGGACCCTGCATTATCCGCAGAATCGTCCAACTTGTAAGAAAACAAACAGATGCTATTTTTTCCTCGTTCGTGCAAATCCAGTA
Source organism: Choloepus didactylus (assembly GCF_015220235.1). NCBI lineage: Eukaryota > Metazoa > Chordata > Mammalia > Pilosa > Megalonychidae > Choloepus > Choloepus didactylus. Next base: position 7,062,411 of record NC_051309.1, on the reverse strand, counting down.
CCAGCGACTCGCCACCTCTGACGCTCCCTACTCCAAGATGACAACCAACCCTCTGCAACCTCACCGCCACCGGTCAACCCGCCGACCGCGAGGCCCTTCTCAATCGCCTGAACCTCGTACCAACCTCGAGCTCCAGTTAAACCTTCCACCTTCGCCCATCCCGCTAGCAGCGAGGCCCTTGTCGAGCGCCCGGGCGCCACACCAACGCTGAGCTCCAGCCTTGCTGAGCCACCGTCAACCCTTTTTCCCCAACCTTCCCCTTCCCTCATCCTTTAGCGGACCTCTCCGGTAAGCTTCTTCCTTTAATTAGAAAAAAAGGGGGAAATGCGGGACACTGATTACGTGCTTCGACTTGGTGGGCCTGGGCCAGGGGATCGGCCACCCCTGGGGAGGGTAGTGGGTACGGGCGACAGCGCCCTCCGCAGCCCCCCGGGCCTGGGAAAGTGAGGCCGGAGGCAGGCCCCATTTCCTCACCCAAAATACCACTGTTAGGGGAGGCTTGCCGGAGGGAACCGCCTTTTCCCCACCCCCTTATCTTGCCCGGACACTCCCCGTTGCCAGTGCAACTCCCATCACCACCAGTGCACATACATTGTTGCCAGACACCGTTACCGGAGCAACTCTCGCCCCTTTTCAATCAACCTCCACGCCCTCTCAGAACCAATCCTAGCCTTTATCCCCTCAGCATTGGCTTGTAACAACCCCCGCCCTCTATGCCAGCCTATATAACCTGTGCTCACCCCTAATAAACTCTCTTGGCTTCTTCACCCTCAAAGAAACGTGTCCCGCCTGTTCCTTTCTCGCCGCCCTCCACACCTTGCACGCCTACGCCGGGGACCGGGCCCAGTCCCCCGCCTCGCCCTCGCCTCCGGGAAAGAGCCCCCGCCGCCGGTACCCTCCGAGCAACGCCGAGAGCCGAGGGTTCAGCAACCGGCCGCCCCCCCCCCCCCAGACAAATCAACTGCGACCGCAAGGAGCCAGGGGTGCAAGGGGGGAACCAGACAGCCACACCTGCAAAATGTTAACAGCAATGCAGTTTTCCAACTTTCAAGACCCCACAAGCAGAAGACTCAAAGGGCAGAGACAGACGGGAGCAGGCCAGGCACACAGGAGAGGGGCCACGGCTCCCCACTGCCCCAGCTCTCAGGCTCCTACCAAGAAATGTGCGTTCACACCATCGTCTCATCAGAACGTCCACATCCCCACTTCTGAAGGGACAGAGCTGCAGCATGGGACACCCCTGCTCAGAGGCCATCCAAGGTTCAGGCTACCTGCGGAGAGAGCCCTGCCCTGGTGCCCGCGCCCCCTGCCTCGCACTCACCTCATGCTCCTCGCCCCAGGGCACTCCCCAGCAGGCCATGCTGCTTGCAGTCCTCCAATCCAAAAAGCACCTCTCCCATCCCTGCCTCCTCCAGGAAGCCTCCCCTGAAGCCCCCACAACTGGGTCAGCTGCCTCCTCTGGACACTCACAACCGCAGGCTTGTAGGGGGCAAGGCAGAGACCACCAAGGCTAACCCTGCGTGTTGGCTCATCTGTCAGTCCCCCACCAGACTGTCAGCTCCTCGAGGGCAGGGCAGGGCTTTGGCTTCCAGCTGGTCTGCCCCACCCTGTGCCCAGCACAATTTCCCAGGTTGAGTAACTTCCAATGAACCGACGCGAAGCCCAGGGCTCTCGACGCACCACCCTCAGCACAGGCCAGGACGGGGCCTCAGGAACTGGTGAGACGAGCAGGTGCAGGGTGGGAAGGGTGCCCACCATTCTGAGCCACGTCAAATTCAGGGTTCATGGTGGGCCCCTGGCAGCCGGGCCCCGTGGCCACGGCCAGAGGTGCAGCGTGTCATGCAGCACCCCGAGAATCAGCCCCCGCAGAGCCTGCCAGCCTCCACAGGTCCTCACCTGGTCCTTGCCCAGTGGGAGCCACAGCAAGTCACTGTGCTCCCTGCCTGAGCTTGGCCCGCCCTGTGCCAGGGGCATTGCAGCTGGAGCTCACAACCACCCAGTGAGCAGAAAACGGCACAGCCCACTGTTGACAAATGAGCTAAACAGGGGCTCAGTTGGGCAAAGCGGCTCACACAAAGCCACATGGGAAGGACAAGTCAGAGCTGAGAAATGTCATCCCAGCTATCGCTCCAAGTGCCTGGCTGCGAGCTGGGCCAGGGTGGCAGGGGAAAGCCGGACGAGGGCCAGGTCTCCACCCCCGCAGAGCTTTCAGGCAGGGAGACAGCCAGGGAAATGGATACATAAAATAATTATGGACTGTGATCGGTGCTAGAAAGAAAACCAAGGGAGGACATTGGGGTGGCTCCATCACATCACCAAGGCCGAGTCGGGGAGCAGTGGGAGCAGGCTGCCATTCCCGGGGGTCGTGTTCTGGGGGTGGGGGGTGGGAGGCAGGACCAGCTTCATGATATGGGGGACCCAGGGCAAAATGCAAATACCGGGATCCTTGTTCAAACAGCAGCAGCTAAGGCCTGGCACCAGGGCTTCATCTTGGGCCCACCTCAAAATTCCCTGAGCAAAGCTTCTCGGCAGTAAAGGTCTAGAAGCAAGCAAAAGGGTGAGGACTCTCTCTAGACTGAGCAAGGCAAGGGCCAGAACTTTTGTGGGGGCTCCATGTCCACGCAATACAGGTTGGGCTTTGGCTGATGATGGTTGTGGAGAGTTGAATGGAGGTCCCCAAAAGACATGTCCACATCCTATTCCCCAAAACTATAAATGGGACCTTATTTGGCAAGAGTCTTTGCAGATGTCCGTAATTTAAGGATCTTGAGCTAGCACCCTGGGTTACCCAGGTGGGCCTTAAATCCAATGACCAGTGTCCCTTTAAGAGACACACAGAGGAGAGACATGTTGCTGGGAGAAGGCAACGAGAGAAGAGACTGGGGTGATGCAGTGACAAGCCCAGGAAGCCAAGGAGTGTGGGAAGCCACCAGAAGCCAGAAGAGGCCAGAGAAAGCCTGGGCGTGAAGACACCTTGATTTCAGACCACTGGGCCCTGAACGGAGAGAATTAACTGCTATTGTTTTAGGCCCTCCAGTTTGTGGTACTTGGTTGCAACAGCCTTAGGAAGTGAACACACAGGCCAAGCAGGAAAGACACTAGCAGGACACACTGATACATTTTTAAAAGACTGAAGATAATCAGCTTCTCAGAACTGGAGTCTCCATAAGGCCTGCCCCGGTCCCCACTGCATTTATAGGAGCAATAAGCAATAACGTCTCCCAGCTGGACCCAGGCAGCTTCACATCCTCACACTTCCACAACTTAGGGGGCAAGACGGGGAAGTTCCGTCACCTCCATTTTGCAGATGAGAAAAGTGAGGCTTGGAAAACCAAAGCGAATTATTTGAGATTATTCAGTGATCAAGGGGCTGATACGGGATTTCCAGAAAGACCTCCAGTGCCACGCAGCCTCATATTTTTGTCATGGGTATTTTCATACAAAGGAGTGATGGATGGAAAGAAATTAAAGTCTTAAAAAGGTTAACTTCTATAGCAGAAGTACAGAGGAAAAAAATGTTCTTGCTTCTATGAAATAGTCACTGGACTTATAAATTCCTTCATAACTTTAAAACTTACATAACATTTTTTTTCTTGAAGTTCACCATTTATACTAGATGTGATTATATATTCTCAGACTGCTATATCAGTAGACTTTCCAGGGTATATCCTTACAAAAAAAAAAGCTTGCTTGTTTAAAATGACAGTTGTGATGTGGTAAAAAGTTTAAGAAATATGAATGTGAGTGGTAAGTATATCTCAGTTTATATTTGTATTTTTCCATAATTCTTTTGTCCTATGCAGTACTGCTGAAGCCAAGAATATATTTTTTGCTTATTTCAGACATGAAAAAAAATGGTCATATATTGTGATTTCCAGCTGTGGAATTTAAGAAAAGTAATCTGTTTTCATGACTCTGATTGGCACCAGAGAAAAATAGGAAGTACTCTAATTGAAAGGCTTTACATTTCTGTAATCAAATTTAGATTCAGTAATCATTATTTCAATACTATTTGTGCCAGTTTGAATGTATTATGTCCCCCCAAATGCCATTATCTTTGATGTAATCTTGTGTGGGCAGACGTTATCAGTGTTGATTAGATTGTAATTCTTTGAGTGTTTTTTTGGAATGTGCCCCACCCAGCTGTGGGTGATGACTCTGATTGGATGATTTCCAAGGAGGTGTTGCTCCGCCCATTTGGGGTGGGTCTAAGTTGATCAGTGGAGCCATATAAATGAGCTGACAAACAGAAGGATCTCAGTGCAGCTGTGAGGGACGTTTTGAAGAGGAGCTACAGCCAAGAGGGACACTTTGAAGAAAGCACAGGAGCTGCAGATGAGAGACAGTTTGAAGACGGCCGTTGAAAACAGACTCTTGCTCTGGAGAAACTGAGTGAGGACAAATACCCCAAGTGCAACTAAGAGTGACATTTTTGAGGAACTGCAGCCTAGAGAGGAATGTCCTGGGAGAAAGCCATTTTGAAACCAGAACTTTGGAGCAGACGCCAGCCACGTGCCTTCCCAGCTAACAGAGGTTTTCCAGACGCCATTGGCCATCCTCTAGTGAAGGTACCCGATTGCTGATGTGTTACCTTGGACACTTTATGGCCTTAAGACTGTAACTGTGTAACCAAATAAACCCCCTTTTATAAAAGCCAATCCATCTCTGGTGTTTTGCATTCCAGCAGCATTAGCAAACTAGAACACCATTTCTGAAAAACTGAGTATTGCTATTCAGACACGTCTTCAAATGAAGAACCTATCAAATTTATCTATTCATTCCCAGTCCTTCTCACTATTCATGTAAGGGCAGGATTACAATTGAAGATGGAAGTTTCCACCAAACTACCATGTCTTCCATTTCCCTGCTTTGAGGAATACCACATACTTTGCCATAGGCAGAAAAGCTTCCGAATATCGTGTAGCACTCTTTTTTCTCATCTTGCTTCAGACTTTAAAATGTACCCAGCTCGCTCTGCAGCCTGACACATCATCAAGAGCATACAGTAAGGTAGTTACACAGTTGGAACATTCTTTAAGAATGTGGTTTTTCCTTTCTCTTACCTTCTACATTCCATTAAGCATGGGGTTTACCGGGAGCACAGCATCAAAGTTTTACTTTTTCAAGCTGAATAATTAAGAATTCCCTAAAAAATAAAACCCTATAAATTGAGGCTCGAATCTGGTACATATCTTACCAAACAGCCTTCAAATATATTTGGAAGCAAAAATCAGTAGGAATATAAAACCTTGAAAAATGCCAAAAAAAAAAAAAAAAAAAAAAATCCCTGAAATATTCTTCTATAAATGGATTCTATTTCCCCAAAGAGTTTAAAGCATTTTTCTACCTAGAGAAAAAAGATAAATTCTGGGTAGTGTGTGCATCTTCCTACATTCACTATAATATGTTAAAGACAAATGTATTTGTAAATATTGGCATTTTCGACTTTTAAAATGATGTATTATTTAAGATGAACTGCTATTTAGAAATAACTACAGAGAAGCAGAGTGTATATTCCTTGGCTAAAGGAAATGTAAAATGCGTACATGCACATCAACCTACTCATGTGTATCTACTGGCAGCTGATGTGTTTTATCTAATTTCCTTAAACTTGTACAAAACATGTTTTAAAAATTATAAAAATTAGACAATTATTATTTATCTTACATGCCAAGATTCTATTATTCCAACCTGAATGAAAGAATTCACTGGATTTGGATTAAATTTTCATGTTTCATATACTTATTTTTATCTCACAATTCCCAAAAGTCTTGGCCTAAACCATCCCTAGATTAGTAAATTAACCTACAACTAAATTTTACAACTGCTATTGATTTGAAGTGGGTTAATGTGTATAAACCCATTTGGTCTACTGTGTTCCAAAAAAGATTATTTAATGTTGGAACAAAGGCCTACTGCTAGATCTGATAGAATATACCTTTTCATGTTACATGATTGAGTGCAATTTTTCATTTATCATACAGGTGACATTCTAACATGAAAAGCAGTAAATAAGCCATGTTTATGTATTGTACATGTAAAGAAAAATAAAACTGTTTATAATACTTGTGTTAAGCTAATTTATTTCAGTCATTTCTACCATATATATATGATATAGAACTATAGTGTGATCATTTCACCTTATTTAGAATATAGCTTTATAAAAGATTAGACATAAATTTAAGTTTCTACAATATGGATGAAAATAATAACAGTGTTCCATGAACACTATTGTGGAAGAAAGAACAATGCTGTTTATAATGACATATCTTTATTTCCTAAAGATACAGCCAACAATTGTTGAAACTCAAATATTACTTTAGAAATCATTTTCCTCCTAGCCAACAAGTTAACATTGCTGTGCTGAAGACTTAATTTTCCAAAACAAACACAAGTATCATAAATGGGATTCTAAAATTAAACAAAACCCAGAAAAGGAGAATGCCACTTCTTAGCAAGAGTGTTCACATGCTATTATTGGCTTAATGTAAAAGTGATTGTTATCAGTGACAACTGTTACCATTATTTTGCTCAGCAAATTTATATAACCATCCTAGAATGGTGTGTAACAAATTGAATGGTTGTATGATACCAACAATATGTTTTTGTTTAAGTGTAAATGTTGTTGGTATTTTCAATTCAAGATCAATTCTAAACACTTCAAAATTAAATAGAAAAGTGTATTATTAGAAAAAAATTTTCTAAGTCAGTGTACTCCTTTGGTTTAAATACCTAAATCCAAATAGATTGTGCTGACTTAAGAAGCCACCCCTAGTTCAGTAATATGCTTCTTGGGAATTTATTCTAAGGAAACTGTGGTGTTTGAAGCTGTATGTACCCCAGAAAAACATGTTCTTAAATCTAATCATTTCCTGTGTGTGAACCCATTGGAAGTAGGATCTTTCGATGAGGCTACTTCAGTTAAGGTGTGGCCCATCTCAATAAGGATGGGTCTTAACCCTCCTAGTGGAGTCCTTTATAAATGGAATGAATATGGAGAGAGTGAGAGAAAAGCCACAGAAGGAACTAAAAGCAACGAAACCTGGAAGAGAAGGGAGAGACCAGCAGACACCGCCATGTGCCTTGCCATGTGGCAGAGGAGCCAAGGATCACCGGCAGCCAGTCTTCAGGAAAAAAAAAAAACATCGTCTTGATGATGCCTCGAGTCAGACATTTTCCTAGCCTTGAAACCACAAGCCAGTAAATTTTCATTGTTTAGCCAAACCATTTCATGATACTTGCTTCAAGCAGCCTAGAAAACCAAAGCACTCCCAAAAGGAAAATGCCATATGTCCAAAGATGTTGAGTGTAGTAATATCTTAATTGTTTATAGCAATGAAAAACTGGAATGACCTAAGGACTGAATAAACAGGGCATATCCGCCAACCAAGGAGCAACCTGGGAAAATGCATCAAATAAGGCTGAGCAACGAGAGCGGCACATAAACACTGCCTGCCTGTGGCTGAGCCGGGAGAGATGAGAAAATGGTGCTTTACATCCAGTCCACATCTGGTGGTTTCTAAGCTTCATTTCGCATCCCATGATTGTTGTAAAGCTGTCTGTGCAATCAATAAAAATAATGAAAGAGATGGTGCCAGATTCTTTTGAACACGAGCTGAAACAGCAGAGTGAGGCTCAGGCCCCAGCCCAGCAGGCATGCCTTCCATTCATCCTCCGGGGCTCCCTCTCCTCACCTGTAAAATGGGGTGCAAGGGTCCCCACTCCGTAGAGTTGTTGGAGGATTAAATGACTTCATGTTTGCAAAGTTCTCAGCACAGTCCTGGTATACAGTAATGCCCAAACATGTCAGCTTCATCGTCCTCATCCAAGTTGGCATGCCCTGCCCGACTTACAAATAATATCCATATTGATCCAGGATTTTTCCAACAATTCAGTTGAAAAGCTGGCTGTGTAAAGGAGGGGGGAAGGGCAGGCTACTTCCCAACATTCAGGCCGAGAACAACGTGATGATTTGGAAGCCTACAAGCTCTTCCCTTCAACTTCCCACAGCTTCCAAAGAACTGCGCCTCATAGATTTAAGGTTGCAAGATGTGGAAAGGATCTAAATGCCCAGCCAGAGGGGCTTCCTCAAAAAAGTCATGTTACAGCCATGCAATGGGGGAGGGTACAGACATGGAAACTTCTGGCATGCACCCGGGAGCACAGACGCACGAACTGTGCAGGAAGTGACGAGTGCACCGATGCACCCATAACCCACGGACACAGACAGCCACACCCACTCCAGCTGATATTCAAGAGAACTGCCCAGAGGCACCAGACCCGATTTTTCCAGAGAAATCAGAAACTGATTTTTATGTGAAACCGCCCCAATGTTTATATGTCAAAAACAAATTCAAAAAATGTTTTAAATATTTTGCAGCCCAAACAAAACTCATCTGTGGGCTACATCTGGCCTGGGACCACCCCCTTTCATATATATGCTTGCCCTGTGTTAAGTGGAAACCAGCACCTTACATAATAGTAAGCGCTGAAACTACCCTAGATGAGCATGGACCCATCTACTAACAATGGATATCCTTGAGGGGGGTAAGGTACTTGATTTTATCTTCTCTTTCAACTTTTTCTAAAAATACCTTCAAATTTACAGGAAAATGCAAAAATTATACAAAAACAAAATATATAAAAAGAGAGAAGTTGGAAATGCTAGATTCGATCATTTGTGAAATTTTGAGATTCTTTAAGCCTCTGCCTCTTGAATCAAAATGAAAAACTAGTTATGCTTTTTCAAAAAAAAAAAAAAATACAAAAACAATACATAGAACTCCAACATACCCCTCACCCAGATACCCAAATTCACCAACTTGAAGCATTTTGCTACATTTGTTGTATCACTCTATCCATCCATCTATTATCTATCATCTCCCTTCCTACCTACCATATCTACCTATCTATCTATCTATATCTTCTAAACCTTTGAGAATAGGCTGCATGTTGCTCTAACATATATAATACCTCCATGTACATTTCTTGAGAACAAAGATATTCATTTATGTATCTACCTCAGGTAGAGCTATCAATTTTAAGAAACTCAAGCTTGATATAAAGCAGAGTCCATATTCCAATTTTTTCAGTTGTCCCAATGAAATCCTTTTGGGCACTTTCTTCTCTGTTATTAAGTCCAGTCCAGGATCGTGTATTGCATTCCGCTGTCGGTTTCCTCAGCCTCTCTCTCTCTCTCTTTTTAATTGTGGTAACATATAAACAGCATAAAATTTTCCATCTCAACCACACTCAAGGATAAAACCCAGTGGCATCAGCCACATTCACAGTATTGTGCTTCCTACCACCATCCATTACCAGAACCTTCCATCACCCCAAACAGAAACCCCGAACCCATTATGCATTAACTCCCCACTCCCACCCCCAACCTGTAATGTCCTTTCTGCATATTCTGGTTATTTCACGTAAGTGGAATCCTACAATATTCGTCTGCGTCTGGCTTATTTCACTCAATATGATGTCTTCAAGGTTCATCCTTATTTCATTTTGTTTACGTTTGATTTTACTTAGATACATTTTCTAAAGGCTCTGTCTTGCATATTTAGCATGAAAGAAAAATAAGATTATCACTGTTTTTAAAAGACTGTGCCAGGAATCAAGGAGTGGCAGAGGCCTTACGAAGAAAAATAACACAATGTCATGTAAAGAGGTAGAACTGAGCCACTTTCAACCTAAATTCAAGTCCCGCACAAGCAAGCGCTGGTTGTGGGACACAGGCTGTTTCACTCCACGTCTCTGAGCTTTAGGTTCCTCAACTGCAAAACTGAGGCACCCCCACCCCCACCCCCACCCCACACGGTGTGGGGATCAGCGAGAGGGCGTGCAAAAGGTGAAGCGTGCAGCCTCTGGAGCCAGCCCTCAGACAAGGGACTTCACTTCTCTGTGCCTCAGTTTCCTCATCTTAATCCTTGCCTTGTAAGGATGTTGGCAGAATGACATGAGTTAATAATTGCAAGGTGCTGAAAACCAAGACTTGCACCCTAATGAGCACTTGAAAAATGTGGGCAATTTTACTACCTTGTAAACCATAAAATCCATTTTTAAAAGCAAACACTGTTTCTTGTTACTACTACAATAATTTAACAAATGTAAAAGGCTCCACATTTTTCCACGTTTTGTCTCTTTGTATGCACAGAGTTGGAACCACTCTGAATCCCATTTTCTCTTCCGTCTTCAATTACTTCAATGCTAGTTTCCAATTAGTCCCCAAGGAGGCTCCACTGACCTAGACTGGGGTCCCACAGAACACAGCAGAGACCACAGGAGAAGGAGACCAAAAGGCCGGTAGGGGAACCCCTCCACCGTAGGGGACCCCCTCACATGGAGCCTACCATCACATGCTTTATGCACAATCCCAGCAGGCCAAGCTGTCTGTCCTCCCAGCCCTGGGCAG